>NC_080186.1:109849414-110149414 GCF_030028045.1 Hippopotamus amphibius kiboko
GGGTATTTAATACAAGAACTCCCTGGTGGGCGAGCCCCTTCCTTGGTGGCATCTCAGAGCTGTGCTCCGTGCTGGATAAGTGGGTGCTGCCAGGAACCTTTTAGGAAGCTGCCTGTGCACCTAATGAACTCATTAGAAGGGTTTGCTCCTTCCTCTGTACTTAAGTCAACAATTACTGTTGTTTTGCCACCTTCAAAAAAAAAAAATTTGTTTCTTGTGGTCCATTTCTCCATCTGTCTGGAAGGACGTCATCGTTGAGCTGTCAAGGAGAAAAACTACCATGGCTTCCAGTTCTTTGATGAAACCTCAGATGCGTGGGCTTCTGGCCAAGCGTCTGCGATTTCATAAGGTTGGAGCATTCATTGTCTCCCTGGGAGTTGCAACTTTGTGTAAGTTTGCGGTGGCTGAACCAAGAAAGAAGGCATATGCAGATTTCTACAGAAATTATGATTCCATGAAAGATTTTGAGGAGATGAGGAAGGCTGGTATCTTTCAGAGTGCAAAGTGATTTTGGAATATAAAGGCAGACTGTTCCTGAAGGAGCATTCTAAGTGCCATATAATTTCTTTGGGTTGAGTTCCATGGAAGTTTGGCACTTACCTGTGTTCCTGAACTGTGAAACTGTGAACTATGAATATCTGGGCTACGGAATAGTCTCTCTTGATAAAAAAATGATTTAAAAAACTTTTGTTTTCTGCATTTTCTAATTGCTCGCTGTTAATCCCTTGCAGTACGTTGTAGTTTTCATCTTTTTTTTTTTTTTTTTCTTTTTGTATCTCTTAAAGTTCACTTGGGTCTTTTCTATGTTTCCCATGTGTCTACTGAACTGTTTGAAGTTACGGAATACAGTTGGAATAAATGTTTTAATGTCCTTCTCTGGTGTCAGCTCTGGGTTGTTTGCACATGATCGATGTGTCTCTGCATTATGGGTCATTTGCCCTGCCTGTTTGGATACCTCCGAATCTCTGATGGAATGCCAGATAGTGTGAATGTTGCCTTGTTGGATGATGGAGAGTTGTGTAACGTTGGGCTTTCTTCAGGGATGCGTTCAAGTTACTTGCAAACAGTTTGATCCTTTCAGGTCGTGCTTTCATGATTCGCTAAGTGGTTCTGAGCAGCACTCAGTTTATGGCTAACTAGTTGCCCTCCTGAGGCAAGACATTCCTGAGTACTCCACCCCACACCCTCATGAATTGAGAGGTTTTGTCTGTCTGTTTTGTTTTGTTTTCTTCCTTGCAGTCTATCTGTTGGGGACAAGCACTATCTGTGTGAGTGCCAGGCACTGTTCTCTGATCCTGTCAAAGCTCTCCCCCTGACCTTGGGGAGTTTCCTGCCAGGGCTGCACTGATCAGTACTGTGCTGCACGCAGGAGGGATCGCCTCTGCAGTTCTCTCTGAGTTACTTCCAGCATCTCTCTCCCCTGGGGAGTCTGTTCTGTGGACCCTAGCTCCTTTGGCCTCCCTGGCATCCGGGTTCAGTGTCCTCAACTCAGCAAGGTCCACCGGGCTGCTTTTCAGTTTGCCCTCGAGTGCCCTGCTTGGAAACTCTCTGCAGACAGTAAATTGGAGCCATTGTTTCCCACCTCTCCAGAACCACGCACTGTCCTTTTTCACCTGATGCCCCAGTCTCTTCAAAGTCTTTGTTTGATGTTTTCTGTTGTTGGCAGGAGGATAAACCGAGGTCGTTATGAGTGTGCATGGTGGGCCACCCCTACTTTGAAGTCCAAGTTGGAAACACCGGTGAAGATTGTGCAAGATTTTTGCAGAGCTCCACAGTCAGAATGAAATCCTCAAGTAGGAAAACCCCCTTGAAGCTTGAATGCGCAGAGAAACTCATATCTGCAGTGGCAGCAAAGGCCTGTGATTTGTGCCCGGAAAGAAAGAACCTGGTTAGGTGTAGGCCATGATGGAGACCTCGCGGTTTTCTTCGGAGAGTTTCGGGGTTACCTGCCACTCTTACCCGATGCGCCGGGGTTAACAACGAAAAAAAAAGGCAAAAAAAAAAAAAAAGAAAACCACCAAGAGGCGCAGAAAATGTGGATGAAGCAGGACGGTTACAGTTCTTGCGCAAGTCGCTTATTACGTTCTCTCCTCCAGGTGTATTGGATAGATCTGCCACTTAAGGACTCATTGTCAGGGGAGAGCGCGAACGCAGTCCCCCACTACCACAAATTTTGCAGTCGAGTTTCCCGCATTTGGGGAAATCACAGAGGTCAGCACACCCCCATTGCAATGGGTGAGCCTCGCCCTGGGGAAACCACCTTTGTGATCATGGTATCTCCCCTGCCAGGTAAGTATGAACGTTTCGCTCCCCGTCCCCGCACAGCCTTAGGCTCTTCCACTGTACACACACGCTCACTTTGCCACAACCCCCACCCCAGCCCCTCCACCACCCCCCGCACCCCCTCCTCTTCCACGCCCCTCCAAACAACTCTCCTAAGAAAATCCGAGCTACATCTCCGGAAAACTTCCACAGCCCGGGGAGTGGCTGGCCGGGAATGGCACCCCTGCACTGCAAGATTTACATAAGCCAAGCCCCATCCCTGACCTCTAAGGCGGCTCCTCTCCTCCCACCCACGCTGGGTCCCTGGGCCGTCATCTCCCCTCACCCCTGCCCAGACGACCAATGGGCGCATCAGCTGCCGAAAGGGGACATGACGTCGTGATTTCCGCCCACGTAGGTAACGGACCTCTAAGCTTTCATCTGAAATACTGGCGGGTTCTGCCAGCCTCCTGGCATTCTTCCCTTCTGTCTTGCGTTACACACCGAGGAGGGGAATTCCGGGATTGTGTGTGACTGACCCAAAATGTTCGTTAGTAGTAAAGAAGTCGTAAGGCAAGGGCTACAGGTATATATTTATAGGAACACAATGAAAGCACATGTCTGTGTCCTGTGCATAGACACACAGATTCAGGGTTGCCTCTCACAGTGCTGCTCGGTGTATTGTCTGTGCACGTCCTTCCTGCTTGGTTCTCATGGTGCCCCAGGGACCGAGCTTTTGCTTTCCTCACCGAACAGAATACGAGAAATGAAGATTCTGAAAAAGAAGCGGATGACCAAAAGAAGGGGTTAGAAAGATGACGTGTTTGCTTGGAGAGTGCGGTTGGTTTGTTTGTTGATTTGTTTTCTCTTTCTGGGTAAGACTGGTTCGACCTGGGGGTGGGGGTGGGGGCCGGGGCCGCGGAGGCTGGAGAAGGAAGCCAGCTTGTGTTTTCAGACCAGAGAGCAAGGAGTGGAGTGACTGGATCCTTGAGGGTGCCTCTGGCTTAAGGGGGAAAGTGACTCTTGCGGAGAATCCTAGACGCAGAGGAACTCAGCACCCAGCCAACTTCCAGGAAGAAGCTTCCTTTCCTCCTCCCTGCTTTCTCCCTTTCCCCTCCTTTCTCTCTCTGCAGCCATCAGAAATAGACTCTGGCTCCTTTCCTCTGAAATATACTTTCTTCAAGGGATAGTGCTAGCTCAGAGACTCTCCAGCCAACTGGAGAACCAGGCTTACAAACAGGGAGGAATAAGCAAGGCCAATGGAAGGGAGCACACAGACCAAACGGGAAGGGCATGGGTACCCCCTGCTGAGTGACAACCCCTGTGGCTCTGCACAGGTGACACTACTGGCCCTGGACACTAGACACCGCCAATGGCTCTGCGACTTCTGCTGCACCTGGTCGGTGTTAAACTAAGGATCTGGAGGTGGGGAGAGTCTTCTGTTGCACGGGACAGGAAGAATTTCCCCAGGGCCTACTCCTTGTGTCTCTCAACTCCTGTCAAATGCTGGGGTCATTGTTACTCATGGGGATTGGCCAGCTCTTGGTAATAGACCCACATCTTAGCCCCTAGGAAAACTGTGAAAGCCAGTATGTGATCCTTAAAAGTTGCAGAATGTGGGAAGGTCCTCATACACAGGCAGGGGGTTCAGATAAAACCCCCTGCAGCTAGCCCCGTGGAGAACATTGTAAATCCAGTGCCCAAGGCCATGCAACCCTGTCTCAAATATACACGCGTGTACCACCCAGCCTCGGAGCATACTAGATGTTTATCCCTGAGCCCAGGGTGAGGGTTTCAGCCTCTTATAAGGGGATGGTTTGGTACACCATCCAGTATTATTTACATTATCTCCACTGAGAATTGACAAGCTTGAAAGTTCACATTTCTGGGGCTAGAGTAATTGGTCTACAGCCATGGTAACAAATGGCCACCAATGTCCACTGTAGGAGTTTCCTGTTGCTACTGTAACACATTACCACACACTTAGTGAATTAAAACCACGCACATTTATTATCTTATGCTCCTGGAGATCAGAATTCCAAGATGCATCTCACTGGGCTAAAATCAATGTGACAGTGGGGTTGAGGTCCTTTCTGGAGGCTCTAGGGGAGGATCTCTTTCTTTGCCTTTTCCAGCCTCTGGAAGGTGCCCACATTCTACTCTCATAGCCCCCTTCCGTCTTCAGAGCCAGTCACGGCTGATCAAGTCATTCTCAGAACGCATTATTCTGACCCCAACTCTCCTTCCTCCCTCTTCCACTTACATGGACCCTTGGGATTCCATGGGGCCCTCCAGGACAACCTCCCCATCTCAAGGGCCTGAATGTAATCACACCTGCAAAGTCTCTTTCGCCATGTCAGGTAGCATGTTCACACACTCTAGGGATCAGGATGTGGACATCTTTGGGGAAGCATTATTCTGCCACCACAGCCCGTCTCCTCGGTGAACACATTTCTGCAAGCGTATCAGTCAGTGGTGGCCCCTGTCTTCTGAAAGTCATCCAGGTGAATGCAAGTCAGTCCACTGCCTTTGAGTGTCAGCCAGGCAACAGCTGTGCCTCATGTGGAGGCCTCTGAGTCAGAGAGAGAGAAGGAGGACGTCTGTGAGGAGAGGAATCGAAGGGACCCAGTGCCTGGAAAGTTCCCAGGGACCAGAGCTGAGGGCTGCAAGCGCCTTCGTGGGAGGAGGAGGCTGTGGAGGGTGTTAGCACCTGAATGTATGTGTCCCCCCCACCCCCACCCCCAAATTCATATCTGGAACCCTAATCCCTGTGGGACTGTATTTGGAGAAGGAGCCTTTAAGGAAGTCACTTAGATTAAATGCATCCATGGGCTTGGGGCCCTGATCAGGTAGGATTAGTGTTCTTACAGGAGGAGATACCAGAGAGCTTGGGCTCCTGCCCTACCCCAGCTCAAGCAAGGAGAAAAGGCCATGTGAGGACCCAGGGAGGCATCCGCTGTCTGCAAGCCAGGTAGAGAGCTCGCACCAGAAACTGCATTGGCAGGAACGTCCGTCTTGATCTTGGACTTCCAGCCCCCAGAATGTGTGCAAACAGAGTTCTGGTTAAGCCACCCGGTCTAGGGTAATTTCTTACGGCAGCCCAGGCTGACTAATACAGATGGTTACTTAGCCATTGGCCTAAGCTGCTTCTCCTACCTGGGCCTTTGTGGGATCTGCCCCAGTTTTGTTCATTTCCTGTAATTAGTACTCACAGCCTGCTCTGCCCTTCTTCAGGCTGGTCTGTGACTTTAGAATGAGGATTGAGCACCCGGTTTAGGATTTCAGAGTGTAATTTACTCCATGTAACAATGACCTGCACCAAGGATCTTCTTAGAGTTGTGTTGTTGTTGTTTTCAAACAAGTCTGACATCTTCCCAAATATCAACATAGCATGACTTGGACAACTGGATTGGGAGTCTGCAGAGTGACCCCATGACCCCACGTGGCCTGCATTTGCTCTTCTCCTGGGAGATTTCTGTGCTTCGGACTCTACAGAACCACAGGCAAGGGTTTGGCTGCTGGTGAGGAATCTGTGCCCAGCTCTGGGGAAACCGAGGGACAAAGGAAAGTATCCCCCAAATCAGGGCGTGTAAGAGGGCTGGGTGCGGGGAGTGATGAGAGGCTGCTCTTGTGGGAATAAAGGAGGATGAGAGGGAGGTGGGGGGTGTGTGTGTCCAGCATGAGGTCAGGCGAAGTTCACGAGAGGGCAGCTGCCATTCTGGGACCAGAGACTAGCGCCTCCTTGGCATTCACGCTCTTCCTCTGCCTCCAGTTTCCGCTCCTCGGCCCCCTCCTCCCCTAGCATCTCCCCAGGCTTGTTTTCTTCCCACGCCTCCTCCTCGTCCCTGCTCCTCCTGCTCCCATCCTCCCCATGCCTCCCCCACGCGACGAAGCAGGCCAGCAAAGGAAGGGGCTGCCCCCATCTGAGAGGACCATGAGGGAGTGTCTTCCACCAGCCTGAGAAGCAGGGACACATTTCTCTCTGGTCAGAACCTGGTTTGGAGGAGACAGGGCAAGATGGCCTCTGCCTGAGGAGCTCAGCCTCCACAGCCCGCCCAGGCAGCACGGGCCTTAGGCCAACCCGGGGATGTGTGAGCAAAAGTCAGGGAGCTCTCTACACAGAAGGCCAGCATCTGGTCCACAAGATCCCAGAGAAGTTAACTGCTCGGTGCCTGCCTTCTTCACAAGGCAAGTTCCAGGGGAAGGACCACGTCGCCCCCTCCTGGCGGCCTGGCGAAGGCGCACGGCGCTCCCTTTGTTCAGGCGAGGGTAGGTGTGAGGGAACCCGCCCATCTGCTGTTCCATGCAGAGCAGCTGCAGGTTCCTGGTCCAAAGTTAGTGGGGTCCCAGGTGCACCGACTCCACCGTCACTTCCTCCACCACAGGCTCTTCAACAAGGATGAGATTTCTCCCAGATAGTCAGCCTGGGGGGAGGGGGGAGGGGGAAGCAACATCTGGGAAAAGAAGCTGAATCTAAACCGACCAGCTCCTGTGCATTAGCAAGCTCATCGATGGAACACGTCTAGGTGCTGATGTGACTTGGTCTTGCTTTGCTGTGCTACGTGGCACCTTCATATCCTGTCTTCATTTTACTAAACTTTGTTGAAAGGAGACAAGTTTTGGGGTTTTTTTCCCTCAGTTCCAGTATTAGTTGGCACCTTAGTTAACAGTGTTGCCAACAGTGGAGTAACGCCCCCTCTAGGTTGTCCCTGTTGTAATTCCCCAAACCTGTGCAGGTATTGCATTACACAGAAAAAGAAACTTTGCCAGTGTGATTGGGCTAAAGCCCTTGAGGTGAGGAAATTATATTCGACCACTCAGGTGGGCCCCCTGTAATTACACACGGCCTTCCTGAAAGCTGGGAAGCAGAAAAGGTCAGGATGATGCAAAGTGAGAGGATTCTACTTGCTGCTGCTGGTTTTGAAGATGGGTAAAGAGGGCACAAGCCAAGGAATGTGGGGGGCCTCTAAAACCTTTGTAGAAATGACGGGGAAACGCATTATCCCCTAGAACCTGCAGAAGGTAAGGCAGCCCTGTCGACCTTTTGATTTTATCCCAGTGAGACCTTTGTTGGACTCCTAACCAACAGAACTGTAATATAATACATAGGTGTTCTTTGAAGCCACTAAACGTCTGGTCACTCTTTACAGCACACATAGAATGCCAATTCTGTAAGTGTCTAGCGCATTCACTTTAGCAGGAGTAAGTTGGGGACATGATGAACCCTGTGTAAGTCTGCAGGGTGTGTGTCTACCTCAGGTGGACTGGTCAAGAGATATTGGTACCTGTTTGCAGCCTTACATTAGGTATCTTTCTTCCTTTCCCTTTTCCCCTAAAGGACGCGCACCCTATTTCCCGCACAGGTGTACCCAGCATGGTTCTCATTTGAATTACAGCAAACTGGAAGACATTGGTGGTGACACAGGTTGATTTCATTTGCTTTGTAAATGGATTCTATCATGTAGAGGGAAAGAATGTAATTTATGGAAAGTTAAATAGTGTAGAATCCTCCTTTCCAAAGATACATTTTTTGCAACTTTTTTTGGTTTTGGTTTTGTTTTTTTTACACTAAGGTGAAGAACTACTGTTCAAAGGGTGAAACACAAGAATGGCTTTTAGGAATTTTCCCCCAAGGTAATTTGTGACTGGATTCTGTTGCCAAAACTTGGCCTCTGTTCTCAGGTGCCGAATAGAAAGGTGGAGACAGAGTTTTGGGTGGAGCAGAAGAGTAGCTTCTACTGCTTTGCCAGGCAGAGGGGGCTACAGCGGGCTAATGTCCTCAAGACCGTGTGACCCACCCTGGAGGGGGTAGCGAGGAGTCTTCTAGTGTTGGAGGAGCAGGGCGTGGTCAGCTGGTGGACATTTCTGGGATTGGTTGGCATCAAGGGGAAGTTTCCAGCATCATCCCCCTTCTGGTGTCAGCCTGTCTAGGCTCTATGTGCTTGTGGTCAGCAGTTTTCATCTGGTGGCCGTCTGCGTCCTATAGAAACAACTTAGGGATGTGTGCCAAGCCTTTATCTATATCTTTCAGGAAACTGGGAGTTTGGTGATTCTGTGATGTGGCAGAGTTATTATCTAAATTGTTACCAGTTCCCCAGCTCAACAGCTCTTCTTTGTTTCTACATCTTCACACTTCCCAGTCATTAACTCTTGAGCCAGCATTTTGCTTCCAAAGACAAGGACACAGGGGCTTGTCCGTGGTTTCAGTCCTGACCAGGTCTGAGATTTAGACAATACGTGTGCTGTTGTTTTCATGAATGCTGTGTGCATAAAATGAAGTTCTCAACAGCATTATTTGAGTTCTCCAGGGATTAATGATTGTATCATCAATGCCTTCCAGCCCTGGTGGCACGGGGATGAGGGGATGCTTGATTAGCTCAGAGCAAGAGGTCCTCAAATGTTCCTACTTTAAGTAATACATCATAGTTTGGCTGACTTGTCATCCATTCTTCTGATTCTGCCAGTGAGTTCCTCTGTAGTGACAGCCAAAGGCACTTATGTACAATATGTTTAGTGTAAAAGCAGAAGCTGAGGTTACTTCAACTATTACGAAAACGGGGCATGTGTCTACCTCAGGCACGAGTCCTTTGCTGGATGTTTTTGTAAATTGGTGGTGGTGGTGACAATGGCTGAGTTTTTTTTGTTTTTTATTTCATTTTTTATCTTTATTTTATTTATTTATTTTTGGCCGTGCAGGAGGGGCCTGTGGGATCTTAATTCCCCTGCCAGGGGTTGAGCCTGTGCTGCCTGCAGGGGGTGCTCAGAGTTTAAACACTGGACAGCCAGGGAAGTCCTTGAATTTTTTCTTCATGTTGTTGTCTATTTTAATTTTTCAACTGTTACCAGGAAATAATTGTGGAGCAAGTGCTTGATGTTAATCCTGGGCTGCAAAAGAACATAACTAAGGACTTTTCCCAGGGAACGCTTTGAGATCTTTATGTCAATTTGTGGTGACATCCACTTTTCAATTACAGTTTCTTAATTAAGGCAAGCAAGCTTATTTATAGGTTTGAATCAGTCTTATCGCAAAGGACGTTTTAAACTGTGCTCTGCAGCCCACCCGCATCAGAAACATGTGGTTGTGCTTCTGTGAAAAATGCAGGTTCTGGGGCCCCACACCAACTAAATCTCTGGGGATTGGAGCCCAGGAAGTAGCTTCTTTACTGTCCACTGCTGATTCTAAGGCGCTCTAATTGTAAGAACTACCTTTTAATATTTTTAGGTAGGGGATTCTTACAAAATGACAAGAGGGTAAATCATTTTTTTACACTTAGACTTGAAGCATTAGACAGTGAGGTGAGCTCTTAGTGACAGTTTGTCTTTCCTATTCTTCCCCACTCAGCCTAGGGACACGTGCAGAAAGGAGAAACAAAGTAGGGGAAGAAAAACATTTCTTTATACACATTTTGCTATAATAGCCACGAAAAAGATTGTTTCATTTCCTCTCACTGAGCCTGCCCACCCGTTATGTTGGCCTTTTACATATCGCTGTAGCAATATGTACAAATACACATCACACGTTTATTCACACACACACACACATTCGAGAGCACTGTGAAGACACAGACTAGGCTTTCGCACAACCACTCACGTCCCTTAAGAATGGTCACGGCTTGGCTGTACACAAGACTTTCAACGGGCTTGGTGAGGCCATTCGTCCCCAAGTCCCAGAGAGAAGTTAGGATGACAACATCGGACAGTACATTTCAAGTGAGGTCAGTATACTCTTTGGAGATCATGAAAGAATAGAAATAGGTGGTCTAGGCTAACCATGAGATGGCATCTGGAAGTCATCCCTTTCACCATGTGGATTCAAAGCTCTCAGGTGCTGCCGTGTAGACGGACCCCCAGTGTAACTGTGACCCAGCTGCACTGGCCCGGGTCAGGTCGTCGGGCCCCTGCCAACCCTGTCCTGCAGGGCACTGCTGCTCAGTGCTGTGCTTTTAGATCTGCCGTGGAGCTCCAGTGTCGGGACCACATGCTCCACTGCTGGGGAGCAGGTCCCATCTCCCCTGAGTTGGCCCTCTGGGGGTAGGTGATGAGGGGTGAGAAATGTGCTGTTGCTGGTTCCCATGCCCCTGGGGCGCTCACAGGCAGTGTCACAAGGTCCTTACACACTGTGCCTGTTTTGCTTCGTGCTGGGCCCAGTGGTCCTTGGCTGGTTATTCCTCAACCGCAGGAAAGCCCCTCTGCCTTTCACCCTGCCCCCGCAGGCCACATCTGTGACTCCTTCCAGACCCTCCAGCAGGTGTGGAGGAGGGGGGCCCAGATCCTCCTCAGCAGACAGGGAGCTGTGAAGAAGGGGGGCAGGCCCCCCCTTCCTGCTGTTTGAAGGACCTCCGGTGGCTTCGCTTCTTGCCTGGCTCCTGGAAGGCAAGGGTCACAGGGCTGGAGTGCGTGGCAGAGCCCTTAGGGATTTCAGCTGGAGGCCAAAAGAACACAATCAAATTAAGAGTCCACTATCAGGCCCTGCTGGTGGCTGAGGCTGGAGCGAGCGCTGAGTGGTGACAGCAGCCAGGAGCACGGTGAGAGCCTGTCAAGAGGATGAGCTGAGGGGTGGGCTGAGGTCTGGAGGAGCAACTGGTGCCACCAGGTTAGAGGACAAGCTTCCCACCACCTCCTGTGGTCATGTCTCTGCTCAAAGCCACTGCCCACTGGGTGGCCGGATCCTACCACACCCTCTTCAGGGGCCAGTTCCCTCTCCAATTCACTTTGGAGTGAAAGGGTGGTTTTTTATGATTTCCCAGGAAAAGAAGTGCTTAGTAGGAAACATGTGCATACAGACATGGTCTTTTGTAGGAAGGAGAGGCTGTTTTCTAGACTGATACCAGCCTTGGGAGTTTTGGGTTGGTGGGTCTGGGTAGCTCTGTTCTCTCCACCTTCTCTCTTTGATTCTCCAGTTGGTGACTGGTGTGGCCAGGGAGGAAAGTTTACCATCCACCAATGGAAAGATGACTGAGCTGAGCCTGAAGGCTCCGGTTTCCTTCCCTGAGGACTCTGTTCTCACTGCAGAGCTGAGGCGTGGACTCCAGGCTCGGACTCTAGAAGTTAGAGGTGGGTCCTGTCTCGGGAAGTGCAAGCAGGCAAGTCACACAGTTGGGTATCAGAGCCTCCCTGTGTTGCTCACTCTGTGTCTCCAAACACACTGTCTCAACCCAGCAGAAAACCCTGAGGACTTGAGTCCTGGGCCTAAAGCCTGTTGGGCCGAATGCCTGGCTTTCGAGGGGCTCCTCTGCGTGGGTTCTTTGCATGCATTTCGCATGCCCTGGCTGCAGCTGTTCAGGAGGCTCTCCTCCCTAAATAGCGGCTGCTGCGGTGTGGGCAGGACAAGGGCGTGTGGAAGGGACGGCCTCCAAGTGTCAGCAGCCTGGGGGAGAGTGCGGGGAGGAAGGCCACCTCGGGAAGGGGCTGGGGGAGGCCCTGCAGACCTGGCTCTACCACTTGCCAATCACAGGACCAGGGCACAGAAGTCAGCAGGCAGCATGTGAGCAGGTTAAGGATGGATGAGAGAGAGGATTCTGGGGACCATAGCTGGTTAGATGTGCAGTGAGGAAAGCTACTCTCTGAGCTCAGATGCAGCTGCAAAGGGAGGAGAATAGTACTTACCCCCCTGCCTTGTTGACTGTAAGGAGCAAGTGGAGGGAAGCAGACCAAGGTGCTTTGAAAATTTTGAAGCTCTGCCCAAGGGCAACTTTCATATCCTCCCTAATTTATGACCAGAAATAGGAAGCCGAGGGCCTCTCCTACCGCTTCCGTGGGCAGTGGAGCTGAGCCTGTGTTCCAGCCGCTCCCCCAGGCAGTCGTTAATGCAGATGGACTCCTCCAGGCGCTGGCGCAGGTTCTGGATTTCACCAAGATGCTCATGTAGCAGGTCAGTCCCTGCAGCCACCCAGCAGGGCAGGAGGAGGTTGGAGATGAGAAGTTGGCCCCCTGCCTTTGGAGCCCACGTTAGGGGCTGGGGCTCTGCCAGCAAGATCCCTAAACATTACTGTCCTCTCACAGGGGCATCTAGAAGCTCAGGTGACTTGTTTAAAGAGTCAGTTGGCTTCAAACACAGGACAGCTGATGCTAACCAAGCCCCATGGGCCTCCTCCATACAGGGGTGTGTGTAAGGGAGTTGTAAGTGCACATGTACAGTTACTAGGGTAGGTGCTAAGTGTCAGGGGTTTCACATGGTTTAAAAAAAAATCACTGAAGGGACTCTCTTGGTGGCACAGTGGTTAAGAATCCCCCTGCCAGTTCGGGGACATGGGTTCGATCCCTGGTCTGGGAAGATCCCACATGCAACTAAGCCCATGCACCACAACTACTGAGCCCATGTGCCACAAGTACTGAAGCCCATACGCCTAGAGCCCCTGCTCTGCAACATGAGAAGCCACCACAATGAGAAGCCCACGTGCAGTAACAAAGACCCAATGCAGCCAATAAATAAATACATTAATAAATAAATTTTTAAAAAATCACTGAAGGCTGTGGAAGTCAGCCTAGTACTTGCTAAACGTCTGGCCATCTCCTGAGCTAAGTTTGCACGTAATGAGGCAGGCCTCTCCTCTGCCCTACTACCTTTCCTCTTACTGACCCTTGACTGAACATTTGTTAGCAAGGGACAAAGCCCTTCCTCCACCCTTAGAGAGAAGGCCTAAGGTGAAAGTTAGGTCCTCACGTCAGCTCATCCTATGTGGTTAATGACTACTACTCAATGCTTCCCTCAAATTACTTTTAACGTGAAAGGAAGAAAGCCCACTTAACTGTTTCCACAGGGACATGTCAGGTGGTGTCCACTGCAGAGGAGCTGGAGTGATTGTACTACTGCCTTCCCTTAGTGTTTCAACGAACCGTTCCATTGCCTCGTCAAGGCCAGTGCCTTTGGTGGCTGAAGTTTTCAATACTTGCCATTCTTAGTCCTCCAAGCTGGTAACCCAAGTGAATATGCCATCTCCAAGGGAGACATGGCCTGGCCCATGTCTTTTTTACTAGCAAACAGCACTAAAATGGCTTTTCTCTGCTCTTCTTCCTCCAACACAGAAACTAACTCTGATTTAGAAAAGCCAGTTAGGTCTCGGTCACAACTGTCCACCACACGAATGGCTGCATCTGTGTTTGCCTAATAACATCTCCAGTAGGGCCTGCTCCTTGTCAGTATGGCACCGATCCAGGGGTCTGAAAGCTGATTAGAGAGTTGGGAGAAACACCCCCAAGAAAAGAAAAAGGATGCAGAAAAGAGCAGTGGGAGGGGTGCCAATGACAGACTACGTCAACTGCCTCATTTTGCTTTAGACACAGCCTTTTTCTGAAGATCACAGTTCTCTTGCTGTTGGCACTGAGCTGCATCCCAGCATTCTCCCGTACAGCTACACCTGTCCAGGTGGTGAGATGCCTCTTGGACCTGACCAGGGGAGCTAGGAGTGAGAGGGAGAGTTTGAATTGGGTTTTCTCCACAAGACATGTTTATGGGGTGGGGATCTGTGTAGAAACGCCTCCCTTTCTGTACAACTCCTGACTGATGGAAGAATGTTCTGTGACTGTTGGTGCCTGGCATTCTGGAAGGGTCTGAGAGTGGGCTGCGAGGGGCCCAGGCTGCAGGGACAGAGAAGGACATGAATGTGAGAGCGCAGAGGTGGCCGCGGACTTGCTCCTACCCCTGCTCAGCACCGAGGCCCTGGGCAGGGAGGATAACGGATGCACTCAGGAAGGACTAAGCACTGAAAGGGCCCTTTCCTTTTATCCCCACGCCGTGAGCCAGACACCAGGGGAGAAATGGAAGAGCCGCCCAGGTAGGAAAGGGGTGGCTCCTCAACGAGATTTCACTTCACAGGCGGAGCTGCTCGGCTTTGTGCTTTACCTGTGGGTTTGGATCTGGGCTGATACCCGCAGGAGCCCGGGGAGAGGTCCCCACATATGCTCTCTGCCGAAGGCCACATCCTGTCCCATGGCCACTGCTGCCCAGCGCTGTGCTGCCCCTGGAGGAGAGTGGGGCTGGGCGGGGTTGGGCCCCCATCCTGGGAAAGGAGACATTTCTCCTTGAGAGGCCACCTTGCCAAGGGACTTGCTGTACTTAAGCTGCGTCATCCTTGTTGCCACTGGGGATTCCTAGGCTGTTTCTTTAATGGTTCGGCCTTTCCTTGCGTGAGAATCTCCTTCAGATTTTTGTCTGGAATGCAGTTTCTTGTGCCGTCTCCCCAGAAGTTTTTA
Source organism: Hippopotamus amphibius kiboko (assembly GCF_030028045.1). Classification (NCBI taxonomy): domain Eukaryota; kingdom Metazoa; phylum Chordata; class Mammalia; order Artiodactyla; family Hippopotamidae; genus Hippopotamus; species Hippopotamus amphibius. The sequence continues at coordinate 109,863,869 of NC_080186.1, forward strand.
ACAGTCCCATAGTGACCGTGACGTAGTGTTCTATAGGGTGCAGCTAGTGCCCAGGGATTGGAGCCTGTCTGCTGCATGATATCACAGTTACTCATCCAAGGTTAATACTATTTTCTCTCTTTTACATTGTACAGTGTTCTCTATTAAACTTGCGATCCATATGTTCCAAGGGGGTAATGAAATCACCATGTAAAGCAAGCTAGGTGCCTGGTGGAGTTGGTATTTGCATCTTGGACTGCTTTTCCTAGGACTGTGCTTTCATTGCTTTTGCACAGACCTAGGGTAGAAACTGATCGGAATTAGGGTAGAGAGTAGATGACACTGGTAAAAGTTAGTAACTCCTGGTAACTAGCAGTACATAAATACTGCTTGACAAGTATTTATGGAATGTTCTATGTGGCAGGCTCTTGAGCAGGCACTGGGGAGGAGGGGGGAACAAGGCACGCAGAGCACCTGCTCTCAGGAAGATGACCCATAACACAGGAGCCAGATGTTTATAGAGAATCACATATATATTGATATATTTTTTAAATTAATGACGATGATGTATTTAATACTCATGGGTACCTTGGTCCCATTGTGTCAGCCAGGATTGATAACTGAGTATCAACAGAAGACTATTGAACAGCCATAAAATTATTTTTGGAGAATGTCCTTCAGTTTTTTTTTAATTACTTGACATTTTTTGGCTGCATTGGGTCTTTGTTGCTACTTATGGGCTTTATTTCTAGTTGTGGCTAGCGGGGCTACTTCATTGCAGTGTGCAGGCTTCCCATTGCGGTGGCTTCTCTTGCCGCAGAGCACAGGCTCTAGACGTATGGGCTTCAGTAGATGTGGCTCGAGGGCTCTAGAGCACAGCCTTAGGAGTTGTGGCGCACCAGCTTAGTTGCTCTGCAGCATGTGGTATCTTCCCCGCCCAGGGATCGAACCCGTGTTTCCTGAATTGGCAGGTGGATTCGTAACCACTGTGTAACCAGGGAAGTCCCCCTTCAGATATTTTTGTCTTACTAATGGAAATACGTATGTTTGATCTAATGTCCCCTGAAATTCAACCATGGGTTCCTGGTGCTTTTGGACAGAAAGGCTTATGGTCAAGGTTTGTGTGGTGACTCTGCTGCCACCAAGTGGTGTGGGCATGTAGGGAACATCTCCATACAGATCTCAGCTTCCTCGTCAGTAAGATAAGGTTATTCAGGTTCTCCAAACTCCCTTCTTGCTGAAATTTTTTCCGAGGGCACGAGAGACTGAGATGCATGTTAAATGTGCGCTGGGACCCGCAGCCAAGAGCAGACCTTGGTCCCTTCTCTGTGTGTCCCCTACAGGAGCCTCAACTGAGCTCACACACCAAAAACACAGAAATGAGGGAGGAGATGGAAGAAAGAAAATCAACTGGTCTGAAGGATGAGAAAAATCCAGAGAAAAACAAGGTAATGGTATGGGAGGTGGTTGCCAAGGGAGGTGAGACGAAGGACAAGCTGAGTCCAGAAACATCAAGGGATAGTGAGGCGTGCACAGAGCATCGTCCAGGTCCTCAAGGAGCACCTCAGCTGAGCAGGGAGGACTGGGAGAGTAAGTTACTCCACAGTGAACTTGTGCACCTGCCGAGGAGATCCACAGGATGGTTCAGGGTTGGCTTATACTTCTGGGAAGCACCAACTCCAAGGGGAAGAGGATGGGACCTCGATGCTCTGTCCTAGACCCCCCAAACTCAAACTTGGAGCTTCCCAGTGGTGGATGCCCTCCCAAGTAAGTGTTCACTAAGACGGATAAATAATGTGTGGAGAAGAATTAGAGATATTCATTCTTCCCAGGGACCAGGCTAATGGGACCCTTGTTTCTGAAGCAGAGATAGTAATAATATTCTTCTGCATTTACCATTTCAAAGGCTTTACATACAACGTCTCTGAACTATATGTTGAGTGCTTAATTTGCCTTATGTTGTGTTAACAATTTGGAGTTCCTATATGAGTAATATTTCCATGAGGAGATTAAAACAGTGAGAGGAAGAATACAAGTGCATAGTTTCAACAAAACGTGGTGGCCCTCAGTTGGGATTTTGTGGCAGCCCAGAGGATGGGAGGGGAGGCCAAGGACTTCTCTTCCTAATGACAGAGTGAACCATTGAGAGGAATCCCTGAGGACAGTTGTGTCTTCATCAGAGTCACCACAGGCAGGTGTCCTAGGATGAGGATAGCGTAGGGAAGGCTCCTATTAAGGAAAGGGATGCTACATCCTGGGAGAAAGCAGAGCATCCCTGACAGGACAGTTGGACAGAAATGTCGTTAAGATGAGTGGAGACTTGCAAGCATGTTTATTCAGTCAGTGAACAAATATTGCCGAGAGCCTCCTCGGTTCTTGACTCAGTGCCAGGAGTCATGCACACAGATGAATCAAATGTTGTCCCAAACTTCATGGAGCTCTCCATCGAGTAACAACAAAATCATGAGAGGTGTAGTGATGGTGGGCTCATTGGAAGAGATGATCAGCGCTGCTTAGGGATGACCTCATGGGTGGTCCTGGTCCCCCTTCTCTTTTTTCCAACAGCTACATGGTCTCTCCTGGCCCAAGAACCCTGGTTCTCAGCCAGATTTCAGCTTCTCAGGATACAGCTCACACCTGGGCTCCATGTTGGCTCAAGGCATTCAACACTGTCACGGTCTTCAGCGATAACTGCTAATATCTGTAGCTACTGACTATGTCCTGGGCAGCTGGAGAGACAACGAGGCAAGTTTGATTTGTCTTATAGGTTCATCCTTGTCATCATGATGCGTGATTAGCTGTTTCCTCTCAAAGTTAAATACTCTCCAGTCTTCAAGATTCTCTCTCCATATCAAAAATCATTTAAATATCAGCCATATTTCTAGACTTGTAGAATTTGGTGTTTTATCTCTAATTGTAGATCAAATAACTAAAGTGAAAAGGAGTAAAGCAAACTCCAAGTTTGCAGTGAGATGTAGGATGGTCTGGGATTGAAATCCTGGCTTTTGCTATTCAGATGGTTGATAAACCCAATGACTTTTGTTTTCTTAAAAACAGAATTACCTAACACTCCCGAATTCCCTCCTCTTCTTTGTCCTATCAAGTTCTATGAAATATAACATTTCTGCTCGTCTACATAACTTGGATTCTCAGTTAGTTGTGCTCCATGAAGATATTACTGAGCCCTTGTGAGTAAATCACTATGGTCATTCCATTGGAGGATACAAAAGGAGGATACATAAATCTTTACTGAAAGAAGTTGAAAGGTGATGGTGCCCAGCTCAGCCTGGGTGTCTGTAGGTGAGAACATCAATAGCAGACAGCAATAGCCTCATCCTGATCAAAGGGAAGATGTGAACAGGAGCAATGACAGCACCTGGCTTTCTCCCTCCTGAAGAGTCAGGTCACAAAGCACCTAGAGAGTCTCCTCCAGAAAGTGTCCTGGGTACCAACTGTCATATTTGACTGTCACAAATTCTTGGCATGGGCTCCCTCACTGTGTTTCCTTTCCCAGATTCTGTTTAGATGGTAGCAAATTCAAGAGAAAAAGCAGAGGGTTGGACTTGAAAAGAATGAATAATGTGTGCTTGGGCAATGAATCTTTAAAAGATCAAGATCCCACTCAGAAAGTGAGGTTTTAGGGAATGCAGTGCATAGGTGGGGTTTAGTGTCATGCAGTGAGAGAAAATTTATTGCCTTTAGAGGCATCTAATGACTTGTGAAGGCAGCACATTCCTCAAATAACCCAAATGATAACCCTTCCTACCAAATGACAAAGAGAGCCTTTCACTTCCACTGGTCTTATGGAAACAAGGGGCCCTTAATGCACTTAAATTAGATAAGCTTGAAAATGACTCTTCCTCTAGGGCCATGGAATGAAACAGATCCCATGGTCGGTGACCTAGGAAGAGGCAGAGCAGGTTTTATGACAATAGCCACAGGTGGTGGAGAAAAATGTCTTGAGCTTTTGGAGCTGCAAATGAGTTCGCTCAGAAGAACCTTCCATGTAACAAAAACATGTTTAGCAAAATTTTGTATCCCATGGACACTAAATGTTCAGCCCATTATCTGCAATCATCCTGTACATAATTAACCTGTATTGTCTTGGACCACCAGGGACCTTTGAGAGGAGTTCAGGAACCTGCACATCAGCACACATACCTGAAATTGAAATGGCATATTTTTTTCACAAGCTAAAAATAATAAAGTTCTTTCTCATTTTCAAATTATAGTCTTTGACCTAACTGAAGAGTTGACTACCAAAATATTAACGGGTGATCATGCTCACTAATATGCAGCTTTACACACAGCTTATGATGATTTTGATAAACAACAATGTAAAGCAATTGTTTGTACAGATTGCCACAATGTCATCCTGGAATGTCAATCGAAGTAGTGAGTGACATTATACCACCTGTCAGACCCCCCACAGGAAACAGGTAAAAAGGACAGGGTCAGCCAGCTCACTGTATACAATGGTATGTAATGTACATAACTCTTAAATTGGTTGATCATAAACCACTGAGAGTAAATCTATGTTTATACTGAGTTTTGGGTCCAGTCAAATAGGCAGAACATTCAGAAACAACTGTTTGGACTGTGAAAAGAATGGAAATAAATTCTTTGCTCATGAGTTAGAAGACTCACTATTTTTGAGGTGTCAATTTTCCCCAGTTTGATTCAGTGCAATCCAACTAGTAAACACAGTGAGCACCTTTGATGGTAACTGATCAGCTGATTTTAAAATGAATTTGTAAATGCACAAGACATAGCAGAGTCAAAACACTTTCTATAAAATGAGGAACAAAGTTGGATGGCTAACTCTACCTGGTTTCAAGAACTATTTTCAAGTTGTAGTAATCAAATCACTATGGTATTCTGTAGTGGTCAGTCAACAGATTAATGGAAGAGAATAAAGAGTCCCCAAATAAACCCATATTTATAAAGAGCCTGACCTTTTTTGACCAATGAAAAAAGGTAATCCAGAAAAGACACTCTTTTCAACAAATGGTGAAGAAATCTTTCAAATGGTGATGATCTCTTTCAACCTTTTCAGCTAGTGGATATCTATATCCATATGAAAAGTAGTTAACTAAATGAGCAGAATCCATATCTCACACCATGTACAATAAGTAACTCAAGATAGATCATAGATCTAAATATAAACCTGAAAACTGTAAAACTTGTAGAAGAAAACATCGAGGAAAGTAGTTGTGACTTCAGCTTAGACAGAGATTTCTTAGCTCAATACCAAAGATATAATCAATAGAACAATACGTTGATAAAAAAGACTTCATAACCATTGAAAACTTTTGGTCTTTAAAAGGCACTAGGGGGCTTCTCTGGTGGCCCAGTGGTAAAGAATCTGCCTTCCAATGCATGGGACACAAGTTCAATCCCTGGTCCGGGAACTAAGATCCCACATACCATGGGACAACGAAGCCCACGAGCTGCAACTACTGAGCATGCAAGCCACAACTAGAGAGCCAGTGTGCCACAACTACAGAGCCCACGTGCCGTAACTACTGAGCCCACACACCACAACTAGAGAGAGAAGCCCACATGCCACAACAAAGAACCTGTGCGCCACAACAAAAGATCCTGTATGCCACAGTAAAGATCCCGTATGCCCCAGCTAAGATCCAGTGCAGCTAAATCAATACATATTTAAAAGGCACTGGTAAGTAATGGCAAGTCAAGCCACAGTTAGTAAAAAATATTTATAAATTGCATATCCGATAGAGGACTTATACCCAGACCATACAGAAACTCTTAAAACTGAAAAAGAAGACAAAGAGATCAACTTTACATTGGGGAAAAGATTTGTAGAGTAATTCTGGAAACAGGCAATGTAAGTCCTCCACCTAACTCTTCTCTTGTAAAACTGCTTTGATGAATCAAGAACATTCAAATTTCTATATAACTTTTAGAATTAGCTTATAAATGTCTACCAAAATATCTTCTGGAAGTTTGATTGGGTTTGTAGAGATCTGTTGATTAATTTGGTGAGAATTGACATTTAAAACATTGAGTCATCTAATCTACAAGTTTCCCATTTATTTTTCTCCATTTATTCAGTTCTTTAATTTGTCAAAGTAATGTTCTGGGTTTTCATTATACTGTTCTTACACATGTTTTGTACGATAAGACAGTGCAATAAAAAAATTGGTCGGGGGTTGGGGTGGGATGAATTGGAAGATTGAGATTGCCTTATATACATTACTAATAAGAAAATAATTATCAAATTGTACACTTTAAATATATGCAGTTTATTGTGTGTCTATTGTACTTCAATAAATGCTCTAAAAAATTAAAAATATTAAAATAAATAAATTAATTTAAAAAAAGAATTGGTCAAAAGACCTGATGAAAGATGAAGTTTTTGCAGAGTCTCGACCGTGTGGGCAGAAATGTGCAGATGTGCATTGTCATGCAAGATTACCATGCCCTTGGATAGCAGTCCTCTGCATTTAATCTGAAGTTTAGGCTTCAGCTCTTCAATAAACATCTCACTGTAACGAGCACTGTTGATTATTGAACATTTTTCCTGGCAATGTTCCAATATTGGCCCTTGGGAATCGCAGGAAATTGTAAGCATCAATTTTCCTGATGATGGTTGAGTTTTGAACTTTTTCTTGGTCAGTGGTTGAGGATGTTTCCATTCCATCCTCTTCCATTTACTCTGAAGCTCGTAGTGATGAATCCACAGCTCATCACCAGTAATGATTCTCTTTAAGAAACTTTCACCTTCCTTAGAGTATGGCTCCAAATTTTCTTTGCAGATATCCAAGCACTTCTGTTTATGCTGTTCCATGAGTTGTTTTGGGTACCCATCTCACAGACACTTTTTGAAACCTAAGTCTATCATGGATTACTTCGTTTTGAGGTGTTAAAGTGGCCTCCCTATAGTTCTGATCTTGCTCCATTGAACTTTCACCTGTTTAGTGCCCTGAAAACATCCCTATGAGGACGAAGATTCACTTCTGATGAAGAAGTGAAGACAGTGGTGCATTCGTGGCTCGCAGCTCAGCCTAAAACATTTTTTAATGAGGGAATATGAAAGTTTTTTGACACACGGACAAAGTGTATTGAAAAGCAAGGAGATTATGTTGGAAAATGATGTATTTGTCTTTTCTAAAAGTTAAACTAAATTCTACAGCCAGAACGCGGATAATTTTTGACTCACCTTCTTGATGAGTCTACAAAGCTACAGTAGTCAAGACAGTATGGTACTGGCACAAAAACAGAAATATAGATCAATGGACCAGGATAGAAAGCCCAGAGGTAAACGCACGCACATACGGGCACCTTATCTTTGACAAAGGAGGCAAGAATATGCAATGGAGAAAAGAGAGCCTCTTCAATAAGTGGTGCTGGGAAAACTGGACAGCTACATGTAAAAGAATGAAATGAGAACACCAAACACAGAAATAAATTTGAAATAGACTAAAGACCTAAATATGAGGCCAGACACTATAAAACTCTTAGAGGAAAACATAGGCAGAACACTCCATGACATAAATGACAGCAAGATCCTTTTTGACCCACCTCCTAAGAGGAATGGAAATAAAAACAAAAATAAACAAATGGGACCTAATGAAACTTGAAAGTTAAGAAGATGAAAAGACAACCCTCAGAATGGGAGAAAAAATTTGTAAATGAAGCAACTAACAAAGGATTAACCTCCAAAATATACAAGCAGCTCATGCAGCTCAATATCAGAAAAACAAACAACCCAATCCAAAAATGGGCAGAAGACCTAAATAGACATTTCTCCAAAGAAGACCTACAGATAGCCAAGAGGCACATGAAAAGATGCCCATCACTTATCATTAGAGAAATGCAAATGAAACCTGCTGTATCACCTCACACTGGTCAGAATAGCCATCATCAAAAACCCTAGGAACAACACATGCTGGAGAGGGTGTGGAGAAAAGGGAAAGTAAACTCTTGGTGGGAATGTAAATAGATACAGCTACTGTGGAAAGCAGTATGGAGATTCCTTAAAAAACTAAAAATAGAGCTACCATATGACCCAGCAATCCCATTACTGGGCATATACCCTGAGAAAACCATAATTCAAAAAGATACATGTACCACAGTGTTCACTGCAGTACTGTTTACAATAGCCAGTACGTGGAAACATTAGCACTGTTTACAATAGCCAGGACATGTGTCATGTCTATCGACACATGAATGGGTAAAGAAGATGTGGCACATATATACAATGGAATATTACTCAGCCATAAAACGGAATGAAATTGAGTTATTTGTAGTGAGGTGGATGGACCTAGAGACTGTCATACAGAGTGAAGTAAGTCACAAAGAGAGAAACAAATACCGTATGCTAACGTATATATATGGAATCTAGAAAAATAATACTGGCGAATAGCATGGCAGAGTGGGAATAAAGATGCAGGTGTAGAGACCGGACTAGAGAACACAGAAGGAAAAGGGAAAAATGAGGTGTAGTGAGAGAGTAGCATTGACATATACACACTACCAAAGGTAAAATAGATAGCTGGTGGGAAGCTACTGCATACACAGGGAGATAAGCTCGGTCCTCTGTGACAATCGAGAGGGATGGGATAGGGAGGGTGGGAGGGAGGCTGAAGAGGGAGGAGATATGGGAATATATGTATACATATAGCTGAGTCACTTAGTTGTATAGCAGAAATTAGCACAACATTGTAAAGCAATTATACTCCAATAAAGGTGTATAAAAAATAACCAATAAAAAGAAAAGATGCATGTATAAACAGAGCTGATATATTCATACAAATGGAATACTACTTAGCAATAAAAAGAACGAACTGTTGATGCATATAGTAAGATGGATATACTTTAATCATTATGCTGCATGAAGGAAAGCAGACAGAAAAGAGTACGTATATGGATCCACTTATATAAAGTTGTTAAAAAGGCAGATTCATCTATTCTGGCAGTGGTTGCCTGTGGCTGAGAGTTGAGGGAGTGCTGGACTGCAAAGGGGCACAGGAAAGTTGTGACAGAAGGGAAATACCCTGGATCTTGATTGTAGCTGTGGTTTTAATAGTATATACATCAATCAAAATGCGTTGAATTGTATACTTTATTTTTTTCAGCATCTACCCAGAAGTGAAGCATGTCACTTCCACGCATATTGCTTTGGCCAAAGTAAGTCATAGAGCTATTCCTAACTTTTTTTTGGCAAAAATTTATTTATTTATTTATTTATTTATTTATTTATTTATTTATTTACTTACTTACTTATTGGTTGTGTTGGGTCTTTGTTGCTGCACACAGGCTTTCTGTAGTTTTGGTGTGTGGGGGATACTCTTCATTGTGGTGTGCAGGCTCCTCATTGTGGTGGCTTCTCTTGCTGTGGAGCACAGCTCTAGGTGCGCAGGCTTCAGTAATTGTGGGACACAGGCTCAACAGTTGTGTTGTACAGGCTTAGTTGTTCCACAGTATGTGGGATGTCATTGGGACAGGGATCGAACCCGTGTCCCCTGCAATGGCAGGCAGATTTGTCACCACTGCGCCACCTACGACGTCCCTTATTGTATACTTTAAAGTGGTGCAGTCTCTTCTACCTGTATCATATCTCAAGAGGATCCATATAAAAATCTACTGCAATTCTTTCTTCATACTAGCAGTGTTTAGAAAATAAAATTCAGTGAAACATAATAGAGATTCACATCCATAATCATTAAATGCTTAAGAACACATATACTGAAGACTCCTGAAAACCATTGCTGAGAGAAATTAAAGACCTAAATAAATGGAAACATATGTCATATACATAAATTAGATGAGTCAATATTTTTAGAATGTCAAATCAATGTTATTCCGAATAATATTGCAGCAGGCATTTTGTGGGGGAATTTGCAGGCTAATTATGAAATGTATATGAAGTCAAAGTATGTAGATTGGCCAAGACACACTGAAGAAAAATTAAGTTGGAAGACTTACTCTACTGGATTTCAAAATTCAGGTGAAAACTATAGTAATTAAGACACTATACTATTGGTGTATGTAAACACAACACAATTATATCAATGTGAAAGAGTAGAGAGTAAAAAATTTACCCACATCCGTATGCAATTATTTGATTTTTTAAATAAAGTCACCAATATGCATAGCAGAGTAATGAAAAGCTTTTCTGCAAAATATGATAAAACAAATGACTATTCATTTAGAAATAATTTAATATTAAAAATCACTTCTTTATAAAAACAGATGATTGAACTTGGTGTACCCCCCCCCCAAAAAAAAAAGAAAAAGAATTCCAGCCAACACATGGGACAGGATAAGAGAAAAAAAAAAAAAAATCACTCCTCTCCATATACTAAAGTTAATTGGAGATGTTCTTTTTAAAATTGCAATGCTTTTTAAAGAATGATGGAATGTTTTCTTGACTAAGGCATAGACAAAAATTTCTTATACAAAATGCCAAGGCACTCACCACAGATTAAAAAATTGAATAAACTGGATTTCATACATTATTGAATCTTTAACTTACCATAATTTCCATTTAAAAAGTGAAAAGGCAACCCATAGACCCGCAGTTATTCCTTGCAATACATATATCTGACAAGAGACTTCTGTGAAATATATAAAGAACTTTTATATATCACAAAGAAAATTACAAACAATGTAGTGTATTTTTGAGCAGGAGATTTGAAGCAGCATTTCTCAGTAGAAGATAGCCAAATGACCAATCAGCTTTTGGAAACCGAAATGGGAAGCCACTATAGACATCAGAATGGCTAAAATTTAAAAGACTGAATATATAAAGTATGTGGGAACATACAGAAACTGGAACAGCTCTATATTGGGGGGAGAAATGTAAAATGACGCAACTATTTTGCAACCTCTGTGTCAGTTTCCATTCATTGACCAAGCAATTCTCTTCTTAGGTGTATGTACCTAGGAGAAACACGTGGATGTGTGGACAAAATAATTTGTGCACCATTATTCATACTTACTTTGTGCAGAGTAGCCAAAAACAAATCTGTTTATTACCTGAAAAATGGATAGTCCAATTGTGCTATAATCATAAAACAGAATATTTCTTAGCATAAAAATAAAGCCAAATTATCGACGTGGCCAATTAAGATTGAACCTCAAAACCAGATATCGTGTGAAAGAACCCAGGAAAAAGAGAACATACTGCATCATGCCATTCATATGAAGTGCAAGAGTAAACAAAATTATCTCTGATGAGGAGATCAAAACATGTTTGTCTTTGGCAGAAGGGGATGGTCTGGCAAGTAACGCAACAGAACTTTGGGGAACGGTGGGGAATGTTCTATACCTTGATCTGGATGGTGATGATACAATGCATCCATATGTTAAATTCACTGATCTGTACTTCTAGGTTTGGTGCATTTTGTTCTAGGCAAATTACACCTCAATGTAGAACTGAAGGCATTGAAAAGAGGGATGACAAAGGGTAAAACAAGTGATAAACGACAGAAAATAGATGAGATATTCAACATATAAATAACAGGCTCCCTTGAGAAGAAACCCAAAGCAATGGAACAAAACAAACACTCAAAAGTATACTTAATGAGAAAAGTAATAAAATTTAAAAGTCCAAATGATATTAAAATGACACACTGCCCCCTTGGGAAAAATCACCCTAGAACAACAAATGCAGATGTAGTCTTGTAAAAGTACTGCCATTCAGTTTAATGTAAAGGTACAGGGTTGCCTTTGAAGGACAAATTGAAATGGTTTCTAATGATCAAACCTCTCCTTGCCAAATTTTGATGTCAGGAAGTTTTATAACCATTCTGAGCTTTTGTGTCATGAGGAAAAGAACAACACCTGACTTATAAGATTGTTCAGAGGATTAAATATGATCACTTGAACTATAACAAGTGTTAAGAACATATTTGACTTTGTTCTCCTTTATTCACCTTAAACTGATAGAATGCAATTGGCAGAGAACACATAATGTGTCCTAAAACAACTATTTTCCCACCATTTCTAGAAAGAAGTCCTGTTAATAGTAGAAAGAATTGGAGAGGGACAAGAGCCTTTTGAACAGCCATCCTTCAACCCTGGAGCATGGCTAGTTTCCTTCTAAAGGAGAGATGAAAGTCTTGACCAGGGCTCACCCCTGCAGTCTTCCCTGTCTGGAATGAAATGAGGAAGTCCACTATAGCTTTAGAACAACCTTGACTCCCAAGTGTTCTTCAGAAAAACAATCAGTTGTTCCACTCTAAAGATACTGAACAATTTTTGAAACCAGGAGGGGTCAAGGCTAAACTGAACCACATCACCAGAACTCTCACTTGAATCACAGCCAGGATATTAATACGGTTTCCCAGATCGCTGTTATAGCACATGAAGGCTCCACTGCAGTGGGTGACAAGCCTGTGGATATCAATCAGGTCTGTCACTGTATATATACAATGTATATATATTCATTGATAGGAAACAAAATTCAAACATGTCCCCCATCCTAAAAACCCAAGGAAGTTCTCATTCGAAGCAATGCGTTGGAAAACACCCAGGCATAATCTTTGTGATCTTTGATGAGGTAATGATTTCTTAGATGGCATCTTAAGCAAAAACAACAGTGAATAAATAGATCAAAGGATTTCATCAAAATTAAAATCTTTTGTGCTTCATGGTGTCTTAACCCTGTGAGCTACCGAGGAGAGTGGTATGATTTGTCAATAAGAACGCTGACCAATACAAGGTCTTTATTTTCCAGCCCTGACAAGTTTCTTCAGCCTCCCTCTTGGCCCTTTCCCCACGTGCTTCATGCTATGATCTGACTGATTAAAAATATCTGAAGTCACCAAACACTTCATTCTTTCTCTGGCTCCTGGGTTTTTCTACATGATGTTCCCTGTGTCTGAGACATTCTTACCTGCCCTTTATTTACCTATTTATTACTCTTATTCAGTTTTCAGGGTCTATCTTGTTGTCACTTTGCCTGGAAATTCTTTCCTGACTCTCAAGCCTGTGTGAAAGGTCCCTTTCTGACCGGTACTTCCTGAACTGCAACCCATAAACTATTGCATTTTCATAGACTATTAACTCATTTATATCTACCTCTGGATTATGAGAAAATAACATGTTTATATGATTCATCCTTTGCAATGAACACCTATTGTTCTGCCTGCCCATACTTGCTCTTATTCTGGAAAATATTCTGTTTAATTCAGAATGGGACTGCTATCTTTTTACTGATTCCAACCTCCCTGGTAATTAGTAGGGTGGAAACCTGATGCAAGCTGGGCCATTCAGAGCCCTCTGTTAGGATTTTTGAACAAGAAAGGTGACAAAGTGGCCTTCAGATCCATTCAAGTTCCAAATTTTGAGATGCGGGTCTGGGGATTTTAGATGCCATACCTCTTGTGTTATTTATCTATTGTACAACAAAATACCACAAACCAAAACACATTAAAACAGCACACATTTATAAAAAAAAAATTAAAATCTTTTGTGCTTCAGTGGATACGAATAAGGAAGTGAAAAGACAATCCACACAAGCAGAGAAAAGTGTTGCAAAACTTATATCTGACAAAGTGTCTAGTATCCACAAGATGTAAAGAACTCTTACAATTCAAGAGGAAAAGGAGAAAAAACCGAATATATTAATGCAAAAGGGATTTGAACAATCATTCTCCTTAGAAGACTTAAAAATGGCCAGTAAGCATGTGAAAAGATGCTCAACACCATTAGTCATTAAGCAAATGGAAATGAAACCCACAATAAGATACCACTTCACCCCCGCTAGTATGACTGTGATAAAAACATACACAGGGAGATGTGAAAGGTGTGCAGAAACTGGAATCCTCTTACACTGCTAGCGGGAATATAAAATGTTGCAATTGTCTTGGAAACAGCTATCAGTTTCTCAAATTCAATATAGAGTTGACACTGACATACTGGGAGCAGTTCCACTCCCAGGTTTGTACCCAAGAGAATTGAAAACATATGGTCACAAACTTGCACCTGAATACTCAAAGCAGCATTATTCATAGACGTCAAAAGTAGAAACAACACCAAATGTCCACCAACTGAGGAATGAATAAACACAATGTAGTAGAGTCATAAAGTGAAATATTATTTAGGTGTAAAAAAAAATAAAATAATGAGACATGCAAAAACATGGATGAACCATGAAAACGTTATGGTAATGAAGACGCCAAATACAAAAGGCCATATGTCTGATGATTGCATTTTGAAGATATGCCCAGAAAAGGCAAATCCATACAGAGAGAAAGGAGATTAGTGGTTTCCAAGGGCTGGAAGAAGGAGGGAATAGGGAGTGACTGCTAATAGGACCAAGGATTATTTGGGACGTAATGCAGTTGTTCTGGAATTAGATAGTGGTGGTGGTTTCAAACCTTGTAAACAGACTGAAAATCACTGACTTGTACACAACATGAATGTTATGGTGCATGAATTATGCCGCCATCATCATCATCATCAACAAGGCATCTTTGCAGGTTCCATGCCCTGTAGTTTCATTAACCAGTGTCTCAAATTAATAGCCAGTGACCAGAATGTGATGTTGTTAGCCTGTTGAGAAGAAAGATATCAGAAAAAAAACAAAAAGTAAATTTAGACAGTTTTTGGTAGAAATGCAGTATAGGTGAAGGAAGCACCTACTTGGAAAGATCTGACAAAAGATTGAACTGGACAATGTGGGATGGGATTTTGGGGTGGAGGGGCACTCTACCTGGGTTCTGGCTCCAGCACGTACAGCAAGGGGGCCTTGGCCAGTGACAGACTCTCTCTCTGCCTCAGTTTCTCCATCTGCAAAGCAGCAGAGAGTAATGATCTCTGCACAAGTCAATTGTGAAGACTAGAATTACTCATATATATGATATACTCACGCCCACAAATCATGAGGAAGGTCACTGAAATCAGTGGGTAAATCTAACTGCACATCTGAGTAACTTTATCAAATAGATTCCAGGTCCCACCTCAGCCCAATGAATCAGGATTGCTACAGATGAGGACTGTGAACTTGTATGGGTACTAACTCTCCCAGGTGACTCTTACAGGGATCAACTTGAGGGCAGAACAGACCGAGCTGCATAAAATTTACCCAAAACACAGAAGTAGGACAGAGCAGAAGAACAAAGATATTTCCAATCCAGTGACTAAAGCAGACGAGAGCTATTGGAGGACTCTAGAATTGACGGGACCTGGCCTATCTGACCCCATTTTACCCTTGTCCAGTTTACAGCGGAGACATAAGCCCTTGGGGACACATGGCTGAGGCACCTGACCACCCACCTTGAGAAAAGTGAGAGCCCTAATTTCAAATTCAGGCTGGTTTCCAGTGAAAGTTCAATTTACCTTTTCTTTTTCCTTATTGATGGGACCAGTCCTCTTCAAGCTGCCACTTTACACAAATAAATCATATTGCTATAAATGCAACCTTTTACAAAGATGTTTGTTAGAAAACCTTATAAATATTCTAGCCACCTAACAAGAAACCAGAACGTTAGCAGGTGCATTCAGTTTCAGCACAGGTCAGCCCAATAGACTACAGTCCCTGAGATTTGAGACTCCCAAGTTAAAGGGAGATGATCCCTTTCTGTCATGGGACATCATGTCAACTTCAAGGAGGTGGGAAAGCAGCCATTCTAAAAGATGGGCTGCTTTTGCCTCCAGACTTTGGTGTCCTGACACCTGTAACCACTTCAGGGAGCCTTTGCAAGGGTCCAGCCATCACTTCTGCATTGGACTGTGTATAGAAATGGTTTCGTAAGACAAAAGTAAGGGTCTGGGAACAAAGCCAGGTTACAGAGGAAAAGAGGAGAACTAAGTGGCACAAATGAAGGATAAAGACGAAAGTAAGTTTCCTTTACTTACAAAACACAAAGCAATAGCTTACTTGCTTTGGTAAATAAAAAGCATTTTCTTCAATTCTTAATTTAGCCAGATAGATTATTTAATGTCCTCTTCTGTACATTTCTTATTATTTACTTAGCACAATAATATTACCTTAGATGATTATAAGGAAAATAAAATATCATAATCACAGGATTATACAAATTGCCTGACCCCAATATCAGTCAATGAACTAGAACTGTTGTGATAACTTTTATTAGCCCTGTAAAAGCTAATCCGTGTTTGACTTCAAGTACATCAGGTACCTTTTGTGAGCCTTCCATTTCATGATTATTTGAATGAAGGAATGTGATACATTTTTCTTTCCCCCACAGAATGTCAGGCCCACAGGCACCAGAAAATAGATTTCCTTAATGCATTTGCTTAATCTCACAAACCAGTCTCATTAAGAAGGGTAGGGGACTTCCCTGGTGGTGCAGTGGTTAAGAATCCGCCTACCAGTGCAGTGGACATGGGTTTGATCTCTGGTCCAGGAAGATCCCACATGCCTCAGAGCAACTAAGCCCATTTGCCACAACTACTGAGCCCAGATGCCACAACTACTGAAGCCCATGTGCCTAGAGCCCATGCTCCGCAACAAGAGAAGCCACCACAATGAGAAGTCTGTGCACTTCAACCAAAAGTAGCCCCCACTCACCTCAACTAGAGAAAGCCCGTGCACAGCAAATGAAGACCCAACACAGCCAAAAAGATATAAATAAATATGTTTTGTAAAAAGGTGAGAATTAAAAACAAAAGAAGGAAGGATAGTTGGAGTATGGCTTGGGGTGCGGGGACGAGGAACTTTCATAACTGGTTGATCCAGTCCTCCATCCTTTACCTTGACACATATGACCCATGCTCACATCCATTTCACCCTCAATCCAGGTTAGACCAGCAGCTAAACTGAAGAGACGGATGTTGCAAAGGGGTCTCCCAAGTCACAGGCTCACAAGACCCGGCTAGGAGCAGATGCTGAAGGAGTGTGGAGTTGGTTCAGAACATAACTCCCTTCGGGCCTGCCTGTCCCTCTCTCCTCAACCTCAGCTTTTATGTCACTGAACACATCCATATGTTCCCTGTGGATCATCAGCCATCCGTGACCCAAGATCTTGAACTTAACCATATGCTGTTTTGGGAGTACAACCACAGGTCAATGGCAGGAGGACAACTCAAAGAGATCTATCAAGCAGTGTCCCATAAACTCCGCCCTGGATCCCTGGTCTGTTCATGATGTGGGTGAATTTAATCAACACAGATCAATAGCCTCAGGCTCCCAAGTCTTTCCTAAACAGATGGTCATGCCAGGTAGCCAAGGATATACATGTAAACTCTTTTAATCACTTTGACAGCTTGGAAAGAGCTCTTCTGGGACTACAAGGAAATCCATAAGCGAAAGTATGAACTGTCCTGTTTAGTGACATTTAAAAAAAACCACAAGTAGAGCAACCCACATACAGAGGAGGAGCTTAGAAGGTAGGGATGTCAAACTTAAGTTTATTCTAAAGCCATCATGCTGCCCAGGGAAGATAAGAATCTGATACAACACTGTGATGCAGCAAAAGAATATTACATTGGGACAGAAAACAGTTTAAAAAATTAAGTATGCATTCACATAGCATTATACTCTGCTTTTTGTCCTACAGATTTCAGGATATAGACAAACCTGGAGAAGACCCAGTGAAGAACTTCATGACAGTCTCAAAGTTTGACATCTCTCACTTGTGGAAAAACCTTAAGACCCATGTAAAGAGAAGGTGGGATGGCTTCATGACAGCCCTATGGAAATTAAGACTTGTTGGCAAACTATTTCTCTCATGAATTTTTTTTATGCACAGAAGAATGAACAGGGAGAACTCAGCTTAGATATGTTTTGGAAGGAGACGGGTAAGTGGTATCAGGACATGTGTGGACAACTGAAGAGTGGCTGCTGAGGGGTTGGGTGCTATCCGGGGTGACCGTCACAGGACCCCAGGCAGCCTTGTGTATCAGCATGGCCAAGGCAACTGGAAGGCAGGGGCCCCCAAGATTCCGTGACCCGCCCCCACCTACCAGTTCTGTTATTGCAACTCCAGATGGTTACCTGGCACACTGGGTCCCCTTCCGTCACTCCTGTCTGAGTCTGAGCTACAGGCAGTACCTCTGGCTCTGAGCTCTGGCATCTTGAACCTTATTTTTGCAGTTGTGAACCCTCCGTTGTTCCCAACAGTAAGTTAAGAACGCCAGTTTTTGTCGTCCCTCAGTCCTGAGTAAACCTATGTGATTTCACCTGATTTTAATCCAACATATGATTGGCTTTCTTTTCCCCAGCCCCTGGCTCTACCCCTTCTACCACACATCACCATGGCAGTATCTCTTGGCCCTTTATCTGATCCGAGGGCAGAACTTACACTGACGGAAATCAACCGGGAGCTTCAGTTGCAGCTGGCAAAGAACA
This sequence comes from Hippopotamus amphibius kiboko, assembly GCF_030028045.1. NCBI lineage: Eukaryota > Metazoa > Chordata > Mammalia > Artiodactyla > Hippopotamidae > Hippopotamus > Hippopotamus amphibius. Next base: position 109,882,137 of record NC_080186.1, read on the forward strand.
AGCAGGACTTCCGAGACCTCACAGAGAAATTCCTTGTATCCCAAGCAACTGCCTACTCCCTGGCCAACCAGCTGCAGAAATACAGTAAGTCCTAGGGGTCACGGTCACCAAAGTGATGAATGATCACTGTCTTCCCTCCAAGAAACTAAACTCTCTAGACTTTATCTCCTATTTCCTTTGTCATTTTGAATTTCATTCTGACCACAATCCAGGAAAGGTAGAAGTGGCTGTTTTACCCTCAGTTGCCTGAGGATGGGAAAACTGAGGTACAAAGAGTGTAGTCCCTTTTCCAAGTTTGCGGTGCGTTGTAGGGTGAGCATCAAGTTAAAATTCTAGACATTGATTCCTGATGCAGTCACAGAACCGCCTGTTTCTCTCAGCAACAAGCTAAAGTGTGTCAACTGGAATCTTTTCTGTGCTGTATCTGATCCTGCATCACTGTTGGCTGAACGTCTGGCACTAATGAACTGCATCAGTCCCAGCTCCCCTGAGGTCCCACTGGCAAAGCCCCGTGCTTGTTACACTGGGGTCACGTGGTGGTTACACACTGGGGAAAGCAGAGGATCGTATCTGCTTTAAAGGAGCTTGGGGGGGGGCTGCTCCTCACTGAAACTGTGGGCTACTTGTTTCAGTTGTAATGAATAATGAAGAAATTCTGTCAAAGCTCTGCAAATAGTGCCTGTCACAGTGTAAGCACAGTACATTCACACTATACTATTTCTAATCACAAAAGCTTTCATAGTGTTTGGGCACATTTTTTTCTAGGTCCTTATACTTTCGCATATTCTATTTCACACAAGTGTATCCAGGTGAGTTTTTACTCAAAGGTGAAAACCTTTGAGACACTTGTTCATTAGTAAATCCCAGCAGAAGGGAACCATCAGGCCTATAGTTGCATGGACCCCATCAGGGGTCTTCCCGACCACACAGCAATCGCCACCTCATGGCCCTGTTCCGCGTGTCACCCAAGAGGCTGCAGGTCTTGGTAAAGTGGCCCAGGATTCAGAGTCAGTCTCAGGGGATGTGAATTCTGACTTTGCCAAATGCCAGTTCATCTTGTCTAGTTACTTTCTGGGCCTTGGAGCTTCTCTTTCCTCAGTTCTCAAACAAGAAGTAACCGAAGGCCACGCAGTTGGGAGGCTGAGGGATCAGATGTGGAGATCGCTGCATAGAGCCTGGTATTGGAGTTATATCTGCCCCTGGGGTGGACCCTGCCTCCTCCCTTGAAGGCCGTGACCACAGCAGCAGGTCCAGCTTTCCCCTGAGGCAGCGTCTCTCTTTCCTCAGAGTGTGAAGCCTGTAAGGACATCATTGAATCCGTGCTGGGGGAGAAGCTGTCGTTTGAGGCGCTGAGGCTGGCAGAGAAGCTGGCAGAGAAGCCAACGCTCGATGAGAGGCTGAGGTAAGGAGGTCAGAGATGTGCGTGGCAGGCACATGGGCACAATATTTATCAACCAGGTGGAGGACACCAACTGGTGAATTATGGACTCTGATTTTATTCAGGGCTTCAGTTACTCTGCTTTGACAAACACTATTAATTTGAAATCACATATCATGCATGAAATTCACCAAATTCAAGTGAACAAGTCAACTCAGTGGCATTTGGTACCTTCACAGTGTTGTTCAATCAGTACCTCATTGACCTTTAAATCACAATGTCCTCCTGACTGACTACAGCTTGTCATCCTTTTTTGACCCTGTTATTCTCTTGTTCTTTCCAACTCACACCTGCTGTACCTGTCCACGCTATATGTGGCTGTGTGTCATCCACTGTACCATGCCCTCTGTCTATTTTTATATGGAAATGGGCATGGCTGAGTGAGGAAATGAAGAGACATCTTCATGTAGGTTTAGAAAGACCCTAGGTTTTGTTTACAGAACAAGATGAATGGGCAATCTTATAGGCGCACGCCCTGTCTCAGGGGAGTCCTTTGTTGTCCCTCTTTCTCTTTGGCACAGGCTGGCCACCAGAAATGGGCCACAATGCTGCTTCGATGGCTCCTTGAGGATGTTCTCACAGGAATCCCTCGCAGTCGTCATGCAACTCTTTGCATTTTAAAATTATCTTCTGTCCCACCTTAGGACGTGTGATATCCTAATTCGAAGTCAGGCGCGAGAGCTGACCCAGTTACGGCAGACATTACGGGAAGGGAAAGATGACTCTGTTCTACTCAAGCAGCACCTCAAGGACCTCGTCACCCACAATGACCTTGACAACCACCAGGGGCCGGGCTTCCGAGAGCAGCTGACTGAGGGACATAGGCTGGCAGAGCGCCTTGCCCGCAAGCTCAGCCCAGGTAAGGGGCCCACAGAACCTGATAGCACTGAGCCACTCACAAGAGACTCTGCACCTCGACTAGGATGTGGTTTTCTTTTTTCTCAGCTTTCCTGTTTCATGGCCCATTTGGGGCTCTGATAGGAGCAGGACTGGCTGAGTGGGAGGACGGGGAGAAATGCACAGGGTAGAGGGCATAGTATTGCAACTGATTCCTTCCTGATGGACCATGGCCTTTGGGGCAGGAGGCAGCATCCGCCCAGTGTTAAAGCACAGAAGGGACGATGTGACAGGAGGCAGCTTGTGAGAGTGGAAAGAGCCCTGGACTAAGCATGCAAGTTTCCAGGTTTAGCCTGAGTGCTGCCTTCAGTAACAGCGAGCGAGTGATTGACTTTTCCTCTCTTAGCGTCTGTTTCCTCCTCTGTAAAATAGATCAAATAATCTGTTGATGGTAGCTCTAGTGATAAAATGAGGAAATATGTATGAATGCACAGCAGAAAAAGAAGCCCTTCACTGTGTGGTGTCCGATAAGGTACTTGATATAGTCAGCCTTGGTGCTGGGAATGTTGTTTAGACTGGACCCCTTTCCATAGAGAGACTTTCCCTTGATAACACACAGAAGCCACCTTGAAGAGCCCAGGATGTTCCCAGGTGGAGGGATGTGGGACGTGGTTGCTCTCCTCAGAGGAAGGAAGGGATCTTGGGAGAGCTGAGAAGGTTTAGAGAGCCTGTGTCTTTGGCAGAATTTGTGGCAGGATGGATGATGCAGATGTAGAGGTCGAGATGGAAGGTGGACAAGTGTGCAGTGATATAAGGAAGAAAAGACCTTTTAAATGTCTGCCCAGTTGCAGGCAGAAGGTGCCACAATGGTGATCCTCTGGTCTAGAGTCAGACGTCCTGATGGGTCAGAAATCCATGCTGGGGGCGGGGTGTGTAAAGACAAGGCACTAGAACTTCCGCACAGTACCAGTTCACACACAGACAGTCATGACTCTACGACCATATGGGTTGCTGTGTTTGTTGTGGGTGAAGTGGCAAGAAGCTGACTGGATATTTCTGAATTTGCTTATAGAAACTGATGAAGATGAGGAAGGTGAACCAGCAGAAGAAACACTCACGCCCAGGTACCAATGAACCGTCAGGAGCAGGTAATGTGTAGGTAACATATGGACAGGGTCACAGAAAGAGTAAGTGAGGTCAAGAGAGTCATAGATGCCAGATGCAAGCATAAGCAAACCTGCAGGCTGTACTGAGTTACTTCACTCAACCCACCTGGAGATGGCCTGGTAACTTGGTTGTCTGTGATCTCTGTGCTACTTGTACGTGTGACCCAAGCTGAACACACCATCCCTAGGATTTCCTGCACACACAAAGGATAGCTGTTCTCTCCTAAAGGAGCTCCAAGGGGAGATGAATATCTATTCCTACACAGTTGTTTTAGGTCCTTGGGAGGAAGGTACCTAGCAAAGGAATTGGCAGAGAAGTAACTAGAGAAACTAAAGATCAGGAAAACTATCTAGACAAAACATTGGTTGCTATTTCACAAGAGTAAGAGAAAGAGGTCTTGGAGGCCTTTCTATTCCTAAAAAGAAGGCCTAACGTCTCTGAGAGTGTATACTGCCTTAATAGCAGTATTCACTTGACTACTTGATCTTACATTGAACATGGCGTAGGACCAGGGGGTAGCACCTGGCGTGGAAGCTGATTTGTGCTTCATGTTCCTGAAGGTACCATCCTGGGAGGGTTGAGTCTCATTCCTCATCAGAGGGTATGTGGCCAGTGCACGGAGCACCTGCTGGTCTCCCTCTCCCACCCCATGGCAGCCACACTCCACTTCACATAAGCAGGATAGTTCCTTCCCTCTCTAAGGGGACTGCCCTTTTGCTTTCTGTGACCACTCCCTAGGCCTCCCATCAAAACCAACCAGGACGGCAAGGGGTCGGATCCTTTTTGTTTACTTCTCTGTCATCCCTCTCCCACTTGACACAGCTTGGAGCTGCAGGAGGTTGCAAAGGAGGCAGTGCGTCAGGAATCCCAGGATGAGTGTGTTTTGACTCCTTCACGTCTCCCAGCAAGTTCTGACTGCAGCCAGCCTTGCAGGGATGGCAAATTCGCATGTGATGCCTGGGAGGTGGGCCCTGCTCTGGACGGAGCCTGTGGTTGCTCCCATGCTGCAGAGGATGGAATGCCAACCGATCTGCCAGGTAGCCTCCATGTTCTTTGTTCCCCTCAACCTGTGTAGACTGAGGAAGCTCGTCTCTGAAGACAGGCCCTATAGACACATCTTGATTTAAACCAGGGAAAAGGATCTATTAAGACACACAGACATCGGGTGGACCAGGGAGCCTTCACCCCTTTCTAGGCCCTGGTCATGCCTCTGTCACCCTGGCCCCAGTGTCAGGCATTTGGACCCAAATCAGTGTGACAACTCTCACCCACCTCGGGTGGACATCCACAGGAGGTGTCTGTCAGACTTGCTTTAGATCAGATATGCCTTGTCACCTGCAATGATCTAACTTTGTTTTTGTAAATGTCCCTGGCCTTTCTCTTCTGATCCAAACACAATGGCAGACCGGCTTATACCTTAGGAGAGGTGATTTCTCTTTTTGGTATCACTGCTCTCAGCCCCAGTCTCCATCTTCTCTATGTTGGCTTCTCTTAGCTAAGCAGTCATCTGAAAACCAGGACAGAAACAACTGAACCATTGTCTTGCCTGGATGTTTCCATGAAGCAAGGCTGGCCTCTGGCAGTCCCTCCAGCCTTGAATGGCCATGGTTTCTTTGTAGCACCAAAGATTCTTTTTAGTTTGAGAGTTTATAAAATTCATCCATCACTCTAGTGTTAAGGATAAATTTCTCTAAAGTATCAACAGCAACAAAATCTGATGGGCCTAACCAATATTGTAGAAACAATTCTAGAAAATAATTCAGCTCACTTCCTAGGATCACCGGGGAAAATTAACTATTTCCACAGACTCAGAACAAAGGATATTGGGAGAGCGCTCCTGAGAACTTCCCTGATGGGTCTGGAAGTGGTCCCCCCTGATTCTAGGAGTTAAGTGTCCTGGAATATCGTATTATGTTCTTGCACTGAGAGTATGAATGTCCTTGTGGTAAATGTGTTCACTGAGTTGGTACGTGTGAGGTGTAATTTGTTTCTTGTGACCCACTGTGTCTGAATTTCTTACTAGACAATCAGCATGATCATGTGCAAGTGGATGGACAAGAGCCAGTGTCCCCCAGGTAATTCTGAAGATTTGTGGGCTGTGAATGTCAAGAGTGACATCAGGAGACCTCAGACCCAGGGGGGAGAAATTACTAAATATAACTCTTTCATCCACTCAGTCAACAGCGAAATATCCCTTTTAAGAATGTTGTCTATTTTCACTTCAGAAGTTGTGTGTGTTTCAATTTCTTAATCCTTCAGGTACAGTGAGGTACAGTGAGTTGACCCAGGTGGAACAGGCAAACTTGGGAGCTCCTGTAATCAAGTGTTCTTCCCCGCGTGGTTAACAGTAGGGCGAGAGTCACCTACTTTGTGCCTGTTTGGCGTCAGCATGTTGGTAAATACTTGACTGCAAGTGAAGAAGCTAGAAAAAATTCATGTTATAACAAAATATTGAGAAAATAGTTACTGAAGGGAGAATATCTAGAGTCTGTAATTCCTCAAAAGCTGTATCACTTTGACACTGCAAGTACAGATCAATACAAAGCATGCAAAAGAGTTGGAACCACTGTCTTAGTTCTCCGTGTGGGCTGGGGGTCATGACTAGAGCGTGCAGGGAGCATTCATTCTCCTCCTTCAACGGCTGGTTGTGTGGCCAGTGCACTTAGCATCTGCTGGTCTCTCCCTCTCCCACCCCATGGAAGCCACACTCCACTGCACACACAGAAGGATAGTCATTTCCGTCTTTAAGACCACTTCGCCTTTGCTTTCTGTGACCACTCCCTTTGCCTCCCATCAAAACCAGCCAGGATGGCTTGGTGTCTGATCCTCTTCATTTAATCTTCTGTCACCCCTCTCCCACCTGACACAGAGTGGAGCTGCAGGAGGTTGAAAAGAAGGAAGTGCTCCAGGAATCCCAAGATGAATGTGTTTTGGCTCCTTCAAGTGTCCAGGAAGTTGCTAACTGCTACCAGCCTTACAGTGATGGAAAATGTGCATTTGATGAAGGGAAAGTGGGGTCTGCTCTGGAAGGAGCCTGTGGTTGCTCCCATGCTAAAGAGGATAAAATTCCAACTGGTCTTCCAGGTAATCTGCATGCTCTTTGTTAGTCTACTTGAGAGAATGAATCTCCTTAGATAGACAGTATACGAACATATTGAAGTTCAAACCAGGCACTACAATGGCATTTAAAACAAGACATTCCACAGGTCAGTGAAGTTTTCTCAGTTGCTAGTCATGTACGACCCTGTGGCAAATCACTGGACCCAAGGTGGTCCTGCCAGACTCACATGTACCACTACAATTGTGGCACAGGAAGTACCTTTCAGGCCTCCTAATTTTGAATGAATCTTTTATATCACATGAAATGCTCTAATTTTCATTCCTGAGCAATGTCCCTGAGTTCCCTTACCTGTCCGAGGCTGTTGGCAGTCTTGTTTATATCTATGGAGTTGCCACTCCTTGGTTTCACTTCTGTCAACCCATACTCCAGCTCCTTTCATTTGTATTACCTTGTCCAGAGTTTTCTGAAACCAGAACGTAAGCCCCACTGTCATCTTTGGTATGTTTCTCTGAAGCAAGGCAGGGCCTTGGAACTTCCCAACCTGACGAATGGCCACTGTTTCTTTGTAGCTCTGAAGATTCTTTTGACTTGATGGTGTATGGATTCCACTCCCATCTAATCTCAAAGTATAATTCTTCTAACCCATTAACAAACAGCATTTCAGATAGAAAAAGCCTGAATGTTACAGCAGTGCTCTAGGTAGCTCGGTAGTTCCGCAGAATCTGTAGGGAAAGGATTTGTTTAGCTGTTTGCACAGACTCAGGACATAGGATACTGTGCTGATGACCTGTCATATCAAGCAGATTTGTCCAATGGCTCAAGAAGGAAACCCAGTGCCTTCTTATGAGGCTCTATCTGGGGTCTCTTAGGATATTTCCCTCAAAGCCTGTTAGGACAGTGTGAAGGTTGGCATCGAATTGGGCTTTTGTGAATGGGTTTTGCCCCATGTAATTGTCCTGTTAATTTATTTGCAGAAAACCAAAGTGATCAGGATGACCTGGAAGGACCAGAGGCTATTGCCCCCAGGTAGTTATGAATATTTGTGGGCTGTTCATACAATGATGACATCTGCAGACCTCTGATCCAGGGGAAAGCACAAAGTGCTGAATATTTTGTATCATCAATGTTGCCAACCATGAATTATCCTTTATCATAATGTCTTCTGCTTTCATTGTGGTACTTACACTGTTTTCCAGTTCTTTGTAACATCTCAAGTTCATAACCCAAGTCGGTTGACCCAGGTGAACTAAATGAGAGTGATTTTCTTGCATAGACTTGTTATCTCCAGGATGGTTTAGAGAGTGAGTGCATAGCTCTTTTCTGCCTGTTTGGTATTAGCACGTTGACATGTATGTCACAGTAAGAAAAGTGAATAGATAATAATATTGTTATATAATGCTACAATATTTAGAGAGGCCTTGGTGGCATGAGATGTCTGGGATAGCAGAATGCCCCAAAAGCTGTATGCTCGTGGCCCCTGCATGTGACACTCACTGCAATGTAAACGAGAAAGTGAAAGGCACTGTTACGTGACCCTATATGTTGTGAGTCATGGCTGTACCATCTGGAGATAATTCAGTCTCTTTCTTCACCAGCTTGTTATTTGGCCAGAGCACTGAGCACCTGCTGTCCTTTCTAGCTCCTGCCCCTGTAGAAACACACTCTGTCCCACACCCAAAAGGGAGTTGCTCCATCTTTAGTGGATCAGGTCCTTGGCTTGCTTCACCACTCCCGTAAACATGCCATCAGAACCAGATAGGACTCTAGGATAGCTGATCCCTCCTGGGTTAATCGTCAGTCCTCTCTCCCCCACCAGGCCCAGCGGGGAGCTGCCGCAGATGGGAGAGAATGGTGTCCCACGGGACTCACTGGATGAATACCACTTGACTTACTCAGTGCTTCCTGGTCGGTCAGACTCCTTCTGGCCTTATAGGAGCACCGCCATCTTCTCATGTGAGGAAGTGGATGTCCCCTATGCTCCAGATGTAAGCAGTGAGTATTCTCTTGCCGATGTGATAAAACTCCAACTGGACTCCCAGGTACACTCTGAATTCCTTGTACCGCACGCCTCAGGCGGTGCTGAGATTTTTCCCCACTGTGTACAAGCTCCGTAGACAGAGTGATCTGAATCAGGCTTTATGATAGAGTTTTAAGCACAGACATCAGGTGGGTCAGGGAGCAGTGTCTCTTCTTCATCCTGGCTGAGCCTGTGGGTCAGGCCCTGAGTTAGATCACTGGACCCGAGGTAGGTGTGACAAACTCACTCAGTTGCAAATGTGCAAGTGCGCAGAGATGACTGTCTTCTTTCCTGATACCCATGAAATGTCTCTTCTTACCCCAAATGCTCCCATTTCCATACCCCCAAACATCCCTGGATGTCTGTGCCTTTCCAGCGATGTTGACAGCCTTAACTCCATCTTTGGATTTGTTGTTTCCCTGGTGTCACTGCTGTCATCCCCAGTGTCTGTCTCCTCTAAGTTGGTCCTCTTAGCAAAACCGTCATCTGGATATGAGGATACAAAGACCCCTACCCTCACCTTGCTTGTATGTTTCCGTGAACCAAGGCAGAGTCCTGGCATTTCCCCACCCGGTGAATGGCCAAAGATTCAAAGTAGCCGCAAAGATTCATTTGGATTCGAGGTTTTGTAGATTCCAATCATCATTCAGCTAAACCAGCCAGCATATGATGAGAAAAGCCTGAATATGATTCTGTTAGAAGGCAGGTGAGCTGTTGCCCAGCATCTGTCTGAGATGTTTTTAAGTTTTTACTCAGAATTGGAAGAGGATGCTGTGGTGGGGATCTGCCAGGTCAGGGAGAGCTTGCCTGATGGCTCAGGAAAGCAAATCAAAGCAGGTACCCAAGACCCAACCTGAGGCCTCCTGGAATCTTCTTCTTAAAATACCCTACGGTCCCACTGGGGATCGTTTGGTCCCCGTGGTACTATTGGATACTGGATTATTAACGTACACAGGACGATCGGCTTAATGTTTCTGAATTTATCCATAGAAAATCATACTGTTCTTGAGGAAGAGGAAGACCAAGACCTCATCTGTTCTAGGTAACTTCAAAGAAGTGTGGGTCTGAATTCAGTGGTGACATCTGGTCCTCTCAGTTGCAGGGGAATCAGAAAGTGCTGAATATGCCTGTTTCTTCCACTCAGACAACCACAAAGGGTCCCTTTCATGATGTCGTCTGCTTTTGCTGTGGTGCTTGGATGGGCCCCTTTGTGAATCCCTCTCAGTTACAGTAACCTGCAGTCAGTTGCTGCAGGGGTCCTAATCAGTCACAGGGTCTCTTGCACGCTCCTGTTCTCCCTTTTTCTTAAAAGCAGCATGAGATGCATCTCTGCCTCTGCCTGCTTGGCCTTACCACACTAGCGGGTGTTTCATGGCAAGGAAAGCAGTGAGAAAAAAACGTTCAGGTCACATCCCAGTATTAGAGAAATTGGCCCTGAAGATACAGGATTTCTAGAAGTCCATTATGCTGCCAGAGCCTGTGTTCACTTGGCTGCTGCATGTAAATTTCAACAAGACTTGTGCAAAAGAGCTGAAGCTGCCTTTATGGTTTCTGAGAGTGTGTGTGAGATGACTGTTGTGTACGGGGGTGGTTCAGCCTCCCTCCTCCTGAGCTCCTTTCTGATCCGTTCTGGAAGTACCTCCTCCTCACTCTCCCCTGCCCCCCCCCCCCTTTTCCCTTTGCAAGCACCCTCCAGCCCCAGATAGGGGAGGGTTGTTGTGTCTCCCTTTATGGGGACTTCCCATTTGCTTTTTGAGACTAGTTCCTTAACTCCCATCCAAACCGCCTAGGACTCTGTGTTCACTAATCCCTCTTGTGTAATCACCAGTCCTTCTGATCCCACCTGCCTCAGGATGGAGCTGCCGGTGGGAGAAGAGAATGAAGTCCAGCAGGACTCACTGGACGAATGTTATTTGGTGGGTTCTATTGACCATCATCTGTCAGACTCCTGTAGGCCTCAGAGAAGTGCCTCACTCCAATCGGATAACCGGGAAGTCTTCTCGGCTCCAGATGCACATGGTGAGTACTCCTTTGTAAAGGGCATACGACTCCCAGTGGGCCCCCAGGTAGCCTTTCTATTGCTTGTATCCAACAACCTGGACAGGCTATGAGCGGCATCCCTGTAAACAGGCCCTCAGACCTGTGTTGGTTTGAACTAGATTCTGGGATTTAATTTTTAAAAGGCATCAAGCGGGTCAGATAACTTTCCTTTCTTCTTGCCCCAGGCTACCCTCTGTCACCTGGACCCCCTCACCAGTGCAGGCATTTGGTATCCTCAGGCCAGAGTGGGGAAGGGGAGGGATAAGGGCGACGTCTCGGCTGCCACCATCTCACCTGCAGGAATCTGTGTAACAGACCTCTTTTTCCAAGATAAGAATCCTTATATTCTTTACATTATGTTGCTAATTTTATTTCTTGAATAGGTTCTTACAAACTCTCTGGCTTTGCATTCCTGTTTGCAGTCTGCTCCCTGTTATGGTTCCCCAGCTCCAGGCTTTTCCCTCTGGGCTGCCCACCTCCCTGTGAAGCATTTAGATAGCAGATCCTGAATATAAAAATGGGCCCATGCCCTGCGGTTTCCACGAAGCCAACGATCGGCCTCTGGTGTTCCATCCTCCAGAAACAGCCCTGCTTTTCCTCCTTTGTGCAGCAATCATGAGTCGCCCATGATGGGTTACAGCTGCAATCGTGTGTGTACGCTCAGTGGTATCCTCTCACAGAAACCATCCACAACCTGCACACCTGATGGGGATACTGGCCTAATTGTTGACCGAGATCCCCTTGGGCAGCAGTTCATAGGGTTTGTAAATGTAAGGCCAGTTTTCGTTCCTTCTCAGGTTATTTTTTGAACTTTTATTGTAGGAGACACATTTGGATTGTTAGGAGCTTTACTCATAAAATCATCTTGTAGAAAGTGCGAGAAACTCCATGATGCTCCTGATTCGATCTCATTATTTAATAGTGAAATTGGGTGTGAAAAATTGCCCCTCAGTCATTCTTGGTCAGTTTGTGCCTTTTCACATTGGAAACCATTTCATTCCTGTTTCCCATTCCTCCCTGAGGAGCAAAGAAGCAAAGGCTCATAGTAACTCACAAATCAGAAGTGGAACACACAGTTCTTGTGCACCTGTTGTATACCATGCCCCTTACTAAGTGAGCTCCATGTGCGCCATAACCCATTCAGTCCTCCCTAGACCCTCTCAGGTAGGTGTGGTAGCTCACGGTGGAGCCAAGGGCACTGAGGCTCAGCAGGGTCACTTCACTTGCCCAAGACTCCCAGCCATTGGGAGGTGGGACATTGGCCTCTCCTTGGCCTGACTCCACGGCTCAGGTCTGTTCACTCCTCTCAGCAGTTGTACCCGTCAGTGCCTAAGAGAGGATGTCACTCACCTTTTCCGTTTTGCCCTGAACCAAATGATTTGAAACTATCAATCTTACACACAAAGTTGCCAGACATGCAGAGAACCGCTGTGGTCCCTCGCTCAGATCCCAGCACCTCATCCATCAGTGCACTTTGTCCTGTGAGCAGAGCCAGCGGCTCATCCAGCCCCTCCAGGCGGAGCCGCAGCTGCCTAAGGCTCTCCAGGGAAAATCAGTCAGGGTGAGGGTCCACGCCTCTCTCCACCTCCTGCCGCCATGGTTATCTGCTCTCACTCCGGGTGCAGGGAGGCCTTGAATTTGGCTGTGCTGGTGCCCTCAGAAAGCTGCAGAGCTCTGTCTCAGAAACACCAGCAGCCGGGCTGAGTGTCCATGACGGGAATGAGTGATGCTCAGACACAGGTCTCACAAGTGAGATGTGTGTGATGTGGCCCAGCCCTGCCAGGCCCTCATTCAGAACGGCCCCGGAGAGGCCAAGTCACCCACACAGATGGGCTGAGAGGAATGAGTGGAACATCTAAATAATCCACGGATCCATCCTGTGTCTGGGTTCTGATGATACCCTGAGAACAGTGTGGATATAAGAGTGTGGACAGCTGTGATGCAGCGGTGTGGGCACAGGTGGTCGCGTCTGCCCCACCCTCTCTCTGTATGAGGAGAAACCCTGTGGAAACAGTGCAAACACTATATTTTTAAATTACAACATGAGCTTTTCTTAGGGGCTCTTCCCAACATGCCAAACTAATAATATTGGGCAATAGTGTCGATGTTTGATAAAATGTTTTGTCCTTTTCCCATGCAAATGCAAAGAATATTCAAAGCATTCATTTAGTAAAGCCCATTAGTCTGGAGAAGAGGGTTAAATACATATGATGAAATTAAGGAGTGATCATTAAAAACAATCCTAGATCTTGATTGAAAATCAGATTGGAGAATGGGGATACCTGGTTTTGTTACATCCTTCACCCACAGGATTTGTTGATTTAAGAGGTTTTACCCATCTGAAATGTGAATTACCATAAAATCTGATTAAGTGTCCTAAAATTGATGATTAATGATTAAAAAACTCTGCCTGTTGGAAATATGAAGGGCACAGCAGGCTGAGTGAAGTGCTTGTGGAAAAAGCCCTGGAGGCTCAAAGAGGCTCCTGGTGCAGGGCTGGGGTCAACGAGGGGCCAGCCTGAGTCCGGGAGGATTTGTAGAAGGCAGTTGTGGGAAGGGATGTTGCAGAAGAGAGAGGAGCCAGATGACAGGAGGACTACAAAGGCAGGTGAGGAGTGTAGAGCTCGTGTACTAGAGAAGGGAGGATGGATTTCCACAAGCTGAGGAGCATGCGGTGAAACAGCATTTGGGGGTAATAAGACAGGTGACCTTTGACGGTGTGGAGAGGACAGAATCAGAGAAGCAGTTAGAAGGAGATTGGCTGAATCACTGATGAGAGTCAGACATAGATGCTCTCTGGAAGACTCAGTGGTAACAGATACATGAGAGACACTTTAAAGAAACAGTTAAACAAACCTTGTTGAGGATGCAGATGTATAGGAGAGAGGCCAGACGGGAGCCTCACAGCAATGTGGAGCAGGTCCTGTGGGGCACAACCCCACCTGAGCCTGACCTGGACTAGGTGAGGGTACTTGATATCTTTGCTTAGCCCACGTTCTGAGAATATGTATTCATTTCACAGGAGAAATAGCAACACATTTGGTTACAGGCACTGCCCAGACCCCACTGCAGGGGAGTGTAATATAAGGATTGTGCATTGTGTTACATTGTCCCTAAAGAAGCAAACACTCTGATTCTGTAGTCCTTCTGTACCTCAGCTTCCAATAAGGGATTCGGGCCTCTGCTACAACTGCTTCTATCTGCTGATACCATCTACCCCCACTCTGCCCCATGTGGCAACCGAATATATACATGTATGAGTGAGTGGAACTGTAGTCAAAAATTTCAAGCAAGTTCAAAAGCCTCCAGAACTGTGAAGGAATCATTTAACTGGTCCATGTACTCTAGTTACCCAACTCACTTTTCTAGTGGTACCTGAAGCCATGAGGCCATATTCCTTCCCTTGTTCTATTATTCTTGTGGGTAGATATCAACAACTCTTTCTGTCCCAGGCCTTGAGGCCTGTCTAGAACCTCTTCACTCGGCTACAGGACTAAGGCTAGTAACTGAATAGTAGATGCAATCTCATGTGCCATCCAAAACCCTCTAAACTCAAGTGGGTGATTCCTCTTTTCACGGACCTTGGAGCCTAGCACTGCCATCTCAGCATCCACAGGTACAGCCAGAAACATGACCTCTCCTTCATGGACACGATTTCTGCCTTTATTGTCTGGGTCATTGGATGGTCTCACTGATAGGAAGGCACATCAGTTCTGGGAGGGATTAACAAAGGAAAACTTGGATTGGTCCTACCGCACCCTCTTTTCCTTTCAGGTGACACATGGGAGGATTGTCTCCAAGGGCCTGTGAATTTCCAAGGGTCAGAGGTGCAAACTTCACAAGCACAGCTGCAGAAAAGCACCCACGAGACCAATGATGTGCAACTACAGCCGGACCAGCATTTCGGTTGTGGTGACAGCAGAGCCACAGTCAGTCTTTCCTCCATCGTCTGGGGCTTTAACACTAATACTGATTCTGGAAACCAAGAGCCACTCTTCCCAGGTAAGTGAAAAAAAGAGGATTAGAAGCTCTAGTCATCACAGGGCTGTGGGTGGAGGAGGCAATGGGGTCCCTCCTGTGCCTACGATAGGTCCAGTTGAAATCTGTGATGCTCTAACAGAGCCAGAGAGCAAGAGCCTGGGGTTTAGGATCAGCTCTGCCTCAGGCCTTGGGTTTTCAAATTCCTGTTTAACTGAGCCAAGTTATTTATCTTCTTAGATATTTACACCTCACGTCCTCATCTGAACTCTTGAAAAATTCTATCTTCATTTCAGGGTTGTTGAGAATATTAAGCAACGTAATGCCCAGAGTGCCTGATTCAGTAAAAAAGGTTTCAGAACCACTATGAATATATAATCCCTAACCATTAGGTCTTTCTGGTGCTTAACATTTACAAAATGAAGGCACGTGTGTTGTATGCTCTGCGGTAGCATAGTTTTTATGATCTCCATTTTCTCTGGACCCCATTTACCCTTGCTTTCTCAGAAAGGCTTGTTGGCCAATATTTTCCTCTTCTCTCAACATCCACCCTCAAGACAATTTTCCCTGTTAGATGCTCTCAGTAACAGTGTATTAGTAACATTCTGTAGCAATGTAAACAGGGCCCCACAACTCACACTCCTGTTTGCTTTTCATATCCAGGTTATTTTTCTCGTTTTCTTCTCTTTTTAAAATAAAGGGCCACCCTCATCCATAAAGTGCACCGATCAGTCTCTTTGACGACACTCCCTGTAATTCACCCTCTTCACTCAGCTCCGTGGCCATGTCCTCAGTTTTCTTCTCCCCAGGATCCACCACTGCTCAGATTGTCTTACAAGAGCTTTGAAACCCTCACATCCGTTTCACCCGGGACGAATGTATCCTTACCCTCCACCTCTCTCCACATCTGCACCGGAGCCTGGGGCTGCCTGGGGCTCTCCCCTCAGGTGATGGCCTCATCTGAGAAATGAGCAGAGCCCCACATCCTCGGCGGGGGTGAGATAAGAAGGAGCGCCCCTGTGGCACCAGGGAGAGTCTCATAGAAGGTGCTCAGGGAGTGCAGGGATGCGCAGCCCTGCCACGTGCCAGTAGGTCTTGTGGTATTTAGTTGTCTCCTCTTCCCTCTAGTCTCTCCTTTTCTCGTCCTTGGCTTCCTACATTCCCAGCCAAGACCTAACCCTGCTGGCTCAGTCACTCTGTCTCCTACTCAGTTTCCACAGAGGCCTCAGCATAAATCCAGGCTTTGCATCAGACTTTGCAGCAAAGGATAATCTTAATAGACTTTTGATTCATACTCCTCCACCCTGGGATCCCACCCCCAATATGTAACAGTTCATGTTTCCCACCAGAGCTTCGCTCTCTCATTCTTCTTATTTTCCTCCTTGCTTTTTCAAACTCAGCTCATCAGGAGTCCATTAGAACGATCCGGTCGATATCTCAACACGCTCATGTGTTTGTTCCTTTATACACACACACTTGTGAGTGTTGTTGCATTTTATCGTATCTTCCATGCCTTATTTAGATTGACTATGTATAAATATTACACATAGTATATATGCATATATATGTGAAATATATATTGATGCATATTTTTAAATTTTCCAGTTTCAGGCTTCCCGCACCTTTTTCTATCATGAGGTTTCCCTTCAACATGGACTTTGCTTGATCTCCACAATCTCTTCCCTCCCAATTGTACAACCTGTATCTGGAATGATTTCCTTGCCTTTGCCTTTTCTACCTAGGACCTTTCCGTTGTTATCAATTTTATTTTTCTTGACATTTTTTTTGGCATTTGGGAACATGTTTGTCCCATGGCAATCTTACTGGGTAGTGTAAGGAAGATCAACAAAAAGCACATATAAAAATGTCTCCATTGGCTTCACCTGACCATGGCCATTTAGGTGGCCTTTCTTGTTCCTGGACACTTTCCTTACTTGCTGTCCCTCTTGGGTGGGGGAATAAGTCATAGGAAGGTCATGAGTAACAATGGATCCTGTTGTCTGTGGTTTTATGTCAGAGCTGGGTTTGGATGCCTCTATCGGAATGAAGACCCCTCCCAAGCTGGAGGGTGAGGGCTCAGCTGCCAGCAAGCATGAGTGTCTGGTCTGCAGCAAGATTCATGCCTTAAGTGTCCTGAAACAGAGGATTATCAGAAGAAAACTGCTGTTCAGCACGTGGAGACTAGCATGCAGATTCCCTGGCCTTCAAGCTTAGGGTACAGAGGTAAGCACACCTGAGGCTCTTCCATGCACTCCTGCCTTATACTCTTCACTTAAGGTTACAGCTCAGTCTCACACTAATTTTCCTCTTCCTCCTTTGTGCCCTCAACAGCTGATGCTACCTCGTCTGGTCTTTGCTCTGTTTCCCATGGGGGCTGCCTCCCTGCCAGGCCCTTCCATCTCCTTCTCCTGTTTGCACTCTGAACCCTGTTCAGTCTCTGTAACTGCTCTCCTGATATTCCCTCTGACTATTCCTTTCAGCCATAGGGAGGCTCAGATCCATGGTCCTCCTCATCAGAAGAGCATCATTTAAGACACTGAAGACATGCTGCTTCGCCTGATACCACATATTCTCTTGGTTTCTTCAGCTTCCTTTCCTTGCCCATCCCCCCCAAATCCACTGCCTCTTCCTTCCAGGATCACGACTGAATGAATTACTTGCATGTGGGTTGGATTTGGAGGACCCAACCTCGGACAGCCCTTAACCCTCAACTTCTCCACCTGAATAAGAAATGCTGAAACTGAGGAAAAGAGCCCTGATTATAAAAACTAAATAAGAACCTGGGTCATAGGTGGGAGTCCTGGACTGGCCTGGAGTCAGGGCTCTCCTCGGCTCCAGGTGGGCAGTTCTGTGCTGATGTGCATGGGGCTTCCAGGGACTCACTGGAGCTGGCAGTAGTTGGAGGACAGTAGATGGCACGCTAAAGGGACAGTGGCCAAAAGGAGATGCAGAGGCCAGGTTTTCAAAATGCATAGACGTGAGGTGCATAGGCATTCAGACCTCTCCCTTTTTCCAAATGACTGCTTCTACATGTTCAGTAAGAATCCAGAAAAATGAACTGAGTTGGAATCTGAGGCCAGGGAATGGAGGAGAGCATTGGAGTGAATTACCTTTGGGCCAGATGTATGAAGACCCAGTTAGATACACAAGAATATAAGATAATCATTGCTTCAGACAAATCTAATTGAGAAGGCAAGTTATTTATATGGGAATGTCGGAGAAAGGCCAAAAAAGCTTTAGGGCCAGTGGGAAAGAAGTCCATGGTGGACTAGAAGGAGAGAAGAAAAAGAATGGTATGAAACAGTGTAGGTCTAGTGAGTAGTTCTCAATCATGCAGTTAGAAAACAAGAAGTGGGTGAGTTTTGATCTAACTTGAATGCCTTAACCCAATCTCTTCAAATTCTGATTGTAAAGTTCTGTGGTGAGGTTTGGGTATCAGTATTTTTAAAAGCTCTGCTAATATGCGTCTAGGGATTAGAAGGACTATGGATCTGGTAGGACGTCAGTAACCAGTATGGCAGTGTCCATCGTGTGGCTACTTCATAGAAAAGCTGAAGATCAGCCATTAAGGGAATTAGCATTCTTCTGTCAACAGAACTATTTGTATAGCTCAGAGCAAAGAGAAAAAAGATAGATACGTAGGTTCGATATATAATCTCTCTGTTTGGATCCAATGTTTTTTACAATTTTTATAGTACAAGATACAATAAAAAATACACATTACATAGAAACCCACAGTATAAAATAGTACCTCCCCTTACCACAATAATGAACTGGAGTGTTTTCATTTCTACTGTTAAAATGCAACTTGCAGTTCACTAGTTACTAAATGGATTTCACAGCCTACTAATTGGCTCAGAACTGCAGATTCAACAAATGCGTTTTTTAATTAAATTCTTTCTTTATGCAAAAGCCCATAATGAATCTTAGGCCTCATTCTCCTATGTGTATCCTTTTTCATGCCCGTCTATACACTAGTGTAAAATACTAGGAGAGACTCTTTCTTTGGGCAAAGTTAGAGAAAACAGTGATGAGAATCTAGTATAACTAAAACTAATGCTTTTTCCCTTTCACTTCAGAGTTGTGTTTGTCTAGAGGTTGAGAACGTTTCTAGCAATGCTCTCGGGGGATCCAGCATGAAATCACCTTCATAGACTGTTGGTGTCCATGGGATGCAAAGGGGTTGGGCCGCCGTTACACTCCCTGCTCTCATTTTGCTAATTTCATTTTGAGTTCTCCCTGTTTCCATTCTTTCCTCAGCCCCTCTGGAGCAGGATTTCTCGGTAGAGCCTGATCCCTGTCCAGGAGGGTGACCAAACAGCCTCTATTAATTGCTGACACCTCCACATTGGAGCCTCTCCTCTCTGTTCCCCCAAGTGTATGGAAAGGGCCTGTGGCCTGGGTTCTAGACCAGGGTTGGCAACCACAGGCCACGTGGTTTTAGTTAGTCCTTAGTTCCTTGGCACCAGAGCTCCTCATCTGTAAAAGGTGGAACTGGACTTGGATACCTTCTGAGGTCCCTGTTGGCTCTCATATTGCAGGGCTCTCCCTGTAGCCGGTCCCTCCTCCTCAGAAGGCAGGGATGTAGAGGTAGAAGAGAGTGTATTTCTCCAGCAAGCATCTCTGCTCCCATAGCAGTCCGTTTCTGAATGTGTACGAGGGATGCTAAGTACATCCATCCCTGGTACATGTGAGAATGTCATCATTCGATTCAGATGAAGGGGTTCAAGAGTAAAGTGGCTGCTGCGGATTGGGTGGTAGGAAGCTGGCTAAGGCTCTGCAGCAGCTTGAGCTGCAATATGACCAAGCACTGGTGGGGTGAGGACAGGGGTCCCTAGATTCTGCTCCACAGGCTGGATGAAAATCTCAGGAGCTATTTCTGCTAACTTATGCACCTCACTTTCCCCTTCAGCCAACCTGTGGCTCCCCCTTCAGCTCCTCCTGTCAACAGGAGCTCAGCCTGCCCGGGCCTCTGTCATCATGCAGCCATCCCTCCAGGCTCAGGTATCAGCAGGACCTAGGAAAACTCCCGTGTCATCTCTCTCTCTCCCTCTGTCTTTTGCAGATACCAGTTTCCCTAGCAACTAAGAAAAGATATTGCCAGTTTGGATGAATCCATATTATAAAATGTACCTTTTCCATTTGATGAAAAAAATCTACAACAGCAAGTCAAGTTCAAGCCTCAACAGAATATTGGAGGGATCCTTTCCTGAGAATCGACATCCCAACCAACAGCCACTTTCCACACTCCAAAAGACAGATTTGATGGAAGAAATCCCAGCCATCAGCCTCCAAGTGTGATCAGTCAATAAGGAGACCAATGCTTTGATGGACACACAGTTTGGAGAGACCTTAACTCTTGTTCCTCTCAATATGCCTCCTCCACACACCAGCATCAGGAGCAACTGGAAGAAGGCAACATGTCAACCTGGTCATTCTTTGCCACTAGATGGACTGGACCAGGAGTAGTTGGCATTAACTTTGCAGTGTTCTTGCTGAAAATGTTTAGCCTGAGTTTCATTACAAGGTAGTGATCAGACAACTGCAGAATTTAGGCCACTGAGCAAGACACCTGGCCAGTCTTTCTTCAAACAGTCAATGTCTCCACAACTAAGACAACAAAAAGGAGAAGAGATGTTTTGGGTTCCAAAGGCCTAAAAAGATTGTGCTGCTTTGGTAGCTGTCTTCAATGGTGGTGGCATTGACTTGTTTGCAGAGGACAGGTCAGTTGTCTGGCTCAAAGGCCTACAGTTTGCCATTGTCTGATCATTTCCTCATGATTAAATTCAGGGGAAACCTTTTTGCCTAGAACACCACCTAGTGCATGCTGTGTGCTTCCTAGCGCAGCCCCTTTGGAGGCTGAGAGTGTCCACTTTGCCTGTCACCACTATTGTCATTTTAGCATTGGACACTTTGTTTTGCAGGGCTTCATGAGATCCATTCATTGGAAAGACATGTTTGCTGTCTATAATCAGTAATTTGATGAGTGGTGCTTTGAGAGTGTATGAATATCTTATTCTATGATGCTTTCTCTAAAATTTTACCAGCCCTTATCGATCCCTGATGTGTGTCAATTATCTTTGTGCTCCTCTATGTGCAGAGTCTTTGCCGGTTCCTCTACTTCTGTGTGGCTACCACACCTGGCTAAATACAAACCAACTGGAGTCCACGGTGTCCTCTGGCCCTTGGTTGGGGCAGGGTTATGACTGCTGTCCTTGACTCTCTCTGTTAGTCCCTAGCCCTCTGAAATGCACGTGGAGAGTTCCTGCTGCCATTATCCTAGGTGGACCTGTGCTCTCCTATCATTCTTTTTCAAATGCAGGTTTTCAATAGTACACAAAATAGAATTATATAAGAACATCCCCATCTCTGTTAGCCACGACCAACAAATATCAGCTTATGGCTGCACTTGTTTTACTACAAGCCACCCACTTACCTTTCCCTATATTCTGTAAAGCAAATCTCAGATATCATATTTCGTCTGTCATTTTGCCAGTATGTTTCCGTAAATGAGGACTCTTTTTGAAAGTATTCTCATCATAGCATTATAATTGTTCATAAATTAATTCAGCATCTTTAATGTCATAAAAGAGTGCTCAAATTTCCCATTATTGTTTTTAAGTTATTCTTTCTTGGGACCCAAAGAAAATGCACAAACTGTAATTAGTAGGATATGTGTTGAAGTCTTTACACACATATTTACTCTGGGTTTCTTCCTCCCTCCCTCCCTTCCTTTCTTCCCCTGCCTCTTCCTTCCTCCCTCCCGTTGTCCCTCCCCCCCTTCTTTCCTTGCTTCCTTCCCTCTCACTCTTGCTCCAGCTCTCTTGGTCTCTTGCTGTCCTTTTCTTTTCCTTTCTTAAATCATTCATTTGTTGAAGAAATGGAGTTGTTTGTTCTGTAGCATTCCCACAATGTAAATTGTATAACTGGGTGTACTTTAATAAATTCTTCCGTCCTCCATACTTTCTTTTTGGTGGTAGAATCTAAAGCAGTGCTGGAATATAATGAAATTGCAAACCACATATGTAATTTCAATTTTCCGAGTAACCACATTGAAAACTGAAAAGTATAAGCACACAATAATACAAATATTATCTTCTACACAGCTAATTAATGCTGCACATTAAGGGAAACATAATTCCACCAAAGCTTTAAAGTTGTGTTTAATAGAAAAATGTTGTGCATATCTTCAGCCTTTAAGTTTACATTCACATGAATTATAAATTAAATATAATTAAAATCCAGTTCCTTAGTCGTCCTAGCCACATTCTAGGTATTCAATAGCCATATGTGTCTAGTGGCCCCTATTTTGGACACAGTAGATACAGAGGCAGAGGAGATTGTGTTTGGTATCCTGGCAAGGGCACCTCAGAAGTGGTGTGTGCTCTCTGATCAGGAGGCACATCAACTCCTGTGTGTTTCCTCAAATAATGTTAGCAGCCCTTGGAGTTCAAGGCCTAGATCTGTTAACTAGTTATGTGGAGCAAAATGGTGATATTCCATGGCCATGTGTTATCTAGCTGGTACACTTGCATAAAAAAAAACTTCCCCTTAGTACTAAATACTGTTTAGTTACTTAGTGGTTCCCTCTGTAAAGAAAACTGCAGCTTAATGAGCAATTCCCCAAGCATCCTCCATGGTCACCAACTAGTTTCTTTTATTTCTTTTTTTTCCCCCTGTGCTAATATGAAATCAAAGTTTCAAACACATTGAAGTATTTCAATTCATTGCAATAGAGTCCTTACTGATACTCCAATGATCCTCTCTTTCAGCAGTGAATGTGCCTTTAAGCTGGCTCCTTTCTCCTTTTCATAAGATTTTAATAGTCTTTGAGACCTCTGTAGATATCACTATGACAAGGTGCTTCTGTCTCATCTGCCCCTGACCGGGACTCAGTCATATCTCTCAAAATCTCTGATTCCTTTCTGTGAAAAACATTATTCCCAAATCAAATTGTGTAACCTAAAGACACTCAATGGAAGTGGTTGAATTCTAGACCTTTCCAGTGGACAGAGCTAGCAAATACATACTCATATTTGTATGTGTTCATGCATTCACATATATTCACATTCACAATTCAAACTCAGAACTACAGGCTTTGATTGAATGTCTGTCTTTCAGCTGAGACTCTTTTCTCTAATACCACTAGTTTTGTTTTTAAGGGCACTGGGAGTAATAGAAATACAACACCTTATACCGCCTCCTTTGCTTTTCCCCACACTATATTGACAAAAGAATAAAGAAATACCCAACAATGCCAATCATAACACAACTGACGAAAGCAGGTTTTAAAATTTTGTCACTGTTCTGGGGTACACATAAATTATTGTTTTATACTCTCTTCGGCTAGTTCTTATCCATGTGGCTGTTCCACAGAAGGCCTTGCACAAAAGGTTTATTTGTTACATTGTGTTTTCCATATCCAGAGGCAACATTTGAAAAAGGAATTTAAGTTTATAATGATAAAAAATTAAATCTGGTTTCCACCCAAATCTAACCAAAGTATATTCGCTACAGGCTAGCCTTGATGATAAGCTCTGCAAGTGTCTCAAAGGCCTTGGGTGGAGAGGGGTCAGGGAGCCCTGGTCTCCCCAGACGCTGGAATCCTTGGCCTTTCTCCTCTTTCTGGCTGAGCTTGGGATGAAAGCACGGGACTTCCTGGGGTCAAGATTGAAATCTCAGCCTAACAGCGGCTTTTCGTGTCCGATGGAGACTTAGGAGCTAGAAATTCTGAATAAAATCGGAACACAGTGGAATAGGATCAATCAAACTTCAGAATAGAATAGGCACCTAAATACAGCACTACCCATTCGGGTCTGGAACCATAAGAGGCTGTCACCCTGTCTGACCAGCGACATCACAGCCCCCCACAGCGACCCCTGACTCACAGGGACAAGCGCGCAGTTACGCCTGCGGTGTGACGCCCCCTCGCGGGGCAGGACTCAGGCGGCGCAGCCTCTGCCTTTTACCCCCGAGACCCAGGGGGCCCCGACGGCGGGGTGGCACTGGCTCGGTCGCTGCGCCGCTTGGCGGCGGGGCCGGGCCTCCGATGGCCAGAGACGGGCTGACCGCCCGGGGCCAGCGGGGACACCCCGGGCTCGTCCCCCACCTGCGCGCCACCTGCCCATGTGGACCGCGCAGGTCGGAGAAGCCGGTTTTCTTGAGAAGGAGCCGGCAGAGGTCAGGGACGCGGCTGCCAGGTGCCTGCGGTGGCAGGAACAGGAGCCGGAGGAACGCGGGCTTCGGCAGGAGACTGAGTTCTGGCGGCGGGAGTAAAAGACGCCGGCGCGGCCTAAAGGGAAAGGTCCCACCGAGACTCGAACTCGGATCGCTGGATTCAGAGTCCAGAGTGCTCACCATGACACCATGGAACCGCCGCAGGCCCGCCCCTCCCGCCGCGGAGCCAGGCCGCGCGCAGCCCCGCGGGCCCAGCACCCGCCTCCCGCCGGGCGCTCTCGTCCCCCCGCCCCGAGCCCGCTTCCTCCGCGACGCCAGGAGGCGCCTGACTCGCCTGCCCTCAGGTTTGTACGTCGTGGAAAGACACGAAGTCCATTCGGGAGGAGCGACAGGGGAGGGCTTGGCGGCCTCCCCCAAATGCGCCTGCTCTGCCGGCATTTCTAGAGTTTTCTGCCTGAGGTAAAATTCCCGCCAGAAAAA
This sequence comes from Hippopotamus amphibius kiboko, assembly GCF_030028045.1. Lineage (NCBI taxonomy): Eukaryota > Metazoa > Chordata > Mammalia > Artiodactyla > Hippopotamidae > Hippopotamus > Hippopotamus amphibius. The sequence goes on from NC_080186.1 coordinate 109,906,332, forward strand.
AAAACCCAAACGCCAAAAAACCCCCAAACTTCCTTTCCCCTTCTTTGCAGTTGTCCTCTCGCCGCTGCCCTGGCAGCTCTGAACATCCTCAGGACAGGGCTAGGCACGTCGTGGGGTGTCCCCTCCCTGGGACCCAGGTGCAAGGGTAGACGCGCGGGGCGCTGCCGGCTTCGTCGGGGGACGGCGCGTCCTCTCTCTGTTGGGAACCGGATGGGAGCCGAAGCGGCCGCGGCCCCACCCGTCGCACCGCGAGCACCCAGGCCGCTGGCGCCCTGAGGGGTGAGGTCGGGTGTGAGCAGCTGACAGTGTTTCTTCTGGGCTCTTTCCTCCCTCCCCTTCGTGCTCCTCCTCCGCTTTCCGGGTTCACCCCCTCTCCGCCCACCCGCGTCCCCAAGACTGAGGCGGCCGCTGGGTCCTGGGAGCGGAGCTCAGCGCGGCCCACGGGCTCCCCGTCGACGTTTCCAGCCTCCGGACGTTTACGTGGCTCAGCGGCCAGTTTTAAAGTTTTGAACGTCGGCCACTTTTGAAAGCCTCTCCCAGCCTCGCATTCGGCGGAGGGGGACGCGCAGGGAAGAGGGGCACAGGGCGGGCTGCAGCCCCAGAGGCTGTGGCGGTCCCCTGTCACCTGAGCGGAGGCTCCCGAGGCGGCGAGGCGCAGGCGGCCTGGCCCACTCCCTGGTATCAACGCCCTCATGTGCCCCATGTGAGAACAGCGTGTCCTGAGTGGCCAGTCTGAGTGTGTTTTCAGAACCGGAGGGAGGGGTTGAGGGGCACGTTCTCACCCCGTGGCAACAGCAGAAGAGTTTTTAATGCGGCTCTGTGAGTACAGTATGCGAGCGTGCTGTTACCTGGAAGACTGGTGGCTCAAGCCACCACGGAACATTCGAGTCGTACTTCAACTCATTTTCCTGCTTCCCATTCTCAAAATTGACCAAAGCCTCCTGAGCTGCTTTTATCTTTCAGGCAGCGACCTCATCCGGTAGCTCTCAGTTCCTGTCCTCCCTGTCCTTTGCTCTGTGGCCGCGGGTGGGGCAGCTGCTGAATCTGAGTCGTCCTGGATCTTCACCGACCTCGGCCCTCCGATGGTTTCTCCCCGCTGTCACCACATTCCAGTGTTCTCTCTGCACCATATGGAGCTCTGCGGCCACCTTGACCTACATGTTTCCACAGCCAGATTCCAGGGGAACTGCCAGGCTGCAGAGGCTGATGGCATAGGCCTGGTCAGACTCCAGGTTGGTGCACCTCAAGGGCTAGTATTAACTATGCAGTTATAGGATGCCAGCAACACTTTGATTTGAGGGTGTTGCATCATTACATTTTTTAAAAAATTTATGACATTACTTGTTAGAACAGTTTTAGGTTTACAGACAAATTGAGCAGATAGAGACTTCTCACATATGCTCTGTTCTCTCTCACACAATTTCTTCTATTATTGGTATCTTGCATTGTTGTGGTACAGGCGCCGGGGAGATCCCATGATCAGGAAGATGGTTTTCCAAAAAAAAAAAAGGCTTATCCATTGCACTCCGGATGTACTGAGCCCTTTGATTTCTCCAAATTTAGGAAACTCGACTGCACAATTTGTGGTAATGGGGGACAGTGTTTGCACACTCTCCTGACAGGTAATGGTTAATAACAGACCACTGTAAATATATTCAGTAGTTTGGGCAAATTCTTGGGGAGCATTTCCTAGATACATTTTCCTGGAAGATAAACCTTCCTACTCCCCTTCTAAGTTTGTTTTGGGGAAAAATGCTGTATTCCTTTCCAGGGCCAGACTGAATTGACAACCATCATAGTTGATGAGGATTAAGGCCCTAATCAGCCAATGAAGAACACTTTATTTCAGACCAGTCCCATTCCCCATTTTCTGCTGGAAAGAAAGTGGACCAGCTTATTCCTTTACTGCAGAACCACCACCAGAGGTCTTAAACTCAGGGAGACCTGTGTGGCCAGGTGACTGCCTCTTGCAGCCCCGGGAGGACAGATATTTCTAATACCTCACCTAGCTTTCCCGTCTTTCTTTTCTTTTGTATAACTGGCATGGCAATACACCCAAGAAACAGTAGTATCTAGCGCTGTGTCCCCTGCTTAGCAAATAAGGCACAGGGTCATTTTATACCACCAAGAGGAGGAAGATCCTGTGAGTGGAGGACTTTGTGGGGTCTCTTTTGGAGCAACCGATGAGGTTTCTGAGAGAAGGTCTGGGAATCTCTGCCCCTCTTTCAGTGCCTGGGTTGTAGCCCACCAATTTGAAATGTTTGGTGTCTCTCCCTGGTTCCTCAGGGAACATAAGTCAGCCTGGAAGCAGTGTTTCCTAAGAGATACTCCACGAAAGCCCCAAAGCTGGAACTTTCCATTGGGCCACTTTGTAGTCACGTTCACCCTTCCTTTGAAGGACCTTTTGGAGAATAGGAATAATCAAGGGTGACATGCTTTTAAAGAGGCATCTCCACTCACAAAGGACTGGTTTTCACCACAGACCTCAAGGGAACATTCCCTCAGCCTTTGGGCAAGGGGCTATGGGGTTTGCAATCCCCAACATAGAGTCAGGCCAGCATTGTCCTTAAAACGGGTATGGTGCTTTTAAAATACACTTTTTGTTTTTGGTCGTAGAGTTGGTATACATTATTATATAATTTACACATGTACAATATAGTGATTCACAACTTAAAGGTTATATGCCATTTATATGTATTATAACATATTGAGTATCTTCCCGGTGTTGAATAATATACCCTTGTAGCTTATTTTATTCATAATAGTTTGTACCTCTTCATCCCGATCCCTAGGTTGCCCCTCCCCCTCCCCCTCCCCGCTCCCCTCTGGTAACCGCTAGTTTGTTCTCTATATCTGTGAGTCTGTTTCTGTTTAGTTTTATTCACTAATTTGTGGTATTTTTGAGGATTCCACATATAAGTGATGTCTGACTTATTACACTTGGCACAGTACTCTTCAAGTCCATCCATACTGTTGCAAATGGCAAAACTTCATTGATTTTTTTAAGACTGAGAAGTATTCCATTTACTACATATACCTCATATTCTGTATCCATTCATCTGTTGATGGACACATAGATTGCCTCCCTATCTTGACAATTCTAAATAACCCTGCTATGAAAACTGGGGTGCATGTATCTTTTCAAATTAGTGTTTTGGGGTTTTTTTGGATGCATACCCAGCACTGGAATTGTTGGGTTATGTGATAATTCTGTGCCCACTAACCATGTGTCAAGGTTCCCTTTTCTCCCCATCCTGGCCAGTGTTTGTTATTTGTGTTCTTTTTGATGATAGCCATTCTGATAGGTGTGAGGTGACATCACACTGTGAGTTTGATTTGCATTTCCCTGATGATAGTTGATGTTGAGCTTTTTTCCTGTTGGCCATCTGTATGTCCTCTTTGGGAAAACGTCTGCTCAGGTTTTCTGCCCATTTGTTAACTGGGTTGTTTGGGGTTTGTTGATGTTGAGTCCTACAAACTGTTTATATATTTGGATATTAGCTCCTTATCAGTCAAGTTTAAGGGTTTTCCTTCGTTCACAGTCTTACCCTGGTTGTGACTGTGCTTTTTATTTTGTAAAAGTTTCTTTTCAGGATCTTGATAGATATTTTCCAACTGTGATTTTATAAAGGGGGTGCCACACGAATACACACTAACAGAAACTGGATTTACTCTCCCACTTGAAACAGCAAAAGAAAGCAACAACAATAAACTGGACAAAATAGATGAGACAGAGATTTTCAAAAGACTGGCCAACAGGCAGTAAAGGTCAGTGAGTGATCCTGAGAGATGAGAAACAAGCAGATGAGCCTACATTTGCTCCAGTTTACCACCTGGAGAGAGTTTCCAAGCAAGGCAGGGGAGAGGAAACTGAAAACAAGCCAGTGGACTTCATTGAGTTGAGGACACTGAGCTGAGTCATTGCACCTCATCCTCATCTTCCCTTTCAGCAGGTGGAACCTATTGGTGTCTGCTGTTGTTATTCTACCTACAGAGAGATACCTAGGCTGAGCTGGGAACAGTCATCTTCACACTTTCTTCAGTAAGGAATGTGTACCCTCATTCGTATCCCACAGTAGAATTAGCACAGTGCTTTACCCACAGGGGCTTTGTAAATGCATTCGTGGAACTCAGCTAATTTAGGATCCAAGTCATCTAGATGAGCAGAGATATTATATTTTGTACAACATGATGGGATAGAGGAGTGACTCAAGGAGTGTTAGATTATTCTGTTTCTAAGAGCACTAAAGAGATATCAGGCACGTGAAAGCCAGGATTTTACTGCTAGACCCCACTACATTCTCACTGCAAACTTGGAAGTTGCTTTACTCCTTTACTTTGCTTACTGGATCTGAAATGTAAGGGTAAAGCACCAAGTTCTAAAATTCTAGGAATATGACCAATATTTAAATTGTCTTTGAAATGGGGAGAGAATTTGAAGTCTAGAAGGCATTGCCTTTTGTAAGAGAAGACAGATAGTCCCTGATTGTTATGACATGATGAAACTATAAGACTTATTCAATTTGTCTGTTCATTTCTCCTACTGACCAGGACATAGACAGTAGAGACAGACATCAGCAGTTTCCTCTGGAAACGTTGACAGTGTTGGCTACTTTGAGCCAACATAGATTGCAGATGTTAGTTGTATCATGAGAGGATGAAATCTGGCTGAGAGCCACAGTTGTTGGACCTGGATTGGTCACCAGCTGTTGATAAAGAAAGAAGGGCGGCCACGAGAAACACTGAGGTCATCCCTAGGCAGCACGGGTCACTTCCTCCAGTGAATCCACCCCCATTACACTTCTCATGACTTTTTGGTCGCTGGACTGAGAGCTCCAGGAAAGTTGGAATACCCTTTAATCATCTCTGTGTTCATGTCTCCTGGCACCGAATCAAGCTGCGAGTAGGGTCTCAGTGACATTTGTTCACTGATTGAATAAAAGTGGTTGCAAATCTTCCACCTTTTCAACTACATTCCTTCCCAAATGTGCTCTCAGAGATACTCTGCTTTCTCCCAAGATGTAGCAAATCCCCTTCCTTAAGAACGTGCCCGCCCTACATTATCCACGCCCTTTGATCCAGACCTCTGGTGAATCTGATGAAGACTCACCTCTCCACAGTGATTCCTCTCAGGGGTTCACTGTCATTAGGAAGAGATGCCCTTGGCCTCCCCTCCCATCCTCTGGTCTGCCACAACACCTAATTGAGAAGAGCCCCACACTTTGTTGAAAGTATCCACTTGGATTCTTCTTCCCACTGCTTTGATGTCCTCAGGTAAATCTTACTGATAGCTGAACTCCAAGTTGTTCACAAAGCATGAGGAAAAATAAACCCTCACAAATACTTAAGAAATACTGTGTGTAAAGTCTTTCCAAGTGTAAATGTGGAAGAATATTACTAGTATCTCTGCTTCAGATGGAAGGGTTCCCTTACCCTGCCCCCTCCTGACCTCAGGGCAAAACTGGTGAAGAAAAGAATGGACATCTCCATCCCTTCTCCAAACATTCTTTCTCCCTCTAAGCTCACGCTTACTTGGGGCATCTGCTGTGGGGGCAGCTGCAGGTGCAAACAGCAGGGTCCAGCACAGAGCCTCAGGGTCTCCTCCTCCTCCTTTTGGAATTGGTGCTCCCAGCAGTGCAAACGAACCCTGATCCATGCTGTGGATCTCCTCGGCAGGTGCACAGGTTCACTGTGGAGTAAGTTACTCTCTCAGTCCTCCCTGCTCAGCTCAGGCTGCTCCTTGAGGACGTGGATAATGCTGTGTGCACTCTTCACTTTCCCTTGATTCTTGTGAACTCAGCTTGTCCTTCTTTTCATCTCTGCTGGCAGCCAACTGCTCTACCATTTCTTTACCCTTCTTTGTGTTATTCTCGTTCTTCCAAGCTGCTGATTTTCTTTCTTCCATCTCCTCTATCATTTATGTCTTTTCAGGGTTTGGGCTTGGCTTAGGCTCCTGCATGAGACACACAGAGAAGATACCAAGGTCTGCTCTTGGCTGCAGTTCCCAGGTCCCATTTAATATGCATCTCAGTCTCTTATGCATTCAGAGAAATGTGAACTGAAAGGGACTTTGGAGGACTTGAATAACAGCTTTTTTTTGCTGATAAAGAAACTGATTCCCAAAGAGAACAGGAGATTTCCAAAACCCTGGGAACAACTTAGTGACGGTAGAACCATCACACAGGTTTGGACACAGGCTACGCTGTCCGAAGCGGACAACACACTGTCCAGGAACCTACAGCTGAAATTCAGAGGACATTGTGTCAAACATCAGTATTTCTACTGGTAAAATAAAGTCTGATTATTTATACTCAGTCAATTTTCAATCCCTGCTGACAAAATGGGAGCAAGGAACATGTGTATGAAATACACCACGGTCATCCTTAAAAAACATATATGTGATTCTCTGTAAAACACCTGGCTCTGGTGCTAGAGGTCATCTTCCTGAGAGCAGGTGCTCTGTGTGCCTTGTTCACCCCTCCTCCCCAGTGCCTGCTCCAGAGCCTGCCAGATAGAACATTCGGTAAATATTTGTCAAGCAGGTAAATATAGGTAACAAGGAGAAACTAACTTTTACTGATGTGTTCTAGTGCTACCGTATTTCCAGTCCGATCCTATCCTAGGACTGTGCTGTAGCAACGAGGGCACAGCCCTAGGAATAGCTTTCCAAGATGCAAATACCAGCTCCACCGCGTACCAAGTTTGCTGTACATGGTGATTTCATTACCGTCTTTGAACATATGGTTCTCATGTATAATGGAGAAGAATGTATAATGTAAAACAGAGAAAGTAGTATTAACTTTGGATGAGTAATTATGATATCATGCGGCTGACAGGCCCCAATCCCTGGGCCCTAGCTGCACAGCTAAAGAACACCTACATCAGGGTCATTGTGCTGCTTCTTAAAGGCCTAAGAAACTGCATTTCAGACAGAAATTCCCAGGAGATTTTCATGAAAGGAAGAAGCCACACCTTCAAACAAGCACTTTAGAATGGAGACCCCAAAAGCCTAGTGGCAACAGGAATGACCCAGTGGGATCAAACCAAGTCCGTTGTCCAAGGTGCTCTGCCAAGGGGAAATGTCTTCTTTTCCAGGAAGGGCACCTACCTGAAGTGGAACACAAAGAGGACCCTACTTCTTCATTCGGGGCTTTTAGTGCCTCCATTGTCTTTTAGATTTTCTCCCCTGCTCTAATCGCTGGGGATCTCAGCCCTCATATGGGTCCTGTTTTATGAAGACCTCTGTTATTTTATTCTCCTCTTGGAGAAGGACATGGCAGAGATCAGTTCTGGGCCTCCACATTCCAGGCTTTCTCCTAAGCCTCTTTCTTTCAGGTGAGCTGCAAGAAATCATGGGGGTTAGAATTCAGGTCAATAAAGAGGATCCCAGAGGAACACGAGACCACGAGGGCAGCCCCTCATGGGAGATGGTCACACCACGACGTGGTCAATATCAGCCCTATTCAGGTGGGGAGGACATAGTGGCCAATTGTGTGGGCAGAGGACCCAGCTACATCTTTCCAAACCTCTAATCAACAAGATTCTGAGATAACAAAAATGGATTGCTTTAAACTATTGTTTTTGTAACCTGTTAATAGGCAGAAATAGGGAACTAATTCAGATGCTTATCTCTACTTACCTGATTTTCTGACTTTTCAGAAAAAATGTATGCTAAACTTGTATGCAAAAAAAAAAAAAATCAAAGAATCACAGTAAAAATCTTGTGCTCACCTTCATGTGGCTGTTTCCAAGCCCTTGTAACATGAAGGACACTATGAAGGGCATTTCTGGTGGTAGAGGAATGTGTCATTAATGTTACCAAACAACCTCGAAAAGAATAAAGAGGGTACAACACTTAACTCCACATAATATTGTCCAAGAATTTATCATATATCTCTGTGTCCTGTGGCAGATTTGTTTTTAGATCCTTGTTTTCCTGGGCTCTCCAGACAAGGCTTATGTGAAGTATCAGTTACCAGCATAGGCGAACCAATTCCAGGAGAGCAATACATCAGCCACTGTTATTAAGTTCCCCAAACAAAGTCCTTTGAATGCAGTCTTGTGGGAAGACATTCAGGAGCCTTTCTGAAACCTTGAAAATGTTTAAGTATGTGGGCCGAGCGATGGGATTCAGAAGGTCCCGCTTGAGCAGTGGAGGAGCTGAGGGTGCGGGGCGTGGAGACTATGGGGGCGTAGGCAGAGGGTTGGCCGTCTCTAGGGGCACAGCCCCTTTCTCACTTGCACACCTCATATCACCCTGTTTGGCCCTGGAGGATGGCTGGTTAGCCAAAGACGGGTAAGATTCCTCAGGGGAGGAACAACCTAAGACAGGCACAGCCCCAGAGGAGCCAACAGGGGTAGGGCACAGACCCTTCCTCATATCACCCTGTTTGGCCCTGGAGGATGACTGGTTAGCCAAAGACACATAAGATTCCTCAGGGGAGGAGCAACCTAAGACAGGCACAGTCGCAGAGGGGCCAACAGGGGTGGGGCACAGACCCCTAATATCTGAGAGAGGTCTCCTGCCCCCAGGGCTGTTTTGCTCTCCACGCCCAGCTCAAATCCACACCTGCTCAACTCGGACCTAGGAGGCAAACAAAGATCATTGCCCCAGGCATGTGAGGCCTTTGATTGTTTATGGGATTAACCTGGGAGTGTTAGCCAAGAACTCAATAAAAGCCACGTGGGATGAATCAGCAAGGCTCTTGATCCTAGAGGTCTTGAGTCCCCCGGTCCCATCTTTCTCTTCAGTCTGTGTCTGTGTTTTCTTCAAGCTTGCGGCACCCGTCACTCACCTCGAGTCGCCGAGCTGGTCTCGACACAGTCTCTCCTTTTGTTTTGACTACAAATGAAGAAAAGATCTAATAGTTAATGTCCTATTCAAATGAAACGTACACTTAGAAATCTGTTTTCTAATTTTTATTTTGCTCAGGCTCAATCATGGAGATTCACTCCTCAGGATGAGTGAGTTCCCAACTGGCAGCAGCCTGGGCTGTCTGTGAAGGGAAGTCAAGTTAACACAACCTCATATCTCTTCTGTGAATCAATCCCTCACCCTCAAAATCGCGAACAATACATGAACCCAACAGGCAAGAGCATCCACCAAGCAACAGTGATATGTTTGCACTTTACTTGGCTCAGCGTATCTGAGAGAACAGAGCAGTCATAAAGAAGAAGAGAACACAGAAAAGTCAAAATATCAGCTCTTCCAGGATGTCAGTTAAACCAATGAGTGTAAACTCACTTGAAGACATCTCTCAATAAGGGGTTAATTGTTGACAAAATGAATGGCATGTACAGAGCTATCCAGTGTTGAACACAGAGTGGCAAAAAGACTTTTCTCATAAATGATTGAGAATATGAATTTGTAAAGCTTCTTTGCAAGGCAGTAGGGCAGGATTAGCAAAATGAGATACATGTGTACAAACCATTTCTAAGCTGAGAAATTCCTTTTACAAGAATAGCTACTAGAAAAACCCTTACACCAGCAATAATGGGGATATAGTTGGCACTGTAGCCTGCTGGTTGCACATTCCTGGACTCAAACAAACAACGACCGACAATATTTTTAACAGTTCCAAACACTTAGTTAAAGTCACTTTGATACCCTGTCAGGTTTGCATCTACAGCTTGAGGACCAGAGTGCTTGCTTTTTCTGTTCTCTCTTTTAGGGATTTCCAGTGAGAAAGAAAAAATACCAGCGTCTGCTGCCCCGAACTAATCTTACACTCACAGCCTGACTGATTTGTTTTCATATTGGAAGTAAACAATCTCAGATACGGAATATCAGCCTCACACAAGATTATTCTGAGACTGAAAATCAAGCAAAACCAGTCTACCTCATAAACATTTCCAGGCACAGACAAAAACAAGGTCACCGTGGAACCTACAAAATCCCAAACCTCCTCTTCTTTTCATAACAAAATGACTGTTACTTCTTTACTTCAATCATAAATTGCCGGTGCTAACAGTACTCAATATGGAACATCCCCTACGTCCTCCCATCCTCCCCCATATCACCCAACCAAAGCCCAAATCTTATAATAGACTCTTTCTAACATCCTCTTACCCTGAAGTGTGTTCTTTCTGGCTACAAGGAATAAAAAAACAAACAACAAACAAACAACAAAAAAGAACCCCCCAAACCAAGTTGTTCAATGAGAGACGTATTCTCGCTCTTTGGCTTCAGGGAATCGGTACCAGCTGTCCAGGAGTGAGCAGCTGCAGAAAACTCAGCCTCAGGAAGAAAGGTTATATTGTCAGTGAGCTTGGAATTCCAGAACTTGTTTTTACCCTTAAAAAAAATAATTCTTTTTACCAAGCCCTTTAGAAACTAACGTGAACCTTAGGAGTAGGGGCAGTATTTTCCTGTATCTGATTGAAAGGGAGAGGGTGAGGATCAGGATCAGAGAAGTAGTGCACAGAGAATGTGCAGCACAAACAGAGCTCCAAAACACCTGGGATCAGTCACAGAACACTATCTGTTGGGCTCAAACCATCAACCATTCAAGTAACAGGTAAACGAGCTCATGGGTTACCCAGGGAAAGAGAGTCATCTTCTAACCTACATCCTATTCATGGTTTGTGAGCCTGGAACATGGGCAGTTCCCCTGATCTGTGTGTCACTCTAACTCTGCTGGGATTGGCTAGGCTGGTGGTTTCACAAGGGTGACAATGGCCACAACGTCCAGCTGTCCCTCTAAGCATTCATGACTAAGTAAAGGAAGGAGCAAGCAGATTGTTTTTCTGCACTGGGGCTCCACCTTCTCACAACCCCCATGCCAACTGAGGAGTGAATTTAGGGTGTGAGGAAGCTCAAGAGTACATTCTATGGCAGGAAAACAATAGTTGGCCAAATTCTTCCTAAACTTCAGCAATTGAAACCTAATCAAAGTTAAGTGACTTGCTTAAAGTCACATTGCAATGATTTATTTGAAGTGCTATTAAAATAGCCTAAACCCCATAGACCATATATTAAAGCAATTAAGCACCAAGCTTATTCAAAACCTCTGGAGCCCTAGGCAGAACTTGCTCAGTGCAGAAAGCTAGTTTTCGGAGTGATGATTTATTTTTTAGTTTTTGTCTCATGGAAATCATTTTCTGAATGATTCAACTAAAGTAGTATCTGTTCTGTATAAAAATGTTACCATGAATAGAATAATCCGCAGTTCTTTTTTTTTTAAACTCTTTATTGGAATATATTTGCTTTACACTCTTGTACCCATCTCTGAGGTGCACCAAAGTGAATCATCTGCATCTACACACATATCCCCATATCCCCTCCCTCCCGCGACTCCCCCCCACCCTCCCCGTCCTGGCCCTCCAAAGCATCTCCCATGAAGTTGATCTCCTTTGGTTATACAGCAACTTCCCACTAGCTATCTGTTTTACAGCTGGTAGTGTAAATATGTCTATGAAAAAATCTGAGATGGCTTGTTTGGAACAAACAGTGCTATTCAACTCCATTGATCCACAGAGAAACAGGAGTCTCTTCCTGCACTTAAACAAACTATACATACCATCTCTGTCTCTCAAATCATGTAATAATGCAGAGATCTTCAAGGTACAGGATAAAGTGACTGAAGTTGATGACAGTGACCACAAGGTATCAGGGAAAGATGGCCTTGGGATTTTGGAGTTGCTCATGGTACCTGCAAAAGAACAGTAGTGATTTTGGAAGACACTCTAGCAAAATATGTGGTTATAAAGGCCATTGAATGTTTAATCCATGATTTGCCAATCAATTTGTACACTGATTAGCCTGGTTTGACTTTGGCCAACAGTGACTTTTAACAAAGTTAAAACTGTGATATTTAAAAAGGTCAGTGAATGGTATACGAGCACATCCACTTGAAATAGAGATAACATGAAAAACACAAAAATCATAAATCTTGCCCAGTGTCGAGTTTTACTCACATTTTCAAGGAGGAAGTTAATTGTGAAGGATGAACAAAGCAACAGAACATCTGAGCTCACCAGCACTGACTGCAAGGATCTTCTTCCCACATTAGCACATGCTCTGGCCCAGCCTCAACACACGTGGTCTCTAAGTGATGTATGAGGTCATCAGTTACACAGAATGAAGCTCTTGGGGTCATCTCCTATGCTGACACTTACTTAATCAATGTGACAGTCTCCAGGGAACTAGTCCACTTAAATCCCGGGATTCTAGGTTTGATCCCCTAAAGAGTTCAACACAGACTAGATACATCCCACTGAAAGTATTCCATAGGTAAATAGTCTCCCAATAGTAACCAGCATTAATGCATTTGCCAGGAGAGTCCTCGCTAACTATTTACAAGGGAAGTTGACCAGGATATTTTTCTTTCTTTCCAGGCCATCCCCCACTGAAAGGAAATGATAGCAACTAGAAGAAATACTGTTTCCCTTCTATCCCTAAACTTTCTAGGTGGAGATTTTAGGCACAGTTTATATATCAGTAGGGATTTACTTGTCTTTCTTTGAGAGAAGGTACAGTGGTTTCTCCCAGCATCTCTGATTAGTCAGTGCCATATTTCAGAGAGAGAGCTAGACATGTTTTTCTTCACAATAGCATGATCACACTCCTCTCTGGAATCCTAACTCACTTATGAGCATGCCTGCTTTTTGCTATGCTTTCCCCCATTTGCATTATGCACTATTTGACCTACATCTTCCCCCAGTGATGGAGCCAGCTCAGATGTAGTGCTTAAGCTAGAGGTGGGGCCAAGGAGAAGCAAACACATGGCTATCTTGGGGCTGCATTCAAAGTTAGCCACAATTTGGCTACTTGCTGGTATAAACCTGGCTACAGTACCATTAGGAAAATGCACTGCCGAATGTAATGGTAGATTTTGTGTGTTTTGTATTGATATCAACTTTCTTGGTACAAATGTATTTAGACTTATGCATGAGACCATGGCCTCAGAAAAAATGAAAGAAAAACTGCATGAAGCGTGGAAGATGTTGTTATCTGCGTTATACTGAGTTGTATAATTGCACTCTCCTGTAGCCTCCCCACATCTGATAATGAACTCAGGTTTGGCTGCTTGCTGCTCAAAAGCCAGTACTGGAAAGACAAGTGTTGGTAGGAAAGGGAAGGTTGCTTTATTCAGGAGGCCAGCAACATGAGGAGAAGGCAGACTTGTGTCCATAAGCCAATTCCCCAACTGCCAATCAGTGGGCAAGAGCTTTTAAAGGGCAGTTTCACGAGTGTATAGGTTGAGGGAGGGGGCTTTGTGCAGAACAGGACAGTTGGCTCTGACAGTCAACTTGAAATTGTTCCTGCGGTGGCCTGATGAGTGTCACCTTGATTGTTTGAAGTACGGTTAATCTTCAGGTCCAGAGTTGCTTTGTTCCCATTCCTTTGAGGTGAGTTCTCAGAATTGTGTAGGATGGAGCAGCTTATGTCATGGTTACAGTCTGGTCACCTTGTAGTTAACTTGTATCACCTGGTGGGGTTTTCAGTATCTGCAAAACAGCTCAAAGGATATGGCTTAGAATATCACGTTTTGCCCTTGACGAGGACCTAAAGGTCCTTCACTTTGGTTAATGGCTAATTATTATTTTGTCTTGTTTGACTATTTTCCTTTGCTTCTGCATTCTCTCATTTTTCTGATTAACTTTATCCTTCAGCTAAAATTTTTCTATAGTCAGGAGTCAGACAGAGGACATGGGTGTTGGGGAGGGGGTTGTCCTGTGAAGGCCCCATGAGGTCATGCTCAGTTACATTTCTTCCTGCAGAACCTAGAACATTTTTCAGTGGAGTCCCCACTTTACTTTCCAGCAAATTCAATCTGAGGACACAATAATTTATACTATTAACCGACACTTTCAACCTGTTCCCATAACCTGTGTTGCATACCACGTTTCAATTGCCCATTCCTATTTTCAGTGAGACCACTACAGTGAGGGCGGTAAGGAATGTGGTCTGTCTACGGAATATTGTATTTCTTTGTCTATTTCTGTACTCAGCATGTCAACTTCTGTCTGCTAGTGTACCGTTGACCACACATGACAAACTCAGGAATCTTCAAATTGTAGGGTCTCTGGGTTGAGCTTGGGAAATGCCAGCTAATGCTTAGGATTCTCTCAGAGCTGAGAATGGCTCTTGATCTGGCTCTTGATCCCCTATCCTTTCCCTAGACGGAGTAACTCCAGATTCCTGATCCACACACCTTATGATAGCCAAGGTAACACACACACGCACATACACAAACACAAACATACATGCACGCAAATGCACACACCCCACTGTTTTCATGTTGGCAATAACATTTACGAAAGTGCAAAATGTGTTCCATCTGCTGTGATCCCTCCAGGTATATATTCACTGAGTTCGTGCTGTGCAAGTCCTCCTTCCCATCCACCCAGTAGGAGACCTTCTAGAAGCCCAACCCAGATCACCTGGATCCCTTTGATCCTTCCTGTGTAACCCTCTCCTGCTTTTGGTCTATTTTGTGACAACGGCCTCCTCTGAGTAGGACAGTCCTCTGACTCATAGAGCTACCTTGTTCCCAGTCCCAGAGAATGGGAAGTACATGGAGTGTATGAGCACCAGAACCCATTTATTTGACCTCTCCCTAGGCACTTAGCCACTCAATAAAGGGTGCAGGAATATGAAATCTCAGTGTCCTGGCCTGGGGGAGATTAACTCTTAAAGGTAATTTACCTCCAAGATCTCTTGCCGTCATAGGGCACTTTGCTTGAAATGACACCACATATAGCAATTAACTCAAAATGAACCACAGACCTAAATGTAAGAGCTAAAACAAAACTTCAAGGGGACACATAGGAGAAAAGTTACTGTGCATTTAGGTTAAGCAAAGAGTTCTAAGATACTACAGCAAACGTGTTATATAGAAGAGAACTTTCATGAAAATTGAGAACTTTGCCTCAAAAGACAGCATTAAGAAAATGAAAGGACAAACCACAGACTAGGAGAAAATATATGCATATCAAATTGCCAGTGAAGGAATTGTATTTACAATTGCTAGAGAGCTATTTCAACTCAATAGAAAGATGCAACACAATTTTTCAAATCAGCCAAAGACTTGAATAGACATTTTCCCCAAGAAGACAAATACATGGGTCATAATCTTAAGAAAAGGTGCTCAATGTCATTGTCCATTGGGAAAATGCACATTAAAACAACAAGATATCACTTTTCCCCGACTAGGATGGCTATGTTTAAGTAGGATAGACCATAGCAAGTGCTTGTGAGAAGGTGGAGAAACTGAACCTTCAGATGTTGCTGGTCAGAATGTAAAAATGATACTGCCACTTTGGAAACCAGTTTGACAGTTTCTCAAAAGTTAAGCATAAGCTTACCATAAACCCAGCAATTCCACTTCTTTATATCTATTGAAGAGAAATGAAACATAGGTGCAGATTGTTCAATGTATTTATAGCAGCATTATTTATAATAGCAAAACCAAAAGAAAAACACCCACAAAATCAAAAACAGGAAACACTGAAATGCCCATCAACTAGTGAATGGCACCTGAAATGTGGTATATTTACACAGTGGAATTCTACTCAGTAATAAAAAGCAAAGAAACTCAAGCCAGAGCATGGATAAACCTCAGAAACATTGTGCTAAGTGAAAGACGCCAGTCACAAAGCACTACATATTGATTTATTCCATTTATCTGAAATGTCCAGAAAAGAAACTTATGGAGGCAGAAAGCAGATTAATATTGCTTGGGGCTTGAGGGAGGGTTGTCTGATGCAGGGCTGGAGGGAATCGAAAGTAGTGTTCTGAACCTGGATTATGGTACCTGGGGGTGGGGCAATAAAGGAAAAAAGAAAGCGACAGTCTCAAATGAAAGGGTGGAGGCGTCTGAGATTGGTCCGTGAATACTGCGCGTTGCGGTGCCCTGCAGGTGGTGCACAGAGCCTGATTGCCGACATCCCAGCTTGAGTAAGAGATTCCCCCCACCCGTGTGCATGTCCCTTTATCCTCTGGCAGGTGCCCTGGAATGTACAAGGCAGATGAGTTAGTGAGGGGCAGCCCTCATGGAGTGGTGCCAAGACACAGGGGCACCAGGGTTAAAAACCGGGAGGAAGGAGCGTGCTGGGGATCAGCTGGGCTGGGTGGAGATTCCTGAAGAAGGGCGCTGGGGAGGTACTGAAAGGGCAATTGGGCAGACACGGAAAAGCGGCAGCTGAGACCTCCTTCGATTCTAGGCCGAAGCTCGTCCCTGGGTGGGCTCGAACCACCAACCTTTCGGTTAACAGCCGAACGCGCTAACGCTAACCGATTGCGCCACAGAGACATAGGGCTGCGAGATCTTGCTGTAACATTCTGGAAACAATGTATTTCCCATCCTTTCCAGCCCCAGCGGAAAACAGAGTAGAATGCCTCTATCTTGTCCAACCTCGCTGGCACCAGAGACACTGAGTCTTGTCACTCGGGAACGTCAGGCCGTAGACACCGAGACCGAATCAGCTGTGGGCTCCGACGAAACAACGCCGGGCCCACGACCATCCTCGCCTGCTCCTGGCCTCCTTAAAAGCAGCCCCTCTACGCAGCATGACTGCAGGCTCTCTCGGGCCAAAGTCTCCCGTTTCCCACTAGTGATCGGCCTCACTCGTCGCGCTGACCGCAAGTCCCCCCTCACCCCACCCCACCTCCAGGTCCGGTGGTCGTGTGGGGGAAAGGACAGCAACCGGCTGTGCCCCCACCGCGCTGCCTCCTCTTGGCGCTTCCAGAGAAGGACTCCACGAGGCACGACCTGGAATTTGCGCACCAGGAAGCCCCTTGCCCGGAGCAGGGCCTGGCGTCCAGCTGGTGCCCAATAAATGTCTGGCTGAGGATGCATTCCATCGCAGGGGCCGGAGGTGGTGGGTCCACCGAGAATTCTTATGCCACCTCTAAGTTTTTAGTCCTAGAGGAACCTAGATTTTTCCAATCGGCTGCTCTTCAAAACCTTTCTTCTGGCAGCTGATTTAGAACCAGGTAAAAGTTCTAGAAAGTCCAAGAGGGCACCACCTGGACCAGCTCTGAGCTCCCATCCAAGACGGTGCAGTGGCCTCAGCCTGTGGGTGCAGGTGTCATGTCTGAGAGGGATGAAGGAGGAAAGCTGCTAAGGTGAGAGACGGTTGGAGTAGGCAACCTCAAGTATGATGGAGAAAGGGAGAGAGAGAGGGAGAGAGATCTGTGGAAGCTGTCTTTCCATTTCCTTAGGTATGCTTTCATCACTTGCAACTATGTTTTGTGGGTTTCAGTGTGCAAGTTTCACCTCCTTGTATATGTTAATTCAATTCATAAATATTATATTCTTTTGGGTGCTATCTTGTTGCAGAAATCGAATCGGTCTGTCGAGAAACCAAGCACCACACTCGGAGAGTTGGAGAACTCAGATTTATTAAGCCGGCGGCCCCCTTAGCATCTTGGTTGATTGGTTACCTGCTTACTATAGGTTGTGGGCAGTTACAGAGTGGGAGTTGTTGTGGGTCCCTCGCAGAGGGTTTCCAAACAGAAACTTGCAGGAGCAAGAGCAGAACATTCCATATTTATCAGAACATCTTAAGGTTACAGTTGATTGCTAGGTCATCTGTTCTTATCTTGGTTGCAGCAAGCAGATTTTACAAAAGCAGAGCAAGCATGAAGTTATTTCTAGCTGATTCCAAACTTCTAATTTTCCTCTTCAATCTTAAATCGAATTGTTTTCTTAATTTCTTTTTCAGATTCTCCACTTCTAATGTATAGATAGACAACCGATTTTTGCCTATCTGTATTCTGCCACTATACAGAATTCGTTTGTTGACTGGTAGCCTTGTGTTGTGTGGGTTATTGCGGATTTTTCTATGTATAGGAGCTGGCCATTCACAAAGACGATGACAGACAGGAGAGGTTCCTTGTTTGGGTGGCTGCAGCCCCTGAGCCTTGCTTGTATCAGCCTGCACAGCCTAAGCCAGGGAAATCAAAATCTGCCTGAGCCCTTGTTCTTTGCAAGCCAAAATCCAATCGGCAGGAACACAGCGACCCCTCGAGGCCCCTGCAAGGGGCACTCGGCCCCATGAGGCCAGAAAAGGGTAGATTCTGACCAATCCAGCCAAGTCTCCAGTTAGACAGAGGAGAAGTTTGTTCCTGGAGCCCCAGGCACTCTTCTCAGCGCAGGGGGGACCTGGAGGGGATGCTGACTTCAGGCCTTGGGGGCCTCGGGCGAAGTCTGGGCCACCTCAGAGCTTGAGTCCCCCGGTGAGGTGTGCGCCGCGTCCCCTCGCCCACCTGCTCTGTGGGCAGTAGGGGGCAAGCCACCAAGTCCAAAAGGTAGACCCACAGGCTATTGCCGGCGGTGATCAGGCACGGGAAGCCGGTTCTCTGTTAGGATTTGAATTCAGACCCAAGCAGCCAGGCTTCCATCACCGCACCAATCACACCGCGACCACTGTGCTCCACCGGGGGATCCACGGAGCGGTGGTCGGGTCGACGTTAGCACTGGAGGTAAGCAGATGGCTAGAGATGAACCAGTCTCTCTCCCTCTCTCCCTCATACTCCAGATTGCCTACCCCAACCGTCTTTCTACTTTGAAGCTTTCCTCCTTCATCCCTCTCAGACATGACACCTGCACCCGCAGGCTGAGGCCGGCGTACCATCTTACATGGGGAGCTCAGAGCCGGTCCAAGTGGTGCCCTCTTGGACTTTATAGAACTTTTTTACGTTCCTCTAGGACTAAAAACTTAGAGGTGGCATAAGAATTCTCGGTGGACCCACCACCTCCGGCCCCTGCGGCGGAATGCATCCTCAGCCAGACATTTATTGGGCACCTGCTGGATGCCAGGCCCTGTTCCGGGCGAGGGGCTGCCTGGTGCGCAAACTCCAGGTCGTGCCTCGTGGAGTCCTTCTCTGGAAGCGCCAAGAGGAGGCAGCGCGGTGGGGACACAGCCGGTTGCTGTCCTTTCTCCCGCCGGACCACTGGACCTGGGGGTGGGGTGGGGTGAGGGGGGACTTGCGGTGAGCGTGACGAGTAAGGCGGATCACGAGTGGGAAACCGGGGACTTTGGCCCGAGAGAGGCTGCAGTCGTCCTGCGGAGTGGGGGGCAGCCAGGAGCAGGCGAGGATGGTCGTGGGCCCGGCGTTGTTTCGTCGGAGCCCGCAGCTGACTCGGGCTCGGTGTCCACGGTCGGACGTTCCTGAGTGACGAGAGTCAATGCCTCTGGTGCCAGCAAGGTTGGACAAGATAGAGGCATTTGACTCTATTTTCCGCTGGGTTGGAAAGAACGGGGGAATACATTCTGATTCCAGGATGTTACAACAAAACCCCGCAGCCTTTTGTCTCTGTGGCGCAATCAGGTAGCGAGTTGGGCTGTTAACCGAAAGGTTGGTGGTTCGAGCCCACTGAGGGACGAACTTGGCTTGGCATCTGATTAGCGGGCCCTCAGCCGCCGCTTTTATGTGTCTGCCCTTGCAGTGCCTCCCCCGCGCCCTACTGCCTGAACTCTCCTGGAATCTCCACCCAGCGGATCCCCAGTACGCGCGTTCATCCCGGTTTTTAACCCTGGTGCCCAGGTCTCTTGGCACCCCCTGGGGGGCTGCCCTTGCTAAGTCATCCGCCTTGTACATTCCAGGGCAGCTGCCAGAGGATGAAGGCACACGCACACGGATGGGGGGAATCTCTTATTCAAGCTCTGACGTCGGCAATCAGGCTCTGTGCACCACCTGCGCGGCACCCCCAAAGCGGAGTATTCACCGCCTGGTCTCAGGGCGCCTGCACCCTTTCATTTGGGACTGTGGCTTTCGACTTAAAGTGATCTGCAGAGTCAATGCAATTCCTATTCAAATCTGTGTCTTCTGAAGTTTGTTACCGAAAAACCCGAACCAACTCTTTGGCCAACCCAATATAACCGAGTCACCTCGTGGTACACCTGAAACTAACACAACACTGTAAATCAACTACACACAAAAAAATTACGTTATGGCCAATTTGGGAGGCAATGAGAAGAAGCCCTCGCTGGGATCAGGGCACCTGCTGGGGTGTGATGAGGAGGGGACACAGGCTGGATTAGACAACAGTGAGGGCCTCACAAAGCTGCACTGGTGCAGGAGGCAACAGGCAGACCCAAAGATCTCTAAGTGGTGACGCACTGAAAGTGGTGGATAATCTAGCCCTCCAGGAAGAGCACCTACATCTCTAAACATGCCTAGAAAACTGCCATGCCTTGGTCTAAAGAGTACCTTAACTCCTTCCAGCTCCATCCCGAACTGGGGGAGAAAAAGAGATGGAGATGCTTGCATTCCCTCTCAGACATGATTCTCCTCACAGTGGCTGTTTTACAGTGGGCTCAACATGACGACTAAAAATAGCATAATCTGTCCTCAGGCCATTCCTCAAATCCTGGACTTCAGAGGACCCACACCCTTTCGTGGGTAACGCTTCATGACGTCACCACTGCCAGCACTCACTGGGCTGGCACCCCACCACACCGAGCCACAGACCAGGCCTTGACTGGATGACTAGGAAAACAGAATAACAGAAAATCTTTGCATTCCCCTCTGAGGAGCTCTATGGACCTCCTACATTACTGCCAACCCAAGACAAAGTTCAACTCCTTGCAAATGGGGCCCACATTATTTCGACCTGGGTATTTAATACAAGAACTCCCTGGTGGGCGAGCCCCTTCCTTGGTGGCATCTCAGAGCTGTGCTCCGTGCTGGATAAGTGGGTGCTGCCAGGAACCTTTTAGGAAGCTGCCTGTGCACCTAATGAACTCATTAGAAGGGTTTGCTCCTTCCTCTGTACTTAAGTCAACAATTACTGTTGTTTTGCCACCTTCAAAAAAAAAATTTGTTTCTTCTGGTCCATTTCTCCATCTGTCTGGAAGGACGTCATCGTTGAGCTGTCAAGGAGAAAAACTACCATGGCTTCCAGTTCTTTGATGAAACCTCAGATGCGTGGCCTTCTGGCCAAGCGTCTGCGATTTCATATGGTTGGAGCATTCATTGTCTCCCTGGGAGTTGCAACTTTGTGTAAGTTTGCTGTGGCTGAACCAAGAAAGAAGGCATATGCAGATTTCTACAGAAATTATGATTCCATGAAAGATTTTGAGGAGATGAGGAAGGCTGGTATCTTTCAGAGTGCAAAGTGATTTTGGAATATAAAGGCAGATTGTTCCTGAAGGAGCATTCTAAGTGCCATATAATTTCTTTGGGTTGAGTTTCATGGAAGTTTGGCACTTACCTGTATTCCTGAACTGTGAAACTGTGAACTATGAATATCTGGGCTAAGGAATAGTTTCTCTTGATAAATAAATGATTTTAAAAAACTTTTGTTTTCTGCATTTTCTAATTGCTCGCTGTTAATCCCTTGCAGTATGTTGTAGTTTTCATCCCTCTTATTATTATTATTTTTTTAATCTCTTGAAGTTCATTTGGGTCTTTTTTATGTTTCCCATGTGTCTACTGAACTGTTTGAAGTTACGGAATACAGTTGGAATAAATGTTTTAATGTCCTTCTCTGGTGTCAGCTCTGGGTCGTTTGCACATGATCGATGTGTCTCTGCATTATGGGTCATTTGCCCTGCCTGTTTGGATACCTCCGAATCTCTGATGGAATGCCAGATAGTGTGAATGTTGCCTTGTTGGATGATGGAGAGTTGTGTGTTCCTGTAAACGTTGGGCTTTCTTCAGGGATGCATTCAAGTTACTTGCAAACAGTTTGATCCTTTCAGGTCGTGCTTTGATGATTCACTAAGTGGTTCTGAGCAGCACTCAGTTTATGGCTAACTAGTTGCCCTCCTGAGGCAAGACATTCCTGAGTACTCCACCCCACGCCCTCATGAATTGAGAGGTTTTGTCTGTCTGTTTTGTTTTGTTTTCTTCCTTGCAGTCTATCTGTTGGGGACAAGCACTATCTGTGTGAGTGCCAGGCACTGTTCTCTGATCCTGTCAAAGCTCTCCCCCTGACCTTGGGGAGTTTCCTGCCAGGGCTGCACTGATCAGTACTGTGCTGCACGCAGGAGGGATCTCCTCTGCAGTTCTCTCTGATTTACTTTCAGCATCTCTCTCCCCTCTGGGAGTCTGTTCTGTGGACCCTAGCTCCTTTGGCCTCCCTGGACTTCAGGTTCAGTGTCCTCAACTCAGCAAGGTCCACCGGGCTCCTTTTCAGTTTGCCCTGGAGTGCCTTGCTTGGAAACTCTCTGCAGACAGTAAATTGGAGCCATTGTTTCCCACCACCTCTCCAGAACCACGCACTGTCCTTTTTCACCTGATGCCCCAGTCTCTTCACAGTCTTTGTTTCACGTTTTCTGTTGTTGTTGGCAGGAGGATAAACCGAGGTCGTTATGAGTGTGTATGGTGGGCCACCCCTACTTTGAAGTCCAAGTTGGAAACACCGGTGAAGATTGTGCAAGATTTTTGCAGGGTATAGAACAGAGCTCCACAGTCAGAATGAAATCCTGAAGTAGGAAAACCCCTTGAAGCTTAAATCTGCAGAGAAACTTATATCTGCAGTGGTAGCAAAAGCCTGTGTTTGGTTTGTGCAGGGAAAGAAAGAACCTGGCTAGGCATTGGCCGTGATGCAGACCTCCCAGTTTTCATTGAAGCATTACTGGTTTATCTACCACCTTTACCCAATGCGCTAGAGAAAAAGATTAAAAAAAAAAAAAACTGCAAAACTCTGGGATAAGCGAGAAGGTCACAGTTCTTGCTCAATCGCTTTTCCACCCACTATCCCAGTTGCTTGGATTTATCTGTCATTTTGTACTCATTGCCAGGGAAGAGCGCGAACGCAGTCCCCCACTACCACAAATTTCGCAGTTGAGTTTCCCGCGTTTGGGGAAATCGCAGAGGTCAGCACACCCCAGGTGCAATGGGTGAGCCTCCCCCTGGGGAAACCACCTTCGTGATCATGGTATCTCCCCTGCCAGGTAAGTATGAACGTTTCGCTCCCCGTCCCCGCACAGCCTTAGGCTCTTCCACTGTACACACACGCTCACTTTGCCACAACCCCCACCCCAGCCCCTCCACCACCCCCCGTACCCCCTCCTCTTCCACGCCCCTCCAAACAACTCTCCTAAGAAAATCCGAGCTACATCTCCGGAAAACTTCCACAGCCCGGGGAGTGGCTGGCCGGAAATGGCACCCCTGCGCTGCAAGATTTACATAAGCCAAGCCCCATCCCTGACCTCTAAGGCGGCTCCCCTCCTCCCACCCACACCGGGTCCCTGGGCCGTCATCTCCCCTCCCACCCCTGCCCAGACGACCAATGGGCGCATCGGCTGCCGAAAGGGGACGTGACGTCGTGATTTCCGCCCACGTAGGTAACGGACCTCTAAGCTTTCATCTGAAATACTGGCAGGTTCTGCCAGCCTCCTGGCATTCTTCCCTTCTGTCTTGCGTTACACACACAGGAAATGAATTCTGGCATCGTGTGTTACTGACCCAAAATGTTTGTTAGTAATAAAGAAGTCGTAAAGAAAAGGGTACAGGTATATATTTATAGGAACACAATGAAAGCACATGTCTGTGTCCTGTGCATAGACACACAGATTCAGGGTTGCCTCTCACAGTGCTGCTCGGTGTATTGTCTGTGCACGTCCTTCCTGCTTGGTTCTCATGGTGCCCCAGGGACCGTGCTTTTGCTTTCCTCACCATACAGAATACGGGAAATGAAGATTCTGAAAAAGAAGCGGATGACCAAAAGAAGGGATAGAAAGATGACGTGTTTGCTTGGAGAGTGCGGTTGGTTTGTTTGTTGATTTGTTTTCTCTTTCTGGGTAAGACTGGTTCGCCCTGCGGGTGGGGGTGGGGGCCGGGGCCGCGGAGGCTGGAGAAGGAAGCCAGCTTGTGTTTTCAGACCAGAGAGCAAGGAGTGGAGTGACTGGATCCTTGAGGGTGCCTCTGGCTTAAGGGGGAAAGTGATTCTTGCGGAGAATCCTAGACGCAGAGGAACTCAGCACCCAGCCAACTTCCAGGAAGAAGCTTCCTTTCCTCCTCCCTGCTTTCTCCCTTTCCCCTCCTTTCTCTCTCTGCAGCCATCAGAAATAGACTCTGGCTCCTTTCCTCTGAAATATACTTTCTTCAAGGGATAGTGCTAGCTCAGAGACTCTCCAGCCAACTGGAGAACCAGGCTCTACAAACAGGGAGGAATAAGCAAGGCCAATGGAAGGGAGCACACAGACCAAACGGGAAGGGCACGGGTGCCCCCTGCTGAGTGACAACCCCTGTGGCTCTGCACAGGTGACACTACTGGCCCTGGACACTAGACACCGCCAATGGCTCTGCGACTTCTGCTGCACCTGGTCGGTGTTAAACTAAGGATCTGGAGGTGGGGAGAGTCTTCTGTTGCACGGGACGGGAAGAATTTCCCCAGGGCCTACTCCTTGTGCCTCTCAACTCCTGTCAAATGCTGGGGTCATTGTTACTCATGGGGATTGGCCAGCTCTTGGTAATAGACCCACATCTTAGCCCCTAGGAAAACTGTGAAAGCCAGTATGTGATCCTTAAAAGTTGCAGAATGTGGGAAGGTCCTCATACACAGGCAGGGGGTTCAGATAAAACCCCCTGCAGCTAGCCCCGTGGAGAACATTGTAAATCCAGTGCCCAAGGCCATGCAACCCTGTCTCAAATATACACGCATGTACCACCCAGCCTCGGAGCATACTAGATGTTTATCCCTGAGCCCAGGGTGAGGGTTTCAGCCTCTTATAAGGGGATGGTTTGGTACACCATCCAGTATTATTTACATTATCTCCACTGAGAATTGACAAGCTTGAAAGTTCACATTTCTGGGGCTAGAGTAATTGGTCTACAGCCATGGTAACAAATGGCCACCGATGTCCACTGTAGGAGTTTCCTGTTGCTACTGTAACACATTACCACACACTTAGTGAATTAAAACCACGCACATTTATTATCTTATGGTTCTGGAGATCAGAATTCCAAGATGCATCTCACTGGGCTAAAATCAATGTGACAGTGGGGTTGAGGTCCTTTCTGGAGGCTCTAGGGGAGGATCTCTTTCTTTGCCTTTTCCAGCCTCTGGAAGGTGCCCACATTCTACTCTCATAGCCCCCTTCCGTCTTCAGAGCCAGTCACGGCTGATCCAGTCATTCTCAGAACGCGTTATTCTGACCCCAACTCTTCTTCCTCCCTTTCACTTACGTGGACCCTTGGGATTCCATGGGGCCCTCCAGGACAACCTCCCCATCTCAAGGGCCTGAATGTAATCACACCTGCAAAGTCTCTTTCGCCATGTCAGGTAACATGTTCACACACTCTAGGGACCAGGATGTGGACCTCTTTGGGGAAGCATTATTCTGCCACCACAGCCCGTCTCCTCGGTGAACACATTTCTGCAAGCATATCAGTCAGTGGTGGCCCCTGTCTTCTGAAAGTCATCCAGGTGAATGCAAGTCAGTCCACTGCCTTTGAGTGTCAGCCAGGCAACAGCTGTGCCTCATGTGGAGGCATCTGAGTCAGAGAGAGAGAAGGAGGATGTCTGTGAGGAGAGGAATAGGAGGACCCAGTGCCTGGGAAGTTCCCAGTGAGCAGAGCTAAGAGACCAGAGCCTTCATGGGAGGAGGAGGCTGTGGAGGGTGTTATGATCTGATTGTATGTATCCCCCCCAAAAAATTCGTATCTTGTATCCTAATCCCCAGTGGAGCTGTATTTGGAGAAGGGGCCTTTAAGGATAATTAAAATTAAATGAGGTCATAAGCTTGGGGCCCTGATCTGATAGAATTAGTGTGCTTAAGTGAAGAGATACCAGAGAGCTTGGGCTCCTGCCGTACCGCAGCTCAAGCAAGGAGAAAAGGCCTTGTGAGGACCCAGGGAGGCATCTGCTTTCTGCAAGCCAGGTAGAGCGCTCGCACCAGAAACTGAATTGGCAGGAACTTCTGATCGTGATATTGGGCTTCCAGAATGTGTGAAAAGAGATTTCTGGTTAAGCCACCCAGTCTGTAGTATTTTTCTCTGGAAGCCTGAGCTGACTAATACAGATGATTACTTAGCCATTGGCCTAAGCTGCTTCTCCTACCTGGGCCTTTGTGGGATCTGCCCCAGTTTTGTTCATTTCCTTTAGTTAATACCCACAACCTGCTTGCCCTTCTTAAGGCTGATCCATGACTTTGGAATGAGGATTGATCACCTGGTTTAGGATTTCATCGCATAATTTGCTACAATGACGTGCACCAAGGATCTTCTTAGAGTTTCTTTCCAAGAAGTTTGACATCTTCAAAAATGTCAACCTAGAATGACCTGGGATAGCTGGATTCACATTCTTCAGGGTGACCCCATGACCCCATGTGGCCTGCGTTTCCTCTTCTCCTGGATGACTTCTCTCCCTTGGACTCTCCAGATCCACAGACGAGCACTTGGCTGCTGGTGAGGAATCTGTGCCTAAATCTGGGGAAACCCAGAGAAAAAGGAAATAATTCCCAGAATCAGAGCATGGGAGGGGGCAGGGGCTAAGAGGCTGTTCTGTGAAAAAACGAGGTTGGAGGATGAGAGAGGAGGCTGGTGTGTGTGTTTGTGTGTGTGTGGTGTGTCCAGCATGAGGTCAGGGGAAGTTCAAGAGAGAGCAGCTGCCATTCTGGGATCAGAGACTGGAACCTCCTTGGCATTCACACTCTTCCTCTGCCTCCATTTTCCACTCCTCCTCCCCATCCTCCCCTAGCATCTCCCCAGGCTTTTTTTATTCTCACTCCTCCCCCTGGTCCCTGCTCCTCTTGCTCTCATCCTCCCCACCCCTCCCCCACTCCCACAAAAAGCAGGCCAACATAGGAAAGGGCTGCCCCAGTCCGAGAGGAAGAGGAGGCGTGTTTTCCACCAGCCTAAGAAGCACGATTACGTTTCTTTCTGGTCAGATCCTGGTTTGGAGGAGACAGAGCAAGATGGCTCCACCTGAGGAGCTCAGCCTCCACAGCCAGCCCAGGCAGCACGGGCCTTAGGCCAACCCGGGGATGTGTGAGCAAAAGTCAGGGAGCTCTCTACACAGAAGGCCAGCATCTGGTCCACAAAATCCCAGAGAAGTTAATATCTTGGTGCCTGCCTTCTTTACAAGGCAAGTTCCAAGGGAACGACCACGTCGCCTCTTCCTGGCAGCCTGGAGAAGGCACAGGAGGATCCCTTTGTTCAGGCAAGGGTAGGTGTGGGAGAACCCTTCCATCTATTCCACTGAGACCAGCTGAAAGTTTAGAGTTAGAAGTTAGTGGGGTCCCAGGTGCGCCACTCCACCACCACCTTCACTTCCTCCACCACAGGCTTTTATCTCGGATGAGATTTCTCCCATCAAAATCAGCCTTAGAGGGGGGAAACAGCCACGTTTGGGGGAAAAAAACAACAAACAATATAAAGAGACTAGTACTTGTGCAATTTTATGGACATCAGTGAAGCACTTCTAGGGTTCTAAGTTGACTTTGTCTTGATTTGCTTTAGGTAATGTCTTTGCTTGACTGTGCCTTCAGGTAATGTCCTATTTTTACTAAACTTTGTTGAAATTAGAGAAGTTCTTCTTTTCTTAGTTCCAATATTAGTTGGCATCTCAGTTAATAGTGTTGTGACCAGCAGAATAATACTGTCTCCCCAGGATGTTCCTGTTGTAATTCCCCCAACCCGTGAATATACTACATCACATAGCAAAGGCGACTTTGCAGATGTGATTAGGATAAAGACCTTGAGATGAAGAAATTATCTTGGACTATTCAAATGGGCCCCATGAAATTATACAGGACCTTAGAATTGGGAAGCAGAAAAGAAGGTCAAAATGATGTGAAATTAGAAGGACTCAGCCTGCTGTTCTAGTTTTGAAGTTGTAGGAAGCGGGTCAAAGCCAAGGGATGTGGTGGCCTCTAAAAACTTTTTAGGAAGGCAAGGAAAGAGATTATCCTTTAGAACCTCCAGAAGGGAAGGCAATCCTGTTGACCCCTTGGTTTTAGTCCAGTGAGATTTTTGTTGGACTCCTAACCTACAGAACAATAATATAATATAATATAATATAATTAATATAATATATAATATAATATAATATAATATAATATAATATAATATAATATAATTAATATAAAAGTGTGTTCTTTTAAGACACTAAACTTATGGTCACTGGTTACAGCAGAAATAGAAAACTAATTCAATAAGTGCCTAGCGTATTCACTTTAGAAGTAATAAAATCTGGCAGATATAATAAACCCTGCATAAATTCTGCACGTTGTTTTTCTGTCTTAAGTTGACAGATCAAGAGATAGTTGTACATGTTTGAATCATTACATTAGGTACCTGCCATCTTTCTTCCTTTCCATTTTTTTCTTAAAGGGTTCTCACCCTATTTCCTGCCCAGAACCCAACATGGTTCTCATTTGAATTATGGCAAGTTGGAAGACATTGATGGTCATGTAGGTTGATTTTATTTTTAAGAATGAATTCTGCTTCTGACATATAGAGGAAAATAATATAATTTATGAAAAGTTAAATATTGGAGAATCTTCCATTCCAAAGATAAATTTTTTGCAACTTTTTTAATAGGGTAAAGAACTACTTTTCAAAGGGCGAAACACAAGAATGGCTGTTAGGAATTTTCCCCATAAGCAAGTTGTGACTGGATCCTGAACAGATCTGAGATTTATATGATTAAATTCTATTGCTTTCATAAATGTTATGTCCGTAAAATGAAGTTCTTATAAATAATATTTGAGTTCTCCATTGATTGCTGATTATATCATCAATGTCTTCCAGCCCTGGAGGCACAGGGATGAGGGAAGAATTGCTGGGATACTTGAATAACTGCAGGGCAAGAGGTCCTCGATGTTTCCTACTTTATCTTTGAGTAATACTTCATAGTTTGACTGACTTTTCATCCATTCGGCTGATTCTGCCAGAGGCGCTCATGGAAAATACTTAAACAACCAAGTGTAAAAGCAGAAGTCAAAATCAATCCATCTACCATGGAAATGTCTACCTCAGGCCTGAGTCTGTTGATGGATATTTTTGCTATTGGTGGTGGTGGTGGTGATCATGGTTGAATTTTTTGTTTGTGTTGTTGTTTGTTGTAACTTATTACTGCCTCTAGGATATAATTGTGGAATGATAGCTTTCTTTTAGTTCTGGAATGCAAAAGAACATCACTAAGAACTTTTCCCAAAGGAAATCTTAAGATCATTATGTCAACATTTATGGTGGGACTTAAACACTTTTCAATTAAAACTTATTAATTAAAGGAAAAGAAATTTATAGTTTTGATTCAGTGTTATAGAACAATGTGTTTTAAACTGTGATCTGCAGCCCACCTGCATCAGAAACATCTGGTTGTGTTTTTGTAAAACATGCAGACTCTAGGGCCCCATATCAATGAAATTTCTTGGGATTGGAGCCCAGGAAGTAGCTTCTATAATCTGCAAAGCTGATTCTAAGGCACTCTAAATGTAAGAACTACCCTTTTATATTTTTAGACTGGAGATTTTTACAAAATGACAGGAGAATAAATCATTCTTTTAAACTCAGACTTTAAGCATTAGACAGTGAAGTGAGCTCTTAGTGACAGTTTGTCTTTCCTATTCTCACCCTCTCAGTGTAAGGACTAGTGCAGAAATGGGAAACAAAACAGGCTGTGGAAACTTTTTATTTCTTTATACACATTTTCCTTTAATAGCCACCAAAAAGACTTTCATTTCGTCTCACTGACCCTGTCCATCAGTTATGTTGGCCTTTAACATATCGCTATAGCAACATATATAAATATATGTTATACATTTTACACACATACACACATTCTAAGCATTGTGAAGACAGACTAGGCTTTAGCACAATGGGGGACCTCACATATGTCACTTAAAAATGATCACTGGTTTGCTTTACACAAGACTTCCAATGGGCTTGGTGTGGCCATTAGTCCCCAAGTTCCAGAGTGAAGTTAGGATGACAAAATGAGACAGCATATTTAGAGTGAGGTCAGTACACTCCTTAGAGATCAAAAAAGAACAGAAATGGGAGGTCTAGGCTAAGCATGAGATGGCATCGTGGAGTCGCTGCTCTCACCATGCAGATTCAAAGAACTCAGGTGCTGCCGTGTAGACTGACACCCAGCCTGACTGCAACCCAGCTGCACTGACCCAGGTCAGGTCGTCGGGCCCCTGCCAACCCTGTCCTGCAGGGCACTGCTGCTCAGTGCTGTGCTTTTAGATCTGCCGTGGAGCTCCAGTGTCGGGACCACATGCTCCACTGCTGGGGAGCAGGGCCCATCTCCCCTGAGTTGATCCTCTGGGGGTAGGTGATGAGGGGTGAGAAATGTGCTGTTGCTGGTTCCCATGCCCCTGGGGCACTCACAGGCAGTGTCACAAGGTCCTTACACACTGTGCCTGTTTTGCTTCGTGCTGGGCCCAGTGGTCCTTGGCTGGTTATTCCTCAACCGCAGGAAAGCCCCTCTGCCTTTCACCCTGCCCCCGCAGGCCACATCTGTGACTCCTTCCAGACCCTCCAGCAGGTTGGAGGAGGGGGGCCCAGATCCTCCTCAGCAGACAGGGAGCTGTGAAGAAGGGGGGCAGGCCCCTCCTTCCTGCTGTTTGAAGGACCTCCGGTGGCTTCGCTTCTTGCCTGGCTCCTGGAAGGCAAGGGTCACAGGACTGGAGTGCGTGGCAGAGCCCTTAGGGATTTCAGCTGGAGGCCAAAAGAACACAATCAAATTAAGAGTCCACTATCAGGCCCTGCTGGTGGCTGAGGCTGGAGCGAGCGCTGAGTGGTGACAGCAGCCAGGAGCACGGTGAGAGCCTGTCAAGAGGATGAGCTGAGGGGTGGGCTGAGGTCTGGAGGAGCAACTGGTGCCACCAGGTTAGAGGACAAGCTTCCCACCACCTCCTGTGGTCATATCTCTGCTCAAAGCCACTGCACACCAGGTGGCTGGATCCCTCCACTCCCTCTTCTGGGGCCAATTCACTCTCCACTTCACTTTGGAGCAAAAGGATGGCCTTTGTGTTTTCCCAGGAAAAGAAATGTTTAGTATGAAACAGGCACATATAGACATCCTGTTGTAGGAAGGAGAGGACATTTTGCATGGAGGTCCCCCTGTTACTTTCACGTTCTGTTTACTTGATGAGGAGAGAAAGGGGCCAGGTCAGCAGGGACCTTGGAGATCATCCAAGTCTAGTGCCCCGTCTTACAGATGAGGGTCAGTGGGCTCATAGAGACTGGGTCCAGCCAAAGCCACACAGCCAGTTAGTGACAAGCCTGGCGTTAGAACCCAGGTTTGGGGCCTTTCCGGGGACCTTGCGTTAGTAGAGGGGAGACTTCCAAACTGGTGAAGCCGGTGGGTATGAGAGGTTCTTGGGTTATCTTTGCTGGGGGACAGGAATAAAGCTTTACAGAGGCAACGTTGTATATGTATAAATACAGCCAATTCACTTTGTTGTACAGCAGAAACTGGTACAACATTGTAAAGCAATTATAGTGCAATAAAGATGTGAAGAAAAAAAATAAAAAGGTTCAGGAAAGAAAGGAATCAGCAGAGGAAAACATAAGGAATTACAAAAAAAAATAAATAAGTAAAGAAGAATCATGGCCCAAGCCATTTTCACACTGCAGGCTCCACATTCTCTGCGGAACATTTAGGAACATTCTTGGAGTGTGCTCAATAGCTTACGGTTTAAGGTAAAAGATTTAGGTTCCGATTTTTTCTTTTTTCTTTTATTTTAATTGAAGTATAGTTGATATACAATGCTATGTTAGTTTCTGGTGTACAGCAAAGTGATTCAGTGATATATATTCTTTTTCTTTTTTTTTAAATTAATTAATTAATTATTTTATTGGCTGTGTTGGGTCTTTTTTGTTGTGCACGGGCTTTCTTCTTTAGTTGAGGTGAGTGGGGGCTACTCTTCGTAGCGGTGTGGGGGCTTCTCATTGCCGTGGCTTCTCTTGTTGCAGAGCATGGGATCTAGGCATGTGGGCTTCAGTCGTTGCAGCACATGGGCTCAATAGTTGTGGCTCATGGGCTCTAAAGCACAGGCTCAGTTGTTGTGGTGCACAGGCTTAGTTGCTCCACGGCATGTGGGATCTTCCTGGAGCAGGGATCGAACCCATGTCCCTTGCATTGACAGGCGGATTCTTAACTACTGTGCCACCTAGGAAGTCCCCCTCTTTATATATTTTTTAAATTTCAGTATAGTTTTTTTTCTTACAATATTGTGTTTCAGATATACAGTAAAATTATCCAGTTATACATATATACATTTTTCAGATTCTTTTCCATTATAGGCTATTACAAGGTATTGAATATAGCTTCCCGTGCTATACAGTAAATCCTTGTTATCTACTTTATATATAGTAGTATGTATCTGTTAATCCCAAGATCCTAATTTATTCCTCCTCTCTTATTTCCCCTTTGGTAACCATAAGTTTGTTTCTTTGTGAGTCTATTTCTGTTTTGCAAATAATATTTTTTTAGATTCTACATATAAGTGATATTGTATAATTGTCTTTCTCTGACTTCACTCAGTATGATAATCTCTAGTTTCCTCTGTTGCTACAAATGGCAATATTTCATTCTTTTTCATGGCTAATATTCCATCGTGCATATATTATATATACCACATCATCTTTGTCCATTCGTCTGTTAACGAACACTTAGGTTGCTTCCATGTGCTGTCTATTGTAAATAGTGCTTCTATAAGCATTGGGATGCAGGTATCTTTACAAAATAGGGTTTTCATCATTTCTGAACAAATACCCAGGAGTGGGATTGTTGGATCATATGGTAGCTGTATTTTTAGTTTTTTAAGGAAACTCCATATTGTTTTCCGTAGTGGCTGTACCAATTTTCATTCCCACCAACAGTGTAGGAGTCCCTTTTCTTCATGCTCTCTCCAGCATTTAATATTTATAGACTTTTTGATGATGGCCATTCTGACCAATATGAGGTGAGACCTCATTATAGTTTTGATTTGCCTTTCTCTAACAATTAGCAATGTTGAGCATCCTTTCATGTGCCTGTTGGCCATCTTTAGATAAATGTCTATTTAGTTCTTCTGCCCATTTTTTGATTGGGTTGTTTTTTTTTTTGAGTTATAGGAACTGTTTGTATATTTTGGATATTAACACCTTGTCAGTCATGCCGTTTGCAAATATTTTCTCCCATTCTGTAGGTTATCTTTTCATTTTGTGTATGGTTTTCTTTGCTGTGCAAAAGCTTGTAAGTTTGATTAGGCCTCATTTGTTTATTTTTGCTTTTATTTCTTTTGCATTGGGAGACTGATCTAATAAAATATTGCTACAATTGATGTCTGAGAATGTTTTGCCTATGTTCTCTCCTGGGAGTTTTATGGTGTCATGTCTTAAATTTGGTCTTTAAACCATTTTGAGTTTATTTTTGTATGTGGTGTGAGGGAGTATTCTAATTTTATTCATTTACATGAGGTTGTCCAGCTTTCCCAATACCACTTGTTGAAGAGACTGTCTTTTCTCCATTGTATATTATAGCCTCCTTTGTCAAAGATTAATTGATCATAGGTGTGTGGGTTTATTTCTGGGCTCTCTATTATGTTCCATTGATCCATATATTTGTTTTTGTGCTAATACCATGCTGTTTAGATTACTGTAGCTTTGTAGTATTGTCTGAAGGCCAGGAGGGTTATGCCTCCAGATTTATTCTTTGTCCGCAGGATTGCTTTGGCAGTTGCGGGTGTTTTTTGGTTTCATATAAATTTTAGGATTATTTGTTCTAGTTCTACGAAAAGTAGGGATTGCATTAAATCTTGTAGATGACTTTGGGTAATATGGTGATTTTAATGATATTAATCCTTCCAATCCAAGAACATGGAATATCTTTCCATTTCCTTGAATCATCTTCAGTTTCCTTTCTCACTGTTTTATAGTTCTCAGCATATAGGTCATTCATTGGTTAGTTTTCATTCTAGGTATTTTTTGACGTGATTTTAAATGGGATTGTGTTTTAACTTTATTTCTTTCAGTGTAAAGGAATGCAACAGATTTCTGTATATTAATCTTGTATCCTGATGCCTTGCTGAATTCACTTATTACTAATTGTTTTTGTGTAGAGTTTTTAGGGTTTTCTACATGGAGTATCATGTCATCTGAATATAAACACAATTTTACCTCTTCCCTTCCAATTTGGATACCTTTCATTTTTTTCTTGTCTGTTTGCTGTGGCTAGGACTTGCAACACTATGTTGAGCTGTAGTGAGAGTGGGCATCCTTGTCTTGTTCCAGAATTTAGCAGTAAGGCTTTCAGCTTTTCACCATTAAATATTATATTGGCTGTGGGTTTGTCATAAATGGCTTTTATTATGTTGAGATATGTTCCCTCTGTACCCACTTTGGTGAGTTTGTGTCATGAACGGATGCTGAATTTTGTCGAAAGCTTTATCTGAATCTATTAAGATGACCATTTGGTTTTTGTCTTTTGTTGATGCAGTGTATCACATTGATTTGCATATGTTGAACTATGCTTGTGACCTTGGAATGAATCCAAATTGATTGTAGTGTTGATCCCTTTTATGTGTTGTTGGATTCAGTTTGCTAATATTTTGTTGAGGATTTTTGCATCTATATTTATCAAAGATATTGGCCTGTAATTTTCTTTTTTTTTTTTTTTTTGGTATTGTCTTTGTCTGGTTTTGGGGTCAGGGTGATAGTGGCTTCATAGAATGATTGTGAGAGTGTTCTCTCCTCTTCAGTCTTTTAAAAGAGTTTGAGAGGGATCAGTATAAGTTCTTTGTATGTTTGATAGAATTCCCCTGTGAAGCCATCTGGTCCTGGACTTTTGTTTGCAGAGAGTTTTTGTTTGTTTGTTTTAGTTTTTTATTACAGATTCTATTTCGCTTCTAGTAATTGGTCTGTTCAAATTGTCTGTTTCTTCTTGATGCAGTTTTGGCAGGCTGTATGTTTCTAGAAACTTGTCCATTTCTTCTAAGTTGTCCAATTTGTTGGCATAAAAGTGTTCATAGTATTTTCTTATGATTTTTTTGTGTGTTTCTGGAGGATCATATATTTCGTCTTTCCTTAATTTTTTTTTGGGGGGTGGGGAGTGTCTTCTCTCTTTTCTTCTTGGTGAGCCTGGCTAGAGGTTTGTTGATTTTTGTTTATCCTTTCAAAAAATCAGCTCTTGGCTTTATTCTTTTCTATTTTTTATCTCTATTTCTTCTCTGATCTTTATTATTCACTTCCTTCTGATAATTTTGGGCTTTGTTTGTTCTACTTTTCCTAATTCTTTTGGGTTGTACATTAAGTTGTTTATTCGAGATTTTTCTTGGTTTTTGAGGAAAGCCTGTATTGCTATGAACCTCCCTGATAGAACTGCTTTTGCTACATCCCATAGATTTCGTATGGTTGTGTTTTCATTGTTGTCTGTATGAAAGTGTTTTCTTATTTCGTCTTTGATTTCATCATTGGCTCATTGGTTTATATATATATATATATATATATATATATATATATATATATACACTTTATTTATTTATTTGCTACGTTTGGTCTTTGTTGCTGCACAGGCTTTCTCTAGTTGCAATGAGCAGGGCAACTCTTTGTTGTGGTGCACAGGCTTCTCATTGTGGTGGCTTCTATTGTTGCAGAGCACGGGCTCTAGGCACACAGGCTTCAGTAGTTGTGGCATGTGGGATCGGTAGTTGTGGCTCACGGGCTTAGTTGCTCCATGGCATGTAGGATCTTCCCAGACCAGGGATTGAATCCTTGTCCCCCGCATTGGCAGGTGGATTCTTAATCACTACGCCACCAGGGAAGTCCCAAGCCCATTGGTTTTTGAGTAGCATGTTTTTTATTCTCCATATAATCTTTATTTCTTGTTTTTCTTTCTGTGGTTGATTTCTACTTTCATACCGTTTGATCAAAAGAGATGCTTGAAATAGTTTATCCTCTTAAATTTGTTACATTCAAACTTGAAAGAATGTATATTCCGTTTTTTATTTTTTTGAATGTAGGTATGAGTTAAGTCCAACTGGTCTATTGTGTCAATTAGGATCTCTATTGCCTTATTGATTTTCTGACTAGAGGATCTGTCCATTGATATTAGTGGGGTGTTAAAGTCTCCAACTATTATTGCATTCCTGTCACTTTCCCCTTTTATGTCTGTTAGTCTTTGTTTTACGTATTTACTGCCCCATGTTGGGTGCATATATGTTAACAAGTGTACAATCCTCTTCTTGTATTAATCTCTTTATCATTATATACTGTCCTTTTTCTTTCTTTATGATTTTGTTTTAAAGTCTATTTTATCTGAGTATTGCTACCCCCACTTTCTTTTTTTTAAATTGAAGTATAATTGATTTATAGTGTTGTGTTAGTTTCAGATATACAGCAAAGTGATTCAGTTATACACACACACACACACGTGTGTGTGTGTGTGTGTGTGTGTATGTGTGTGTGTATAAAATTCCCTGTGCTATGCAGTAGGTCCTGGTTGGTTATTTTATATACAGTAGTGTGTATATGTTAATCCCAAACTCCTAATTTATTCTTCCTCCGCAAACCCCTTTGGTAACCATAAATTTGTTTTCTATGTCTTTTGGTCTGTTTTGTATATGAGTCTACTTGTGTATTTTTTTAGATGCCACACATAAACGATATCATATGATATTATTTTTTTCTGTCTGGCTTACGAAACTTAGTATAATAATTTCTAGGTCCATCCATGTTGCTGCAAATGGCATTATTTAATTATTTTTTATGGCTAAGTATATATAGTCCATGGTATAAATATACCACATCTTCATTATCCATTTATCTGTCAGTGGACATGTAGGTTGCTTCCATGTCTTGTCTGTTGTAAATAGTACTGCAATGAACATTGGGGTGAATGTATCTTTTCTAATTATGGTTTTCTCTGGATATATGCCTGGGAGTGGGATTGCAGGATAATGGTAGCTCTATTTTTAGTTTTTTTAAAAAAAATTCATTGGAGTATAGTTAATATACAATGTTGTGTTAGTGTCAAGTGTATAGCAAAGTCAATCAGTTGTACATATATCCACTCATTTTTAGGTCCTTTTCCTATGTAACTTTTACAGAGTATCAAGTGGAGTTCCCTGTGCTATACAATAGGTCCTTATTAGTTATCTGTTTTATATACAGCAGTGTATATAAGTCAATCCCAATCTCCCAATTTATCCCTCCCCACATTTTCCCCCTGGTAACCATAAGTATGTTTTCTACATCTGTGACTTTTTTCTGTTTTGTAAATAAGTTCATTTGTATCATTTTTTATAGATTCCACATATGAGTGATATCATATGATATTTGTCTTTCTGACTTCATTTAGTATGATAATCTCTACGTCCATTCATGTTGCTGCAAATGGCATTATTTCATTCTTTTTATGGCTGAGTAATATTCCATAGTATGTATGTACCACATCATCTTTATCCACTCCTCTGCTGATGGACATTTAGGTTTCTTCCATGCCTTGGTTATTGTAAATAGTTCTTCATCGAACATTGGGGTGCATGTATCTTTTCAAATTATGGTTTTCTCTGGATATATGGCAAGGAGTGAGATTGATGGATCATATGGTAATTCTATATTTAGTTTTTTAAGGAACTTCCATACTGTTTTCCGTAACGGTTGTATCAGTTTACATTCCTACCAACAGCATAGAAAGGTTCCCATTTCTCCACACTCTCTCCAGCATTTATTGCTTGTAGACTTTTTGATGATGGCCACTCTGACTGATGTAAGGTGATACCTCATTGTAGTTTTGATTTGCCTTTCTCTAACAATTAGTGATGTTGAGCATCTTTTCATGTGCTTTTTGGTCATCTGTATGCCTTCTTTGGAGAAATGTCTGTTTAGATCTTCTGCCCATTTTTTGATTGGGTCGTTTGTTTTTTTGATATTGAGATGCATGAGCTGTTTGTGTTTTTTGGAGATTAATCCCTTACTGGTTACATTGATTGCAAATATTTTCTCCCATTCTGTGGGTTGTCTTTTCATTTTGTTTATGGTTTCTTTTGCTGTGCAAGAGTTTCATTAGGCCCCATTTGTTTATCTCTGTTTTTATTTTCATTACTCTAGAAGGTGGATCCAAAAAGATATTGCTGCAATTTATATCAAAGAGTGTTCTGCCTATATTTTCCTCTAAGAGTTATATAGTATCTGGTTTTACATTTAGAGCTTTAATCCTTTTAGAGTTTATTTTTGTAGATGATGTTAGAGTGTTCTAATTTTATTCTTTTACATGTCGCTGTCCAGTTTTCCCAGCACCACTTACTGAGGAGACTGTCTTTTCTCCAATGTATAGTCTTACCTCCTTTATTGTAGATTAATTGATCATGGGTGTGTGGGTTTATTTCTGGGCTTTCTGTCCTGTTTCATTCATCTATACTTCTGTTTTTGTGTGAGTACCATACAATTTGATTACTATAGCTTTGTAGTATAGTCTGAAGTCAGGGAGCCTGATTCCTCCATCTCCATTTTTCTTTCTCAAGATTGCTTTGGGTATTTAGGGTCTTTTGTGACTCCACACAAATTACAAAAATTTTTGTTCTAATTCTGTAAAAAATGCCATTGGTAATTTGACAGGGGTTGCATTGAATCTGTAGATTGCTTTTGATAGTATAGTCATTTTGACAATATTGATTCTTCCAGTTCAAGAACATGGTATATCTCTCCATTAGTTTGTGTTATCTTTGATTTCTTTCATCAGCATCTTGTAGATTTCAGAGTACAGGTCTTTTCCCTCCTTAGGTAAGTTTATTCCTAGGTATTTTATTCTTTTAGATGCAGTGGCAAATGGGATTGTTTCCTTAGTTTCTCTTTCTGTCTTTCATTGTTTGCATACAGAAATGCAAGAGATTTCTGTGTATTAATTTTTTATCCTGTAATTTTACCAAACTCATTGATGAGCTCTAGTGCTTTTCTGGTAGCATGTTTAGGATTTTCTATGTAGAGTATCATGTCATCTGCAAACAGTGATAGTTTTACTTTTTTTTCCAATTTGGATTCCTTTTATTTCTTTTTCTCCTATGGTTGCCATGGCTAGGACTTCCAAAGCTATGTTGAATAAAAGGGGTGAGAGTGGACATCCTTGTCTCATTCCTAATCTAAGAGGAAATGCTTTGCTTCTCACCACTGAGAACCATGTTAGCTGTGGGTTTGTTGTATATGACCTTTGTTATGTTAAGGTAGGTTTCCTCTATGCTCACTATCTGGAGTGTTTTTAATCATAAACGGTGTCGAATTTTGTCAAAATCTTTTCCAGCATTTATAGAGATGATCATATGGTTTTTATTCTTCAGTTGGTTAGTATGGTGTGTCACATTAATTGATTTGCGTATATTGAAGAATCCTTGCATTCCTGGGATAAATCCCACTTGATCACAGTGTTTGATCCTTTAAATGTATTGTTGGATTCTATTTGCTAGTATTTTGTTGAGGATTTTTGCGTCTATGTTCATCAGTGGTGTTGGCCTGTAATTTTCTTTTGTGGTATCTTTGTCTGGTTTTGGTATCAGGGGTGACCTCAGAGAATGAGCATGGGTGTGTTTCTTCCTCTGAAATTTTTTGGAATAGTTTCAGAAGGATAGGTGTTAACTCTTCTCTAAATGTTTGAT
Source organism: Hippopotamus amphibius kiboko (assembly GCF_030028045.1). Lineage (NCBI taxonomy): Eukaryota > Metazoa > Chordata > Mammalia > Artiodactyla > Hippopotamidae > Hippopotamus > Hippopotamus amphibius. The sequence goes on from NC_080186.1 coordinate 109,945,818, forward strand.
AGAATTCACCTGTGACACCATCTGGTCCTGGACTTTCATTTGTTGGAAGTTTTTTGATCAGCTTCAATTTCAGTGCTTGTGATTGGTCTGTCCATATCTTCTGCTTTTTTCCTGGTTCAGTCTTGGAAGAATGTACCTTTCTAAGAATTCGTTTATTTTTTCTAGGTGTCCATTTCTTTGGCATATAGTTGTTTGTAGTAATCTCTTGTGATCCTTTGTATTTCTGTGGTGTCAGTTGTAACTTCTTTTTCATTTCTAATTTTATTGAGCCCTCTCCTTTTTTTTTCTTGATAAGTCTAGCTAAAGGTTTATCAACTTTATCTTTTCAAAGAACCAGATTTTAGTTTCATTGATCTTTTTTATTTTTATTTTTTGTCTCTATTTCATTTCTTTCTGCTCTTATCTTTGATTTCTTTCTTTCTACTAACTTTGGGTTTTGTTTGCTCTTTCTCTAGTTGATTTAGGTGTAAGGTTGGGTTGTTTGAGATTTTTCTTGTTTACTGAGGTAAGATTGTATTGCTGTAAACTTGCATCTTAGAACTGCTTTTGCTTCATCCCGTAAGTTTGGTATCATCTTGTTTTCATTGTCATTTTTCTCTAGGTATTTTTTTTATTTCCTCTTTGATTTCTTAACTGATCCATTGGTTGTTTATTAACATATTGTTTAGCCTCCATGTATTTGTGTTTTTTACAGGTTTTTCTTCCCTGTAATTTACTTCTAATCTCATAGAGTTGTTGTCATAAAAGAAGCTTGGTATGAGTTCATTTTTCTTAAGTTTACCAAGGCTTGATTTATGGCCAAAGATGTAATCTATCTTGAAGAATGTTATGCGCACTTCAGAAGAAAGTGTATTCTGCTGCTTTTGGATGGAATGATCTAAAAATATCAATTAATTCCATTTGGCCTAATTTGTCATTAAAGTCTTGTGTTTCCTTATTGATTTTCTGTCTGGATGATCTGTCCATTGGTGTAAGTTGGGTGTTAAAGTCACCCACTATTATTGTGTTACTGTTGATTTCCCCTTTTATGGCTGTTAGCACTTGCCTCATATATTGAGATGCTCCTATATTGGGTGCATAGATATTAACAATTGTTATATCTTCTTCTTGAGCTGATCCCTTGGTCATTATGTAGTGTCCTTCCCTGTCTCTTATAACAGACTTTATTTTAAACTCTATTTTGTCTGGTGTGACTATTGGTACTTCAGTTTTCTATTGATTTCCATTTGCATGGAAAATTTTTGGCATCCACTCAGTTTCATTCTATATGTGTCCCTAGGTCTGAAGTGGATCTCTTGTAGACAGTGTATATAGGGGTCTTATTTTTGTATCCATTCAGCCAGTCTATGGCTTTTGCAGCATTTAATCCATTTATATTTAAGGTAATTATTGATAAGTATGTTCCTATTCCCATTTTCTTAATTGTTTTGGATTTGTTTTTATCAGTCTTCTTTCTTCCCTTGTTTTGTTCTCTTCTCTTGTGGTTTGGGTCTGCAGTGTTGTGTTTGGGTTGCTTTATCTTTTTTGTGTGTATCTATTGTAGATTTTTGGTTTGCATTTCTCATGAGGTTTTGATATAGCAGTCTATATATACACAAAGTTGTTTTGAGTTGCTTGTCTCTTAATTTCAAATGCAGTTCCCATTTCCTGCATTTGTAATCTCCTCTTCTCATGGTTGCTTGTTTTGTTATCCTATTTGCATCTGGATGATTTTTCTATTATTACTTTATGTTTGCCTTTACTGGTGAGCTTTCCCATTTGTGATTTTCTTGTTTCTAGTTGTGCCCTCTTTTTTCCCCCACCTAGAGCATTTCCTTTAGCATTAGCTGTAAGGTTGGTTTGGTGGTACTGAATTCTCTTAGCTTTTGCTCGTCTGTAAAGCTTTTGATTTCTCTGTCAAATCTGAATGAGAGCCTTGCTGGGTAGAGTATTCTTTGTTGTAGGTTTTTCCCTTTCATCACTTTAAATATATCATGCCACTGTTTTCTGGCCTGCAGAGTTTCTGCAGAAATATCAGCTGATCACCTCATGGGGATTCCCTTGTGTGTTATTTCTTGCTTTTCCCTTGCTGCTTTTAATATTTTTCTTTGTATTTAATTTTTGTCATTTTGATTTTTTAATACATTTATTTAGTTAGTTATCGGCTGCATTGGGCCTTCATTGCTGTACATGGGCTTTCTCTAGTTACAGTGAGTGGGGGCTACTCTTCATTGTGGTGTGCAGTTGCCTCATTGCAGTGGCTTCTCTTTGTTGCAGAGCAAGGGCTCTAGGCATGTTGGCTTCAGTAGTTGTGGCATGCAGGCTCAATAGTTGTGGCTCATGGGCTCTAGAGCACAGGCTCAATAGTTGTGGCTCATGGGCTTAGTTGTTCCATGGAATGTGAGATTTTCCTGGAGCAGAGATCAAACCCATGTGCCCTGCACTGGCAAGTAGATTCTTAACCACTGAACCACCAAGGAAGTCCCTGTCATTTTGATTAACGTATATCTTGACATGTTCCTCCTTGGGTTTATCCTGTATGGGACTATATGTTCTTACTAGATTTGGGTGACTGTTTCCTTTCCCATGTTAGGGAAGTTTTTGGCTATAATCTCTTCAAATATTTTCTCAGGCCCTTTCCCTTTCTCTTCTTTTGGGACCCCTTTAGTGTGAATGTTGGTGCATTTAATGTTGTCCCAGAGGTGTCTGAGACTGTCCTCATTTCTTTTCATTCTTTTTAATTTATTCTGTTCTGTGGAAGTGATTTACACCACTCTGTTTTCCAGGTTACATATTCATTCTTCTGCCTCAGTTATTTAGCTATTGATTCTTTCTAGTGTATTTTTCCTTTCAGTTATTCTGTTGTACATCTCCATTTGGTTTTTAAATCTTCTTTCTCTTTGTTAAACATTTTTTATCTTCCCAGTCTGTGCATCCATTCATTTTCTGAGATTTTGAATCATCTTTGCTATCATCACTCTGAATTCTTTTTCAGGCAGATTGCCTATCTCCTCTTCACTTAGTTCTTGTGGATTTTTATCTTGTTCCTTTTTCTGTAACATATTTCTCTGTCATCTCATTCTGTCTACCTTTCTGTGTTTGTGGTCTCTTTTCCAGAGGCTGCAGGATCATACTTCCCCTTGCTTCTGGTGTCTGAACCTCTGGTGGGTGAGGTTGGTCCCGGGGCTTGTATAGGTGTCCTATTGGGACTGGTGCCTGCCCTCTGGTGGTTGGAACTGGATCTTCTCCCTCTGGTGGGCAGGGCCATGTCAAGGGGTGTATCTTGAGGAGGCTTTGAGCTGAGTAAGACTTTAGATAGCCTGTCTTCTGATGGGTGGGGTTGTGGTCCTATCTTGTTGGTTGTTTGGCCTGAGTTTTTCCAGCACTGGAGCCTACAGGTTGTTGGTGGGGCCAGGTGTTGGTGCCAAACTGCAGACCTCTGGGAGAGCTCACACAGGTCAATATTCCCTGTGGCCTCTCCTACTGGTCTCCTTTACTCCACAGTGAGCTACAGCCAACTTTTGCCTCCCCACAAGACCCTCCAAGACATCTAGGTATGTCTAGCCCAGGTTGCTATGGAGGCACTGCTTTGTGCTGGGTCCCAGTGCACATGAGACCTTGTGTGCACCCTCCAAGAGTAGAGTCTCTGTTTCCTCCAGCCCTGTGGAGCTCCTGTACTCAAGCCCTGCTGGCCTTCAAGGCGGAATGCTCTGGTGGCTCTTTCTCTTGACGCCAGACCCTCAGACTGTCTTGGAGGGCTATTTTTATGTTGGAACATCCCTGTGTAGTCTGTGTAGGTTTAATATTTTTTGCTGCGAGGGCAGTTTTTAGTACAGATGTCTGCCACCTCTTTTCTCAGTGTATACAGGCCATTATCCCGTTGATAGATGTGACTCATGCTGTGATAACCAGAGCCTGTACTGCATATTAAGCAGGCCCTTCCCTTTGCTCTGTGGTTGTCACTGCCTTGTCAGTGGTGGGGGTTGCTCCCTACTTGTTGGAGTGGAGGCCCCAATATCTGTTTCTTAGCTGTGTTTCTGACCTGCTGTGTGAGGTAGGGGGATTGGAGCACACCCACTGTGAGAGAAGCCACTGAGTATTCCTCCTCTGGAGTTGTTCATCCATGGATGTGCTCTATTGTCAACTTTCATCCATTATGTGGGCTCTCAGATTGCACTGCTGTTGGTATTGCTCTCGGCCCCACCTTAACTGTGGTTATGCAGGCAATTGGTCCTGGTGCTTCTCAGGTGTTGTTTTCACCAGACCACCAGTGTAGATCTACTGAAGTCAGGTCCCAGGATTGCAGTAATCATGGATCTGGACCTGCTGTAGGCACTATGAGGGCAGCTCAGACTGTGGTCTGACCCAACCCCATTGTATATGTGCTCACAATGTCCATACACACAAAAGCTAAAGCTAGACCCCACTTGGCTGCTAAAGCTAGACCTGTCTTGACTGTGGGAGCACTCATTGTATGTTCAGATGTTCTACAGGTACTGAGTTTACAAAGCCAGTTGCGAGGGTGTAAATCTGCAGTTTGTGCAGTTGTGAGGAGAGATTTCAGTACTTATTCCTTAGTTGCATGGCCCCTGGGGATCAGCTGTGGTTTCAGCCCTACCTCTGCCTGTGGGCCATCCACAGGTGTCTGCTCCTGAGGCTGCCCTGGAGCACATGAGCCCACCCCGGCAGGGAGGGGGAGTGGAGGCAGTGGCAAGTGGGGGCACAAGAGCTCACCCCTGTGGGGAGGGGATATGGAGGAGGTGGTAGCCAGGGACATGAGAGCCCTTCTTGGTGGGGATGGGGTGTGGAAGAGGTGATAGCTGGGGACACAAGAGCCTGCCGTGGTGGAGAGGGTGCACAGAGGAGGCAGTTTCCTGGGGTGCAAGTGCCCACCCCAGTGGGAGCCCTTCTTAGTGCCAGGGAGGCACAGGCTGGTGCATGGGGAGAGAGCTCACAATGGTGGCTCTGCCCTTTGTGCATCACTCAGCAATAGTGCTTCACTTCTATGGTGGTCCAGGCTTCCTCCACAAGCAGTTGTGGAGGAAGCCTGGACCACCAGTTGTGGAGCTCCTCACTCCCATCCCCTCATGTTGTCTCCTCATAGCCAACATCAGTCCTCTCCCTGGGCCTGCCCCACGTTCCAGCACACAGCCCCTGACCACACTGGCAGACACATGTCTCAGGCTAGTGCATAATGGGCTGTGGCACAGACCATCTGTGTAGGTCTTACTCTGTCATGCCTGCAGCAGACCATTTGCTCTGCTTTCCTCCAAGCCCATGAAGCTCTCCTTCTGTCTCAGCCAATATCCCCACCAGTGAGGGGACTTCACCAGATGCAGGAACCTCTCCTCTCCTTCAGCTCCCCACACCAGGGATGCAAGTCCCATTCCACTTCCTCTCCTTTTCTTTTTTCCTTCCTACCCAGTTATGCAGGGATCTTTCCTGTCCTTTTATGTGTCCAAGGTCCTCTGCTAGTGTTCGGCAGGTGCTCTGTGAGAATTTTTCCATTGGTAGGTGTATTCTTTTTTCTTTCTTTCTTTCCTTTTTTTTTCTTTTTCTTTTTTTTTTTTTTTTGGATTGGGTTTTTTTTTTTTTTTTTTTGATATTGAGCAGCATGAGCTGCTTGTATATTTTGGAGATTAAACCTTTGTCGATTGCATTGTTTGCAAATATTTTCTCCCATCCTGAGGGTTTTCTTTTCATCTTGTTTATGGTTTCCTTTGCTGTGCAAAAGCTTTTAAGTTTCATTAGGCCCCACTTGTTTGTTTTTGTTTTTATTTCTGTTACTCTAGGAGGTTGGTCAAAAACGATCTTGCTGTGATTTATGTCAAAGAGTGTTCTGCCTAGGTTTTCCTCTAGGAGTTTAATAGTATCTTGTTTTACATTTAGTTCCTTAATACATTTAGAGTTTATTTTTGTGTATGGTGTTAAAGAATGTTCTAATTTCATTCTTTTACATGTAGCTGTCCAGTTTTCCCAGCACTGCTTATTGAAAAGACTATCTTTTCTCCATGTATAGTCTTGCCTCCTTTGTCATAGATTAATTGACCATAGGTGCATAGATTTACTTCTGGGGTTTCTATTCTGTTCCATTTATCTATATTTCTGGGTTTTTTTTTCAAATACCATACTGTTTTGATTACTGTTGCTTTGTAGTATAGTATAGTCTGAAGTCAAGGAGTCTGTTTCCTCCAGCTTCATTTTTCTTTCTCAAGATTGCTTTGGCTATTCAGGGTCTTTTGTGTTTCCATACAAACTAAAAAAAAATTGTTCAAGTTTTGTGAGAAATGCCATTGTTAATTAGATGGGGATTGCATATAATCTGCAGATTGCCTTGGGTAGTATAGTCATTTTGACAATCCAAGAACATGGTATACCTCCATCTGTGTCATGTTTGATTTCTTTCATCATATAGTTTTCAGAGTACCAGTCTTTTGCCTCCTTTGGTAGGTTTATTCCCACGTATTTTATTCTTTTTGACCTGATGGTAAATGGCATTGTTCCCTTAATTTCTCTTTCTGATTTTTCATTGTTAATGTATAGAAATGTAGGAGATTCTTGTCTATTAATTCTTTTATCCTGTGACTTTACTGAATTAATTGATGAGCTCTAATAGTTTTCTGGTAGTGTCTTTAGGATTTTCTATACATAGTATCATGTGATATGAAAAGAGTGATAGTTTTACTTCTTTTCCAATTTAGAATTCTTTTATTTCTTCTGTGATTGCTGTGGCTAGGACTTCCAATACCATGTTAACTAAAAGTGGTGAGAGTGGGCATCCTTGTCTTCTTCCTGATCTTAGAGGAAATGCTTTCAGCTTTTTGACATTGGGCATGATGTTAGCTATGGGTTAGTCATATATGACCTTTATTATGTTGAGGTAGGTTCCCTCTATGCCCACTTTCTAAACAGTTTTTTTAATCATACATAGATGTTGAATTTTAGCAAACATTTTTTCTACATATTGATATGATGATATGGTTTTCATTCTTCAGTTTTTTTAATGTGGTATATCACACTGATTGATTTGTGGATATTGAAAAATCCTTGCATTCCTAGGATAAATCCCACTTGATCATGGTGTGTGATTGTTTAATGTATTGTTGGATTTGGTTTGCTAGTATTTTGTTTAGAATTTTTACATTTATGTTCATCAATTATATTGGCCTATAATTTTCTTTTTTGTGCATGTGTTATCTTTGTGTGGTTTTGGTATCAGGGTTATGGCAGCCTCATAGAATGAGTTTAAAAGTGCTCATTCTTCTGAAATTTTTTTGGAATAGTTTCACGTATGGGTGTTAAGTCTTCTCTAAATGTTTGATAGAATTCACCTGTGAAGTTACCTGGTCCTGGACTTTTGTTTCTTGGGAATTTTTATATTACTGATTCAATTTTAGTACTGCAATTGGTCTGTTCATATTTTCTATTTCTTCCTGGTTCCATCTTGGGAACTGTATATTTCTTAGAGTTGTGCATGTCTTATAGGTTGTCCATTTTATTGGCATATACTTGCTTGTAGTAGTCTCTTATTGTCCTCTGTATTTCTGTGGTGTTTGTTGTCACTTCTAGATTTTCATTTCTAATTTTATTGATTTGAGCCCTCTCCCTTTTTTCTTGTTGAGTCTGACTAAAGGTTTATCAGTTTTGTTTATCCCAATCTACATGTCCATCAACAAATGAATGGATAAAAAGACGTGGTACATATATACAATGGAATATTACTCAGCCATAAAAAGGAATGAAATTGGGTCATTTGTAGAGACATGGATGGCCCTAGAGTCTATCACACAGAGTGAAGTAAGTCAGAAAGAGGAAAACAAATTTTGTATATTAATGCATATATGTGGATTCCAGAAAAATGGTACAGATGAACCTATTTGCAGGGCTGGAATAGAGACATGGACATAGAGAACAAGCATGGACATGGGGGAGGGGTGTTGGATGAATTGGGAGATTGGTGTAGGCATATATACACTGCCATGTGTAAAACAGATAGCTAATGGGAAGCTTCTATATAGCACATGGAGCTCAGCTCAGTGCTCTGTGGTGACTTAGATGGGTGGGATGGGGGTGGGGTGGGAGGGAGGTCCAAGAAGAAGAGGATATATGTATACATATAACTGATTTACTTTGTTGTATAACAGAAACTAACACAACATTGTAAAGCAACTATATCCCAATTTAAAAAAAGAACCATCTTTTAGTTTCATTGCTCTTTTTTTTTAATTTTATTTATCTATTTATTATTTTGGGGGGGTACACCAAATTCAATCGTCTGTTTTTATACACATATCCCCGTATTCCCTCCCTCCCTTGACTCCCCCCCACCATCCCCCGAGTCCCCCCGACCTTCCCCGTCCCAGTCCTCTAAGGCATCTTCCATCCTCAAGTCGAACTCCCTTTGTTATACAACAACTTCCCACTGGCTATCTATTTTACACTTGGTAGTATATATATGTCTGTGCTACTCTCTCGCTTCATCTCAGCTTCCCCTTCACCCCCTGCCCCCTCCCAAACCTCGAGTTCTCCAGTCCATTCTCTGCACCTGCGTCCTTGGTTTTGTCACTGAGTTCATCAGTACCATTTTTAGATTCCGTATATTTGAGTAAGCATACAATATTTGTCTTTCTCTTTCTGACTTACTTCACTCTGTATGACAGACTCTAGGTCTATCCACCTCATTACATATAGCTCCATCTCATCCCTTTTTATAGCTGAGTAATATTCCATTGTATATATATGCCACATCTTCTTTATCCATTCGTTTGTTAATGGGCATTTAGGTTGCTTCCATGTCCTGGCTATTGTAAATAGTGCTGCAGTAAACATTATGGTACATGCTTCTTTTGGGATTATGGTTTTCTTTGGGTATATGCCCAGTAGTGGGATGACTGGATCATATGGTAGTTCTATTTGTAGTTTTTAAGGAACCTCCAAATTGTTTTCCATAGTGACTGTACCAACTTACAGTCCCACCAACAGTGCAGGAGATTTCCCTTTTCTCCACACCCTCTCCAACATTTGTTGTTTCCAGATTTTGTGATGATGGCCATTCTGATCGGTGTGAGGTGATACCTCATTGTGGCTTTGACTTGCATTTCTCTGATGATGAGTGATGTTGAGCATCTTTTCATGTGTTTGTTGGCCATCTGTATGTTTTCTTTGGAGAAATGTCTATTTAGGTCTTCTGCCCATTTGTGGATTGGGTTATTTGCTTTTTTGGTATGAAGCTTCATAAGCTGCTTGTATATTTTGGAGGTTAATCCTTTGTCCGTTGTTCCATAGGCAACTATTTTTTCCCATTCTGAGGGTTGCCTTTTAGTCTTGTTTGTGGTTTCTTTCGCTATGCAAAAGCTTTTAAGTTTCATGAGGTCCCATTTGTTTATTCTCGATTTTATTTCCATGATTCTAGGAGGTGGGTCAAAAAGGATGTTGCTTTGATGGATGTCATAGAGTGTTCTGCCCATGTTTTCCTCTAGGAGTTTTATAGTGTCTGGCCTTACATGTAGGTCTTTAATCCATTTGGAGTTGATTTTTGTGTATGGTGTTAGGAAGTATTCTAATTTCCTTCTTTGACATGTTGCTGTCCAATTTTCCCAGCACCACTTATTGAAGAGGCTGTCTTTTTTCCATTGTATACTTGTGCCTCCTTTGTCAAAGAGATGGTGCCCATATGAGTTTGGGCTTACTTCTGAGTTCTCTATTCTATTCCATTGATCTTCTTTTCTATTTTTGTGCCAGTACTATAGTGTCTTGATCACTATGGCCTTGTAGTATAGTTTGAAGTCAGGAAGCCTGATTCCACCAACTCCATTTTTCCTTCTCAAGATTGCTTTGGCTATTCGGGGTCTTTTGCGTTTCCATACAAATTGTAAGATTTCTTGCTCTAGTTCTGTGAAAAATGCCATTGGTAATTTGATCAGGATTGCATTGAATCTGTAAATTGCTTTGGGTAGTTCAGTCATTTTCACGATGTTGATTCTTCCAATCCAGGAACATGGTATGTCCCTCCATCTGTTTGTGTCATCTTTGATTTCTTTCATCAGTGTCTTAAAGTTTTCTGCATACAGATATTTTTCCTCCTTAGGCAGGTTTATTCCTAGGTATTTTCTTCTTTTGGTTGCAATGGTGAATGGGAGAGTTTCCTTAATTTCTCTTTCTGCTCTTCTGTTGTTTGTGTATAGGAATGCAAGAGATTTCTGTGCATTAATTTTGTATCCTGCTACTTTACTAAACTCATGAATTAGTGCTAGCAGTTTTCTGGTAGAGTCTTTAGGTTTTCTATATATAATATCATGTCATCTGCAAAGAGTGACAATTTTACTTCTTCTTTTCCAATTTGGATTCCTTTGATTTCTTTTTCTTCTCTGATTGCTGTGGCTAACACTTCCAAAACTATGTTGAATAATAATGGTGAGAGTGGACACCCTTGTCTTGTTCCTGTTCTTAGAGGGAATTCTTCCAGTTTTTCTCCATTGAGAACGATGTTGGCTTTTGGTTTCTCATATATGGCTTTTATTATGTTGAGGTAATTTCCTTCTATGCCCATTTTCTGGGGAGCTTTTATCATAAATTGATGTTGATCTTTGTCAAAAGCTTTTTCTGCATCTATTGAGATTATCATATGGGTTTTATCCTTCAATTTGTTGATAGGATGTATCACGTTGATTGATTTGCGTATATTGAAGAATCCTTGCATCCCAGGGATAAACCCCACTTGATCATGGTGTATGATTTTTTTAATGTGCTGTTAGATTCTGTTAGCTAGTATTTTGTTGAGGATTTTTGCATCTATATTCATCAGTGATATTGGTCTGTAATTTTCTTTTTTTGTGACATCTTTGCCTGGTTTTTGTATCAGGGTGATGGTGGCCTCGTAGAATGAGTTTGGGAGTGTTCCTCCTTCTGCAATATTTTGGAAGAGTTTGAGAAGGATAGGTGTTAGCTCTTCTCTAAATGTTTGATAGAATTCGCCCTTGAACCCATCTGGTCCTGGGCTTTTGTGTGTTGGGAGATTTTTAATCACTGCCTCAATTTCCGTACTTGTGATTGGTCTGTTCATGGTTTTATTTCTTCCTGATTTAGTCTTGGAAGATTATATTTTTCTAAGAATGTATCCATTTCTTCCAGGTTATCCAATTTATTGGCATATAGTTGCTTGTAGTAGTCTCTCATGATCTTTTGTATTTCTGAGGTGTCCGTTGTGACTTCTCCTTTTTCATTTCTAATTCTGTTGATTTGCATCTTCTCCCTTTTTTTCTTGATGAGTCTGGCTAATGGTTTATCAATTTTGTTAATCTTCTCAAGGAACCAGCTTTTAGTTTTATTAATTTTTGCTATGGCTTCCTTCCTTTCTTTTTCATTTATTTCTGCTCTGATCTTTATGATTTCTTTCCTTCCGCTCCCTTTGGGGTTTCTTTGTTCTTCTTTTTCTAATTGTTTTAGGTGTAAGGTTAGGTTGTTTATTCGATAATTTTCTTGTTTCTTAAGGTAGGACTGTATTGCTATAAACTTCCCTCTTAGAACTGCTTTTACTGTGTCCCATAGGTTTTGGGTTGTTGTGTTTTCGTTGTCATTTGTTTCTAGATATTTTTGGATTTCCTCTTTGATTTCTTTAGTGATTTCTTGGTTGTTTAATAGTGAATTGTTTAGACTCCATGTGTTTGTATTTTTTGCAGATTTTTTTCCTGTAATTGATATCTAGTCTCATGGCGTTGTGGTCAGAGAAGATGCTTGATATGATTTCAATTTTCTTGAATTTGCTGAGGTTTGATTTGTGACCCAAGATGTGATCTATCCTGGAAAATGTTCCATGTGCACTTGAGAAGAAAGTGTATTCTGTCGTTTTTGGATGGGATGTCCTATAAATATCAATGAAGTCGAGATGGTCTAATGTGTCATTTAAAGCTTGTGTGTCCTTATTTATTTTCTGTTTGGATGATCTGTCCATTGATGTAAGTGGGGTGTTCAAATCTCCTACTATTATTGTGTTACTGTCGATGTCCCCCTTTATAGCTGTTAGCATTTGCCTTATGTATTGAGGTGCTCCTATGTTGGGGGCATGGATATTTACCATTGTGATATGTTCTTCTTGAATGGATCCCTTGATCATTATGTAGTGTCCTTCCTTGTCTCTTGTAATAGTCTTTACTTTCAAGTCTAATTTGTCTGCTATGAGTATTGCTACTCCAGCTTTCTTTTGACTTCCATTTGCATGGACTATCTTTTTCCATCCCTTTCCTTTCAGTCTATATGTATCCCTTGGTCTGAAGTGGGTTTCTTGTAGGCAGCATATAGAAGGGTCTTGTTTTTGTATCCATTCAGCCAGTCTGTGTCTTTTGGTTGGAGCATTTAATCCATTGCCGAGACCAGCTCGGCGACTCGAGGCGAGTGATGGGTGCCGCAAGCTTGAAGAAGACACAGACACAGACTGTAGAGAAAAGTGGGACCGGGGGGCTCAAGACCTCTCGGATCAAGAGCCCTGCTGACTCATCCCAGGTTGCTTTTATTGAGTTCCTCAGCTAACATTCTCAGGTTACACTCATAAACAATCAAAGGCCTCACATGACTGGGGCAATGATCCTTGTTTGCCTCCTGGGTCCGAGCTGAGCAGGTGTGGATTTGAGCTGGGTGTGGAGAGCAAAACAGCCCTGGGGGCAGGAGACCTCTCTCAGATATTGGGGGTCTGTGCCCCACCCGTGTTGGCCCCTCTGAGACTGTGCCTGTCTTAGGTTGTTCCTCCCTTGAGGAATCTTACCCGTCTCTGGCTAACCAGCCATCCTTCAGGACCAAACAGGGTGATATTAGTCTCCATGCCCCGCACCCTCAGCTCCTCCACTGCTCAAGCAGGACATTCTGAATCCCATCGCTCAGCCCACATACTTCAACATTTTCAAGGTTACAAAAAGGTTCCCGAATGTCTTCCCACATCTCCCCCTTTTTGTTTTCGTAGGAGAAGATAAGCCTGTAGGAGAAGATAAGCCTATTCGAGTTATTTCTTTTTCAGTCAATCCTTGGAGCATTCCTCCTGTGCACCTGAGAACTTAAACATAGGATAATTAAAAGACAACAAAAAGTATCAAAATGCTTAGGAGACTGCTATTCATGCCTTTTATCCAATCCAATGGATGCAATGCTTTTAATCCACCAGCTATACTTTGTAAAGTAGCACTTTGGTGTAGAGACTGCAAAAATCATATTGCATGCCAGTTATTTTAGTTTGTAATTGTTGTATGTCCAGTGTGAGACCATCCGCTCCATATCCCAGCAGATGTGTCATTGGCATCATGGCCATTCCAGATTTGTAATGTTCTTAAACTTAAGGGAAGTTTCCATATTTCTGTTTGAGCTCTGCCATTCTCTAATTGAGGCAGCAAAGGCAATTTGCCAACTTACACAATTTTGGAAACAAGCCTGAATTTCTTTAGTAGTTAAATTAATAATTATATGTGAAGGGTCAGTTCCAATTAAATGCTTACTTCGATTTCTTCCCTTCAGAACCAACTGAGTTAATAATTCTAAATAAGGTGACAAGGATTTTACCATAGTATTTGCTAAAAACAACCATTCCACAATTCCTTCATTTTGCATTAATATCCCCGTAGGTGAATGAGGAGAAGGTAATATAATTAATTGCAATGGCTGATTAACAGTTACTCTCTGTAATTGAGAAGAATGAATTTTATTTTCTACAAGTTTTAGTTCCTCTAAAGCAGCTGATGTTAAAGTTCTTGGACTATTTAATTTTGAATCTCCTTTTAACAAAGCAAATAGGTTAGACAATGCATAGGTGGGGATCCCTATGCATGGGTGAAGCCAATTAATATCTCCTAGGAGTTTTTGCAAATCATTAAGAGTTTGGATTTGATCTGACCTCAGTTCCACCTTTTGTGGTCTAATAGTTGTTCTATCAACTATTGTGCCCAAATATTGATATGGGCTATGCATTTGTACCTTTTCCGGAGCTATTTTAAGTCCTGCTTTATCAAGGCAAAGCTGCATGCTAATATACACAGAAGTAAGTAAATCTTGATTAGGAGCAGCACACAAGATATCATCCATGTAATGGATAAGATAACAATTAGGAAATTCTAGTCGTACTGGTTCAAGGGCTTTAGCAACAAAATTCTGGCAAATAGTAGGGCTATTCAACATGCCTTGAGGTAACACCTTCCATTGAAACCTTTTTCGAGGGTCTTTATTATTTAGTGCAGGCACAGAAAAAGCAAATTTTTCTTTATCCTTGGGATTTAATGGAATGGTGAAAAAGCAGTCTTTCAGATCAATAACTATGAGAGGCCAATTAGCAGGGATCATATTAGGTGATGGGAGGCCTGGTTGTAAGGCCCCCATTGGTTGTATAACTGCATTGACTGCTCTGAGATCTGTTAATAAACGCCATTTACCAGTTTTTTTCTTTATTGGAAATACTGGAGAGTTCCATGGGCTAAAAGATTCTTCAATATGTCCTTTTTCTAACTGTTCAGTCACTAATTCTGTTAGAGCTTCTAACTTTTCTATGGTTAAAGGCCATTGCTCAACCCATACAGGTATATCAGTTTTCCAGGTCAATGGGATTGGTGCTGGGGGAAGCAGTAAGCTTTTACGAACAGTGGCCACTAGTGAAAAGATTGATATCCAAGACCTTCTCTATTTGCATTACCTTCAGCTGGAATGGGAAATAGTTTCTCTTGATGATATTTACCAAGACCTAACCCTGGCTGATATCCTTGATTTAATAGCATTTCTTGACTTTGCATACTATAAGTATCTATCGTTGGAATGTGGATTTCAGCCTTCCATTGTTGCAATAAATCCCTTCCCCATAAATTAATGGGAAGGTCTGCTATATAGGGTTGTAAGTGGGCTGGCTGCCCATCTGGGCCAATACAAGGCAATATTTTAGCACTTTGCTGCAAGCCATGAGCTCTACCTAAACCTACCACTGTAATGTCTGCAGGACAAGTAGGCCAGCGAGAAGGCCAGTGATTACTGCTTATAATTGAAACATCAGCACCTGTGTCTATTAATCCTCTAAAAGCTTTTCCATTTATAGTTACTGAGTACGTCGGGCGTGTTTCTAAAATTTTTTCAGAGAGGAAAACTCCAGCCTCTCCTGTGCTTCCAAAGCCTCTCGTTCTCCTTACTTTTGTACTATTGCCAATCTTATAATATGGCAGAATAAGCAACCGTGCTATTCTATCACCTGGATGGGCTTTCCATGGAACCGAAGTTGATATCATCACTTTAATTTCTCCAGTATAATCATTATCAATTACTCCAGTATGAATTCTAATTCCTTTTGATGTTAAACCAGACCTTCCTAGTATTAAGCCAACGGTTTCTTTTGGCAAAGGTCCAGTAATTCCTGTCCTGACCAATGTTGGAGTTTCTCCAGGCACTATAATAATAGATTCTGCACAAGGAAGGTCTAAGGCTGCGCTGCCTGCTGTGGCTGGTGATAATTCCATGGCATTTCGGAGTATTGGGCCATTTCTGCCTGTTTCTAGATCTGATAGGCTCCCTTTGGTTGTGGGGCTAGGAGTGAGCCCCGTTGATAGTTTCCCGACAAAGGGGTTCCATCCTTAGGGAAGTTAGATTTACACTGGCTTGACCAGTGAAATCCTTTTCCACATCTTGGACAAAGTCCAGGCTGTTTTTGCCCTTTGATTACATTATCTTGAAAATTAACAGCCCTTCTATCCACTCTCTTCCTACATTGTTTCTTTGTATGTCCTTGTTTACCACAGTTAAAGCATTTCCCTGGAAATTTGTTATTTATTTTCAGTCCAGCCATAGCTTGTGCCATCATTGTTGCTTTAAAGCTCTCAGTTCCCACTCCCTGACACACTCTAATATAATCATTTAATGTTCCCTTTCCTTTCATAGATCCAATGGCCTTCTTACAATCTGTATTCGCATTTTCAAAGGCCAATAATTGCAAAATAGTATCAGCAGCCTCAGCATTAGTGATCTGCCGCTTGATAGTCTCCTGTAATCTGGCAATAAATTCAGTATAGGGCTCTCTTGCCCCCTGCATGATCTTTTGAAAAGAGACAGGAGCTTGCCCTTTAGCTTCTATTTTCTCCCAGGCTCTTAAACAACAATGTCTCACCTGTTCTATGGCCTGATCTTCCATCAGAATCTGATCTTGAACTCTGCCCCAATTTCCACTACCTATCAATTGATCCAAGGAGATAGGAATCTGCCTTGCTCGATTGTGGTTTGCCATAGTTTCAGCATGATCACACCACCAGGTTTTGAATTGTAAAAATTCTCCCAGGGCTAGTACTGCACGAGCCAACGTTGCCCAATCAGCTGGAATCAAACGAGAGCCTTCGGCTACTCCCTGTATGATACCTATGGTGAATGGAGAATTTACTCCATAATTTTGTACTGCTTGTTTTAATTCTTTCAATATTTTGAAGGGTATCGGCTCATGTACTGCCTCATAAATTCCATTGGGATTATTAGGATCCACTCCAGGTGCCACCCTTTCATAAATAGTCACTGGAAATGCCATTTGCATAGCTTCCAGATCTCCCTCTTGTCTAGCCTGTAAAATACCCTTCTGTAAGGGTGATAAAACTGAGTGTCCTATAGACACAGGAAAGGCATAAACTCCCCCAGGCGGCATTAAAGAGGGTGGAGGAGGGGGCAGTATAGGAAGTTTGCCCTCCTCCACAACTGAGGGAGCCGAGGGTCTTAATCCCTCAGCCATTTGTATTCCCTTTTGTTTTTCAGTTTCGTTTGGCACCGCACATGCCCATCGGTCCTCTGACGGACCAGCTTCTTCATCAAAGCTATCATCTGAGCCTTCAGGAGCCCGTAGAGGCTCTAATAGAGACTCTAATACTGACTTAATCAGAGACCACATTTGACCGAACAGAACCTGGTATGGGAGTCCCTTTAGAATGCAAGTTTTTAAGTTCGTTCCCAACCTTATCCCTAAGTACATAAACCCAGTGTTAGCCTAAAGAAGGAAACCACATACAGTATTTTCAACTATTTGCAGCATTTCTAACAATCGACCTTCACTTGCTTTTTACAAGACCTTCACTTGCTTTTTACTCCACCTGCCCTTAGGAGCTGCCGTAACAGGCATACATCTGGTCGATATTAATCTAAACTTTTATTTCCCATATTTTACCCCGAACATAGACTACCCAAAAGATTTACTTACTGGCAGGATTTTCTCAGAGGCCTCTTACTCTCCTCTTGGGGGCTTCATGGCACTTCCCAATTCTTTACTTTTATCAATTTCACTTTCCGTGAACCTTCGTCACTCAAGCCTTTCAAGCCCCACGTTGGGCGCCACTTGCCGAGACCAGCTCGGCGACTCGAGGCGAGTGACGGGTGTCGCAAGCTTGAAGAAGACACAGACACAGACTGAAGAGAAAAGTGGGACCGGGGGGCTCAAGACCTCTCGGATCAAGAGCCCTGCTGACTCATCCCAGGTTGCTTTTATTGAGTTCCTCAGCTAACATTCTCAGGTTACACTCATAAACAATCAAAGGCCTCACATGACTGGGGCAATGATCCTTGTTTGCCTCCTGGGTCCGAGCTGAGCAGGTGTGGATTTGAGCTGGGTGTGGAGAGCAAAACAGCCCTGGGGGCAGGAGACCTCTCTCAGATATTGGGGGTCTGTGCCCCACCCGTGTTGGCCCCTCTGAGACTGTGCCTGTCTTAGGTTGTTCCTCCCTTGAGGAATCTTACCCGTCTCTGGCTAACCAGTCATCCTCTAGGGCCAAACAGGGTGATACAAGGAAGGCTCTATGCACCACCCCTGTTGGCCCCTCTGCGGCTGTGCCTGTCTTAGGTTGTTCCTCCTCTGAGGAATCTTACCCGTCTTTGGCTAACCAGCCATCCTTCAGGACCAAACAGGGTGATATTAGTCTCCACGCCCCGCACCCTCAGCTCCTCCACTGCTCAAGCAGGACATTCTGAATCCCATCGCTCAGCCCACATACTTCAACATTTTCAAGGTTACAAAAAGGTTCCCGAATGTCTTCCCACAATCCATTTACATTTAAAGTGATTATTGACATGTGTGTTCCAATTACCATTTTCTGAATTGTTTTGGGTTTGTATTTGTAGGTGTTTTCCTTTTCTTGTGTGTCCTACTTAGAGAAGTTCCTTTAGCACTTGTTGTAAGGCTGGTTTGGTGGTGCTGAATTCTCTTAACTTTTGCTTGTCTGTAAAGCTTTTGATTTCTCCATGGAATCTGACTGAGATTCTTGCTGGGTAGAGTATTCTTGGCTGTAGGTTTCTCTCTTTCAGGACTTTCAGTATGTCCTGCCATTCCCTTCTGGCCTGCAGAGTTTCTGTAGAGAGGCCAGCTGTTATCCTTATGGGCTTTCCCTTATATGTTATTTGTTGCTTTTCTCTTGCTGCTTTTAATATTTTTTCTTTGTGTTTAATTGTCATTAGTTTGATTAATATGTGCCTTGGTGTATTTCTCCTTGGGTTTATTCTGTATGAGACTCTCTGTGCTTCTTGGACTTGGTTAATTATTTCCTTTCCCATGTTGGAGAAGTTTTCCACTATAACCTCTTCAAATATTTTCTCAGACCCTTTCTTTGTTTCTTCTTCTTCTGGGATGCCTATGATTCGAATGTTGGTATGCTTAATG
The DNA here is from genome assembly GCF_030028045.1 of Hippopotamus amphibius kiboko. Lineage (NCBI taxonomy): Eukaryota > Metazoa > Chordata > Mammalia > Artiodactyla > Hippopotamidae > Hippopotamus > Hippopotamus amphibius. The sequence goes on from NC_080186.1 coordinate 109,964,428, forward strand.
TTATCACTGAGGTCTCTGAGACTGTCTTCTATTCTTTTTGTTCTTTTTTCTTTTCCTGCTCTGTGGCATTTATTTCCCCCATTCTATCTTCCAACTCACTTATTCGTTCTTCTGCCTCAGTCATTCTGCTGGTTATAGCATCTAGAGTATTTTTAATTTCGGTTATTTTGTTATCCATTGCTGTTTGTTTTTCTGAGTTCTTATGAACTGTTTCTTGTACTTTCTCTATTTTGTTATCGAGATTTTGTATCATTTTTACCATCATTACTCTGAATTCTTTTTCAGGCACTTTTCCTATGTCCTCCTCATTTATTTGGTCTTGTGGGGTTTTTTTCCTGCCCCTTTGCCTGCATGGTGTTTCTTTGTTTCCTCATGGTTGTCCAAGCTTTTGGGGTTGCTTGTCCTGGCGATAGAGGTGTTTATAGAAGACTGTCCAAGCCTCAGACTAATGTCCAAGGATTGAATTAAACAAATACTAAGTCTAGGAAACACATACATGTATATGACACACAATTACTGAATCCATTAGGACATAAGGCTCTGGAAAGACCTGACAGAACCCCAGTATGCTATCAGATATTCATAAAGAAACCCAACAGAAATTGACAACTGAAACAGAACAAATCAGAGACAAAAGCAAAAGCAAGCAAACAAACAAATAACACCTTACACATACAAACACTAATCCAGGGAGATTTTGTAAGCTAGGATCAAATATAGAAAAGAGCTAGGGTACCACCAGACAGAATGGAGATTCTCAGAATGAAATTAGACAGTTGTACTAAGAAGTAAGATAAAGACAAAAACCTAATATTAAATACCAAGGTTGTGCATCATCTGGAGAATAGAGCAAGGAGTCTGAGCAAATCGATAGTGTTGCTTATAAGTATGTAAAGAGAAAATAAACTTAAAATGGCTGGAAGAAAGGGAAACAGAAGAGCACAGTGTGGTTGGAAATATGGAAATAAAAAGAAAGGAATAGAAATGTATAAAAGATAGGGATGAAAGGAAAGTATGTGAACTATATTGTCCATACTACCAAAAACTTAGCTAGATACAGAAGTATATAAAAAGGCAAAAAACTGAAAATAGAATAAAAATATCATTAAAAAATTATGTTATAAAACTTGTAGATCCCTTAGGACTAAGATTGTAATTAATAAAGAAAAAAAAAAGAGAGAGAAGAAAAAAAAAATCCAGAACTGATCCCAGAATGGAACAGTTCAATAGGATCAATACAAATATTTCTGTTTCCTTAGAGTCTCAGCTGTAAGTGTCCTTCTACTCGCCTTGAGTTTTTTTGCATTATTCTGTGACCAGCAGAGGTTCCTTTATTGTTGTCTGTAAGCGTCAGTGTGTGGGGAGGGAGAGGGTACAATAGTGGCTCCTTCCCCTGGGAGTGAGTGAGCAGTGGTGCACTGTTGTTTCAGTCGGGCTTGGAGGTGCCTGTTGCAGAGGGACGCCGGTGGCTCAAGTGTAAACAGAAAGTCTTAGAATTGGGCCTCTCTCAGGTTTTTTTTGTTTGTTTGTTTTCTCGGCAGCCTCCCTGCTGCCGGCTTTCAAAGGGGTTTTAATCTAGCCCCGCCCAAGTGCCTGAGGGTGCTTGTTATCTCTGAGCACCTTAGGTGGCCCGCAGGGCGTCTCTCCACTGCCCGCTGCAGAGGTGCCCGAAAGAGAGAGAGAGGCTATGTGTGCGGCTCCTCCCCACCACCTGTGAGCCTGCAGCTTCCAGCCGCCATCATGGCCAGGCAGCTCTCAGGGATGGGCACTCCTCGCCGCGGACCTCTTCCCTCCTGTCCTCTCGGCCCATCACCTTATTGGCAACAATATTTCTCACCCTGAACCAGCTCTCTGGTTCCCACGCTCCCTCTCCTGGACCCTCTGTTCAGCTGTAAGTCTATGTCTCAGTCTGGGAACGCTGAACAGTGGTGTGGACCTTCCGTATGTTTCTCACTCCTTCCCATCTGCCACAGCTCTGCCGCTTCACCCTCTTTGAGCCATCGTAGATGCCTCCCTACCAGTTATGTCAGGCTCCTTACAGTCCTTTCTGGTGTCTGAGGCCGTCTGCTGGTGTTCAGCTGGTTGTCTGTGGGAATTATTGCGTCCTTCTGTGCATTCCCAATGCATCTGTGGAGAGGGATGCATTCCACGTCCCTCTACTTCGCCGCCATCTTTTTCCATCCATTGCTATTTTCCATTGTTTTCTTCATCTCTTTATTTCTGCTCTGATTTTTATGTTTTCTTTCTTTCTACTAACTTTGCATTTGTTTGCTCTTCTTTCTCTAGATGCTTTACATGTAAAGTTAGGTTGTTTATTTGAGATTTTTCTTGTTTACTGAGGTAAGATTGTATCACTATAAACTTCCCTCTTAGAACTGCTTTTGCTATAGGTTTTGGATAATTGTGTTTCTGTTTTCATTTGCCCCTAGGTATTTTTTGATTTCCTCTTTGACTTCTTCAATTATCCATTGGCAGTTTAGAAGCATATTGTTTAGCCTCCATGGGTTTGTGTGTGTGTGTGTGTGTGTGTGTTTTGTTTTTGTTTGTTTGTTTGTTTTGCAATCTTTTCTTGTAGTTTATTTCTAATCTCATAGTGTTGTGGTCAGAAAAGATGCTTGATATGATTTCAATTTTCTTAAATGTACCAAGGCTTCCTTTGTGGCCCAGCATGTGATCTATCCTGGAGAATGTTCCATGTGCACTTGAAAAGAATGTGTATTCTGCTTTTGGATGGAATGGTCTAAAAATATCAATGAAGTCCATCTGCTCTAATGTATCATTTAAGGCCTGTGTTTCCCTACTGATTTTCTGTCTGGATGACTGTCCATTGATGTAAGTGGGGTGTTAAAATCCGCAATATTGTGTTACTGTCAATTTCTCCTTTTACGCCTGTTAAAATTTGCCTTATATATTGAGGTGCTTCTATGTTGGGTGCATATATATTTACAGTTGTTATATCTTCTTCTTGGATTGATCCCTTGATCATGATATAGTATTTTTCTTTGTCCCCTCTAAAGTCTTTATAAATTTATTTACTTATTTGCTTATTTATTTATTTATTGGCTGCATTGGGTCTTTGTTGCCTCACACAGGCTTTCTCTAGTTGCAGTGAGTGGGGGCTACTCTTCATTGTGGTGCATGGGCTTCTCATTGCAGTGGTTTCTCTTGTTGTGTAGCATGGGCTCTATGTGCATGGGCTTCAGTAGTTGTGGCACACAGGCTCAATAGTTATGGCTTGCAGGCTCTAGAGCACAGGCCTAATAGTTGTGGCACATGGGCTTAGCTGCTCTGCAGCATGTGGGATTTTCCTGGAGCAGGGCTTGAACCTGTGTCCAATGCATTGGCAGGTGGGTTCTTAACCACTGTGCCACCTAGGAAGTCCCCTAAAGTCTGTATTTTAAAGTCTATTTTGTCTAATATGAGTATTACTACTCCAGCTTTCTTTTGATTTCCATTTGCATACAATACCTTTTTCCATCCCATCATTTTTGGTCTGTATGTTTCTCTAGATCTAAAGTGGGTCTCTTGTAGGCAGTGTATATATGGGTCTTTTTTTTTTTTTTTTAATTCATTCAGCCAGTCTATGTCTTTTGGTTGGAGTATTTAACCTGTTTGCATTTAAGGTAATTATCGATATGTATGTTCTTATTGCCATTTTATTAAATGTTTTGGATTTGTTTTTGTTTGTCTTTTTTCTTTTCCTCTTCTGTTCTCTTCTCTTATGATTTGAATACTATCTTTAGTGTTGTTTGGATTCCTTTTTCTTTTCTGTGTGCATATCTATTATAGATTTTGGGGTTTTGGTACCATGAGAGTTTGTTTGTTTGTTTATTTTGCCATACCATGCAGCTTGTGGGATCTGTTCCATGACCAGGATTGATCCCGGGCCAAGGCAGTGAAAACCCAGAATCCTAACCACTAGGCCACCAAGGAACTCCTTACCATAAGGTTTTGATATAGCAATCTATATATATACAACATTGTTTTAAATTGCTGATTTCTTACTTTCAAATGCATTTCAAATATCCAGCATTTGTACTCTCCTTTGTTGATTACTGGTTTTGATATATTTGTGTGTGAATGATTTCCTACCTTTATTGGTTGTTTGCATTTACCAGTGAGCTTTCTTATTTTGTAATTTTTTTGTTTCTAGTTGTGGCCTTTTCTTTTCTGCTTAGAAAAGCTCCTTTAGCATTTGTTGTAAAGCTGTGTTGTGGTCCCGAGTTCCCTTAGCTTTTGCTTTTCTGTAAAGCTTTTGATTTCTTCATCAGATGTGAATGAGAGCCTTGCTGGGTACAGTATTCTTGGTGTAGGTTTTTTCCATTTCATCACTTTAAATATATCATGCCACTCCCTTCTGGTTTGCAGAGTTTCTACTGAAAAATCAGCACTTAACCTTATGGGGATTCCCTGTAGATTATTCGTTGCTTTTTCCCTTGTTGCTTTTAATATTTTCTCATTATCTTTAATTTTTCAATTTGATTACTGTGTGTCTTATTGTATTCCTCCTTGGGTTAATCCTGGATGGGACTGTCTGCACTTCTTGGATTTAGATGACTGTTTCCTTTCTCACGTTAGGGAAGTTTTTGGCTATCACTTCTTCAAATATTTACTCAGGCTTTTTCTTTCTCTCTTCTCCTTCTGGGACCCCTATAATGTGAATGTTGGTGCATTTGATTTTGTCCCAGCAGTCTTTTAAACTGTCCTCATTTCATTTTAATCTTTTCTTTATTCTGTTCCATGGCAGTGGTTTCCACCATTCTGTCTTCCAGCTTACTTATTCGTTCTTCAGCCTCATATTCTGCTATTGACTTCTAGAGTATTTTTCATTTCACTTACTGTATTCTTCAACTGTGTTTAGTTGTTTCTTTATGTTTTCTAACTCTTTGTTTAAAAAAAATCTTGTAACTTTTCACTCTGTAATCCATTCTTTTCCTGAGGTCTTGGATTATCTTTAAGATCATTACTCTAAACTCTTTCTTAGGTTGATTTTCTTATCTCCACTTCACTTTGTTGTTCTTCTGGGGTTTTATCTTGTTCCTTCGTCTGGAACATATTCCTCTGCCATCTCATTTTGTCTAAATTTCTATTTGTATTTTTATGTGTATGGAAGGTTAGTTATGTTTTCAGCTTTGGAGAAGTGGCTCTTTGTAGGGATGTCCTGTGTGTCCCAGAAGTACACTCCCCTCTTGTCACCCAAGGATCAGGGGCCAGCTGTTCCCAGGGTAATGTCTGGACTGTGTTTGCAGACTCAGTTCTGCAGGCCTCAGGCTTGTAGTTTTCTTCTGGTGTTTTACCCTTGGTGGGTGAGGCTGGTCTAGAGGCTTGTGCAGGCTTCCTGATGGGAGAAGCTAGTGCCTGTCCACTGAGGGGTGGAGCTGGATCTTGGCCATCTGGTGGGCAGTGCTGTGTCAAGGGGTGTGTCTAGAGGTGGCTGCAGGCTCAGAAAGTCTTTGACAGCCTGTCTGCTGATAGGTGTGGTGGTGTCTCCACCCTATTGATTATCTGGCCTGAGGCATACCAGCACTGGAGCCTACAGGCTGATGGGTGGGACTAGGTCTTGGTGCCAAAATGTCAGCCTCCAGGAAGGCTCACAGCAATGCATACCATTCTAGTGCCTCCACCACCAGTGTCCTTGTCCCCAGAGTGAGCCATAGCCACCCTCTGACTCCTCAGGACACCCTCCAAGACAAGCAGGTCGATCTGGTCCAGGCTCCTATGAAGTCCCTGCCTTTGCCGTGGCTCATGGTGCACACAAGACCTTGTGTACACCCTCCAAGAGTGGAGTCTCTGTTTCTTCCAGTCCTGTGAACTTCCTGCAATCAAGCCCTGCTGGCCTTCAAAGCCACATGCTCTGGAGTCTCTTCCTCCAGACCCCACATCAGGCTCCCAGAATTCTCACTCCTGTGGGAGAACTTCATCCATATAAATGTTCTCCAGTTTGTGGGTCACCCACCCAGTGGGTACAGGATTTAATTATATTGCAAGTGCACCCCTCCTACCATCTTGTGGTTTCTTCTTTATGTCTTTGAAAATAGACTATCTTTTTGGTAGGTTCCAGTCTTTTTAGTTGATGGTTGTTCAGTAGTTAGTTTTTTGGTGTGCTCATGAGAGGAGGTAAGCTCAAGGTCCTTCTACTCTGCTATCTTGTCCCGGAAGTCTTGAGTGAGATGTTTAATGATCCCTCCCACTTTATTATTGTTTCCATTTGTATGAAATATCTTTTTCCGTCCCCTCACTTTTAATCTATATGTATCTTTTGCCCTAAAGTCTGTCTCTTGTAGGCAGCATACTGTAGGTTCTTTTTTTTTTTTTTTAATCCAATCTGCTACTCTGTGTCTTTTGATTGGAACATTTAGTTTTTTGATCTTTAAAGTAGTTATTGACACATTTGTATTTATTGCCACTTTAAACCTTGTTTTCCAGTTGGTTTTGTAGTTCTTCTTTGTTCTTTTCTTTTTTCTTTGTTTTTCCTCCTGTGGTTTGATGGTTTTCTTTTGCATTATGCTTTGGTTCCTTTCTTTTCATTTTTTGTAAATCTATTGTATATTTTTGATTTGTGGTTACTGTGTTTTTCAAGTATCTACTTGCCTTAGACTGATGGTCATATAAGTCCAAACATTTTCTAATGATTCTACATTTCCTTACTCCCCTTTCCCACATTTTGTGATTCTGAAGTTCTATTTTACATCTCACTTTCATCCTTTTGCTGTTCACTGTAGTTACAATTACATTCACAAGTTTAAAAAAAAAGTTTTTAAAATCTGTGTACTGGATTACTTAAGCAATCTTCAGTCCTTTTATGTGTTTTCCTTTCCTATTGTGTTTTCCACTTTCTATAGATTCTTGCTCCTTTATTTAGAGAAGACTTTTCAATACTTCTTTTAGGTTAGGTTCAGTGTTGCTGTGTTCTTTTAGTTTTTGCTTGTCTAAGAAATTCTTAGTTTCTCCCTCTATTCTAAAGGATAATCTAAAGGATAACCTAGACTATTCTAGGTTTTAGGTTTTTCCCTTTCAGGACTTTGAATATATCATACCACTCCCCTCTGGCCTGCTATGTTTCTGTGGAGAAATCATATGATAGCCTTGTGGGGGTTGCCTTGTAATTGACTCTGTTTTTCTCTTGCTACCCTTAGAATCCTCTTTTTATCTTTAACTTTTGCCATTTTAATTATGATATGTCTTGGTTAGGTCTGTTTCAGCTCATCTTGTGTCAGACTCTCTGTGCTTCCTGTATCTGAATATGTGTTTCCTTCTTTAGGTTTGGAAAGTTTTAAGCCACAATTTTTTCAAATACATTTTTAATACCCCTTTCTCTTCCTTCTCCTTCTGAAATCCCTATCACACATAGGTTGCCATACTTTACATTATCTCATAGGCCTTTTGTGTAGTTTTCTGGGTTTTTTTTTTTTTTTGTCTTTTTAAATTGAAGTACAGTTGATTTACAGTGCTGTGTTCATTTCCAGTGTATAGCAAAGTGTGTTTGTGTGTGTTTGTGTGTGTTTGTGTGTGTGTGTGTGTGTGTGTGTGTGTGTGTGTGTGTATGATATTATGGTCTATTACAGGATATTGAAAATAGTTCTATGTGTTATACAGTGGGACCTTGTTATTTCATTTGTCTTTCTGTCTGGTAATCTGCTTTGGTGATTTCTATTATTCTATCTTCCAGATCACTTATTTGTTCTTCTGCATTATTTAGTCTGCTATTTATTGCCTTTAGTTCAATTTTTATCTCAGCAGTTGAATTGTCTAATTTTGATTGATTCTTCTTCATAGTTTCTAGTTCCTTGTTACAGAGATCTGCATTTCTGTAGATAGTCTTTCTTAATTCAGTTAGATTTTTATTATCTCTTTTTTGAACTCAGGGTCTGGTAGACTGGAGATGTCTGTTTCATTGTTTGTTCTTTGGGGAATTTCTCTTGTTCTTTTAATTGGGAGTAGATCCTCTGCTTTTTTATTTTAGTTAAATGTTTGTGACTTTATGAATTTAGGAGAAACAGTTATCTACTGTGGTCCTGAAGGGCTGTTTTTATATGGGAGTATTCCTGTGTAGACTGTGTGAGTCCAGTATTTTTGGTGCACAGGCTGTTTTTGGTATGGGTGGATGCCTATCATGTCTTTCCTGAGAGCTGCTTGCTGTTGTGCCCTGATAGGAGGTGTGTTTCATGTTGTGGTGAGCAGAGCCTGCACTGGATGTTGGGCAGGCCCCCTTTTTGCTCTGTGGCTGTCACAGCCCTGTTGGGGGTAGGGACTGCTCCCCAGTTGTTGGAATAGAAGCCCCCAGATCCAGTTCTCAGCTGTGGTATGAGGTAGGTGGGACTGGAGTGCTACTGATGGGAAAAGTTGCCATGTATTCCTTCCCAGGGGCTGTCTGCCAGGAAGTTGGACTCTGATGCTGCCTGCCAACCAAAGTGTGCACCCACAAAGTACGCTGCTGCTGGCGCTACCCCTAGACCCACCCCCATTGCAGGAACTCCAATAATCAGCTTTAATGTCAGGTCCATGTTTATGCTATCAAAGCCCACCAGGGATGGAGCTATGCCCCAACCTTGGGCACACTGACAGTGGAGCTTCTATGGCAGACCTGTGCTCTGTCCTGTGTGCACACTTAATGGTGGCCTGGACCACACTGCAGGCCCTTTGGGCTGTCTCCGTGAAGCCAAACAGTCCTTTCCCCAGGTCTGTCTGCTGAGGCTTGAGTTTCAGCACCTAGCCACTCCATGCACCAGCAGCATATGGCTTGGGCTGGGAAGTGTGGCAACATCGCAGCCGTCAGTGCCAGTCCGTCTCTACTCTGCCTGGCAGCAAGCCAGCACCCACACATTTCTCTTAAGCAAATTCCAGGCCATTCCAGCTTCCTAAGAGTTGCAGTGGACCTTCCAACCAGTGCAGGAGGTTCCCAGGGTGAGGGGACCTTTCCTCTTTTACAGCTCCCTCTCAGGGGTGCAGGTCCCATCCTAATCCTTTTTTTTTCTCCCCCCCCCCTTTTCCTACCTGGTTATGTGGGAATCCTTCTTGCAGCTTTGGTTGTGTGAAAGATCGTCCAGCTTTCAGTTGATATTATGTGAGAATTGTTCCACAGGTAGATGCGTTTTTGATGTGTTTTGAGGGGGGGGGAAGGTGAGCTCAATGGTGTTCTACTCCACCATCTTGATCTCCTTCTCACTTGACCTCTTTAAACCATTGTTTCATTTCATCTCATCTGCACGGACTTGGAGAAAATTGGGTCACTGATAAGATGCCTAATGCAGCTCTTCTCCATCTCTCCCAATAGAAGAAGCAGTAACCCTTGTTTTTAAGAAAACATTCTTCCCCTGAATACTGACAACCTCCAGCACTAAGAGGAAAAGGGATAAGCTGAAGCTGGACTGAAAGAACTAAAGGCTCAGTTTGAAGAATCTACTCTGGACCCTTGAGGTAGGTCCAGCTTCCCTGAAGGGGGGAATCTTCTTGTGAAATGCCATCAGGGACAAAGGACTACAACTGATGAGTCCTTCTGCCTTGTTTGGTGTCATGTATAGGTCTTTACTTTCAGATGACATTCACTACAAATGCACACATTTAAAATATACAGTTCACACAATGACTTTCATGGGCCCTAGCCACTTTTGACTTCATGGGTCCCTTCATTCATAAAATATTTTAAAAGTACATTTTTGCCACACTCAGAAAGAATGTATTAGTGTTATGTTAAAACATTTTGTTGACCTAAAAGAAAATTAACTTCTTATCTTAAAATGAATTAAAACCTTTTCCTGTGCTTCCTGGCCCCCTATGTGCCATGATGAGATAGAGGAGAAAGGGAAGGTGGATGGAGATGCAAGACTTGGGAGGAGTACGGGGGGCAGAGGAGGAGGGAGAACTGAATACCAAGGTGGTTTTATTCCCTGGCCCCAGAATGGCAGCCCATCTCTGCAACTCCCCCGTACCTGATGCTGCACAAACACATCCTGCCCTGGTCCCTTATCCTCCAGCTGCCTTTCTTCCCATATAAACAGCCTCTCATTCCTCCTCCCATGCCCTGCTTCTGGGGATTCTTTTCTTTTCCACTAGGTCTCTCCAATCTTAGGCCCAAATTCCTCACCCATAGCAGACTTGTCCCCACTAAACCCTCACCTGCACAGACGTTCATTGCTACTCTTGTCTTGTGGTTCTGGAGAGCCCAAAGCATAAATATCTCCCAAGAGAAAAGGAAGTGAAGCCAGATCTTCTCATGGAGTCATAGGGTCTCCCTGCTGTATTGACACAAGCAGTCCCAGGACATTCAGGTGGATTTCTGAAGATGTCAAACTTTAGTGGAGTGGGAAGTATGTACACAGTAAAGACATTGACTAGAGCTTTAATATGTAACCTTGAATCTATATATCCAACATATCACATACATTCAGTTTTGTTTTTTGATGTTCATATGAATTATATAGCCTGCATACTTTGCTTCATAGGTTTTTTTAACCTCAGAAAGGCTTGGATAGGCATAACACAGGACCTCAAAATTCCACTCCATGTTCTGTAATCTACTGTGTCCAGGACACTTGCACAAGTAGAGCCATATCTTTCTCTGTAAAAGAGCCCCAAGTTGGAAACAACTCAAATGTCTATCATTAATGGAATGGATAACTAAATAACTAAATTCTGGTATATTTAATTAGAAACAAAAAGGGAGGAATCACTGATGACTATTGAATCTATAATTTTTTAGTGAAAAAGCCAGGTATAAGAGCGTATATACTGTATGATTACAAGTTAATACACAGAACTGGTTGAGGAGTGTATAGTAAACAAAATTATGACATAGAAAACAAACCAGGGGTTACCAGTGGAAAGAGGGGAGAGGAGAGGGACATAGGTGTAGGGGATTAAGAGATACAGACTACTAGGTACAAAATAAACTACAAGGACATATTGCACAGCACAGGGAATATAGCCAATATCTTATAATAACTGTAAATGGAGTATAACCTTTAAAAATTGTGAATCACTATGTTGTATACCAAAAACGTATATAACATTGTAAATCAACTATACCACAACTAAAAACAGAAGAAAAAAACCCACGAATTTGTTTTCTGTATCTGTGACTATATTTCCTTTTTGCTATATATTTTTTAGATTCCACACGTAAGTGACATCACACAGTATTTGTCTTTCTCTGACTTATTTCACTAAGCAAAATATTCTCTGGGTACAGACACATTGCTGCAAATGGCAGAATTCCATCCTTTTCATGGCTGAGTAATATTCCATTGTGTATGTGTATATACCACATCTTTATTGCTTCATCTGTTGATGGACACTTGGGTTGCTTCCATTTTTGGCTATTATAAATGGTACTGATATGAGCATTGGGGTCCATGTATCTCTTTGGATTACTGTTTTTGGTGATTTTTATATATGCACCCAAGAGTGAAAATGCTGGGTAATATGATAGTTGTGTTTTTAGGGTTTTTTTTGGGGGGAGGGGTGAGCTCCATATTGTTTTCTGTAACGACCACATGAATTTGCATTCTCACTGGCATTGTACAAAGGTTCCCTTTTCTCCATATCTTCACCAACATTTGTTGTTTGTAAACATTTTGATGATAACCATTCTGATAGGTGTGAGATGATGTCTTGTGGTTTTGATATGCATTTCTTAGAGATGTTATTGGTGTTGTTGAAAACGGTTTCACGTGCCTGTTGAAAACCTATATGTTGTCTTTGGAAAAATATCTATTCAGGTCTTCAGTCTATTTTTAGATCAGGTTCTTTGTTTCTTTTAATAGTGAGTTATATGAGCTGTTTTTATATTTTGGATATTAACATCTTGTCAGCCATATTTGCAAGTTTTTTTTCCCCATTCCATAGGTTGTGTTTTCATTTTGTAGATGGTTTCCTTTGCTGTGCAAAAATTTTAAGTTTAATTTATTTTTGCCTTTATTTCTTTTGTTTTAGGAGACAGATACAAAGAAATATTTCTATGATTTATGTCAAAGAGTATGTTCTCTTCTAAGAGTTTTATGGTTTCAGGTCTTACATTTAGGTCTTTAATCCATCTTGAGTTTATTTTGTATATGGTGTGAGGAAATGTTCTAATCTCACTTGTTTACATGTAGTTGTCCACTTTTCCCAGCACCCTTTATTAAAAACTGTGTTTCCTCCATTTTTGCCTCCTATGTTGTAGATTAATTGACCATTGGTGTGTGGATTTTTTTCTGGGCTCTCTATTCTGTGCCATTGATCTATGTGTCTGTTTTTATGCCAGTATCATGCTGTTGTGATTACTGTATAGTGCAATCTGGGAGTGTTATACCTCAGCTTTATTCTTTTATTCTCAGGATTGCTTTGGCAATTTTGGTCTTTTGTGGTTCCATATCCATTTTAGGATTATTTGTGCTAGTTATGTGAAACATGTCCTGGGTATTTTGACAGGGATTCCCTTATATCTATAGATTGCTTTGGGTAGTATGGCCATTAATATTAATTTTCCAACCCAAGAGCATGGCATATCTTTCTATTTCTTTGTATCATCTTCAACTTCCTTCATCAATGTTTATAGTTTTCAGCATATAGACCTTTCACCTCCTTGGTTAAGTTTATTTCTAATTATTCTATTCTTTTTGATGTGATTTTAAATGGGATTGTTTTTAAATTTCTGATAGTTCATTATTGTATAGAAAAGCAACAAATTTCTATATATTAATCCTGTTTTCTTCAATTTTACTAATTTCATTTATTAGTTCTAAGTTTTTTGGTGGATATCTTAGGGTTTTCTTTTTTGTTTGTTTGTTTATTTATTTATTGACTGTGTTGGGTCTTCATTGCCGCATTTCTCTAGTTGCGGCGAGTGGGGACTACTCTTTGTTGTGGTGTGCAGGCTCCTCATTGCCATGGCTTGTGTTGTTGTGGAGCATGGGCTCTAGGCATGTGGGCTTCAGTAGTTGCGGCACATGGGCTCAATAGTTGTGGATCCTGGGTTCTAAAGCACAGGCTCAATAGTTGTGGCACATGGATTTACTTGTTCCACGGCATGCGGGATCTTCCTAGAGCAGGGATTGAACCCGTGTCCCCTGCGTTGGCAGGCAGATTCTTAACCACTGAGCTACCTAGAAAGCTAGGTTTTTCTATATAAAGTATCATGTCATCTGCAAATGAGACAATTTTAATTCTTCCCTTCCAATCTGGATGTCGTTTATTTCTTTTTCTTGTCTAATTACTATGGCTAGGACTGCCAATACTATGTTAAATGGAAATGATGAGAGTGGGCATGCTTGACTTGTTCTGGAATTTAGGGGCAAGGCTTTCAGCTTTTCACTGCTGAGTATGATGTTATCTGTAAGTTTGTCATAAATAGCCTTTATTATGTTGAGATATGTTCTATCTGTACCCACTTTGATGAGAATTTTTAACATAAATGGATGTTGAATTTTGTCAAATGCTTTTTTTTTGGTGTCTCTTGACATGATCATGTGGTTTTTATCCTCCCTTTTGTTAATGTGGTGTATCATATTGATCAACTTTTGCCTGTGTTGAACCATCCTTGCATCTCTGGAATAAATCCAACTTGATTTTGGTATATGATCCTTTTAATGTGTTATTGGGTTCTATTTGCTAATATTTTATTAAGGCTTTTTCATCTATATTAATCAAAAGTACTGCCCTGTAATTTTCTTTTTTGTAGTGTCTCTGTCTGGTTTTGGTATCAGGGTAGTGGTGATACCTTAAACAATGAATTTAGGAATGTCCCATCCTCTTCAATTATTTGGAATAGTTTGAGAAGGCTAGATGTTGGCTCTTTTTTTTATAGATTTGGTAGAATTCCCCTGTGAAGATGTCTGGTCCTGGACTTTTGATTGGTGTGAGTTTATTTATTATAAGCTCAATTACACAACTAGTGATCAGTCTGTTCAAATTATCCATATCTTCTTGATTCAATATTGACAGGTTGTGTGTTTTTAGAAATTTGTCCATTTCTTCTAGATGGTCCAATTTGTTGGCACATAGCTTTTCATATTAATGTCATGATTTTTTGTATCTTTGTGGTATCAGTTGTTATTTCTCCTCTTTCATTTATTATTTTGTTGTTTGGGTCCTCTCTCTTTTCATTTTGGTGAGCCTGGCTAAAGGTTTACCAATTTTGTTTTTCTTTTCAAAAAGTCACCTCTTGGTTTCATTGAACTTTTCTATTTTTTACTGCTTTTTTATTTATTATCTTTCTGATCATTGTTATTTTTTTTCCTTCTGCTAACTTTGGGCTTGGTTTGTTCTTTTTCTTTCTTTTATAATATTTATTTATTTATTTATTTATTTATTTATTTATTTATTTATGGCTCTGTTGGGTCTTAGTTGTGGCATGTGAGATCTTTTGTTGTGGCACTTGGGGTTCTCTGTAGTTGTGGCATGCAGGTTCCAGAGCATACAGGCACAGTAGATGTGGTGTGTGGGTTTAGTTGCCCCAAGGCATGTGGGATCTTATTTCCCTGACCAGGGATCAAACCTATATCCCCTACATTGGAAGGCATATTCTTAACCACTGGACCACCAAGTCCCCTGTTCTTCTTTTTCTAATTCCTTTAGGTGGTAGGTTAGTATGTTTATTTGAGATTTTTCTTGTTTCTTGAGGAAGACCTGTAATGGTCTACATTTCCACCTGAGAACTACTTTTGCTGCATACCATGGGTTTTGGAGTGTAGTTTCCACTTTCGTTTGTCCCAAGGTATTTTCTGATTTCCTCTTTGATTTCTTCGTTGAACCATTGGCTTTTTAGTAGCATGTTGTTAGTCTCCATGTGTTTGTTCTTTTCCAACTTTTCTCTCAGCAATTAATTTCTAGTTTCATACAGTTATGGTTGGAAAAACTGCTTGATATAATTTCTGTCCTCTTAAATTTGTTGAGATTTGTTTTGTGGTCAGCATGAAATCTATCCTGGAGAATATCCTATGTGCACTTGATAAGATTGTGTATTCTGCTGTTTTTGGATGTAATGTCTTAGTATCTGTTAAGTCCAGCTGCTCTATTGTATCATTTAAGACTACTATGGAGTTATTAATTTTCTGTCTGGATGGTCTGTCCATTGATGCAAGTGGGGGGCTCAAATTCCCTTACTATTATTGTATTTTTTTGACATACAATAAACTGCATATATTTAAGGTGTACAATTTGATTTTTTTTTCTTTAGTCCATGAGAGGTTTGGTTTGTAACAATAAAGAGACATTATTTCAACACCTGCAATTTTCTTCGTAGTGTCCTACATGTTACAAGGGCTTAAAAACAGTCACATGAAGGTGAGCACAAGCTTTTTCCTGTGATTCTTCGAATTTTTTGTTTGTTTGTTTTGGTGGGGGGTTCTTTGTTTTGTTTTGCTTTACAGGGACTTGCATACATATTTCTAAAAATGAAAAAATCAGGAGAGTAGAGATAAGCATCTGAATTAGTCCCTATCACTGCATATTAGCAGATTACAAAGGGTGTTTAATGCAATGCACATTTGTTATCAATGTTCTATAGAGCAAAAGTCTGGAATGGCGTGGCTGTGTTCTCTGCTCACACAATTGGCCAGTATGTCCTACCCACCTGAATAGGGCTGATATTGACCAGGTTGTGGTGTCACCATCTCCCACGAGGTGCTGCCCTCATGGTCTCGTGCTCCCCTGGGATCCTCTTTATTGACCTGAATTCTATCCCCCACAATTTCTTGCAGCTCACCTGAAAGAAAGTGGCTTAGGAGAAAGCCTGGAACTGTTGAGGCCCAGAACTGATCTCTGCCATCTCTTTCTCCAAGAAGAGAATAAAATAACAGAGGTCTTCATAAAACATGACCCATATGAGGGCTGAGATGCCCCAGTGATTAGAGCAAGGGAGAAAAATCTAAAAGACAGTGGAGGCACTAAAAGCCCAGACTGGGGAATCAAGGTCCTCTTTATTTTTCATCTCAGGTGGGGACACTTCTTGGGAAAGGGGACATTTCCTCTTGAGAGGCCACCATGACCAGGGACTTGTTTTGATCCAGCTGAATCATTCTTATTTCCACTAGGCTTTTGGGATCTACATTCTAGACTTTATTTAATGGTCAGGCTTTTTCTTTGCATGAGAATCTCCCTGGAATTTTAGCCTGAGATGCAGTTTCTTGGGCCTCATCCCCAAAAGTTTTTAACAGGCCCTGTAGTGACTGTGATGTAAGTGTTCTTTAGTTGTGCAGCCAGTTCCCAAGGATTGGAACCCTGTCTGCTGCATGATACCACAGTTACTTATACAAGGTTAATGCTGCCTTCTCTGTTTTACATGATACATTCTTCTCTATTATACATGAGTTCAATATGTTCAAAAAGGGTAATGAAATCATCACATGATGCATAAGTGGTACTTGGTGGAGTTGGTGTTTACATTTTGGACGGCTTTTCCTAGGACTGTGTTTTTATTGCTTTAGCACCGACCTAGGATAAAATGTGAATGGAAATATGGTTGGGACTAGAAGACATTGGTAAAAGTTAGTTACTCTTGGTACCTGGTATTTACCTGCTTGACAAATATTTAATGAATGTTCTATCTGGCAGGCTCTTGAGGAGGCACTGGGGAGGAGGGGTCAACAAGGCACACGGAGCACCTGCTCTCAGGAAGATGACCTCTAGCACAGGAGCCAGATGTTTTACAGAGAATCACATATATATTTTAATAATGACTGTGATGTATTTAATACTTGTGTATTCCTTAGTTCTATTGTGTCAGGAGGATTGAACACTGAGTATAAATATGGGACTGTTGAACAGTGATTAAAAAAATTATTTTTATAAATCGTCCTTAGATATTTTTGTTTTAATGGTGGAAATACACATTTTGATCTAGTGTCCACTGAAACTCAACCATTGTTGGTTCGTGGCGCTCATGGATAGAAAAGCCTGTGGCCGAGACTTACTTGTGTGGTGGCTCTGCTGCCACCAAGTGGTGTGGGAACGTGGGAATCTGCATATCTCTCTGGGCATTATTTTCCTCATCAGTAAGAGAAGGCTGTTATTCAAAATTTCCAAAGTCCCTTCCTGTTCAGCTTTTTTTTTTTTTTTTTTTACTTCTGAGTGGATGAAGGACTGAGATGTGTGTGAAATGTGCCTAGGAACTGCAGGCAGTTCCTTGTTTGTGTGTCTCCTGAAGGAGGCTGAACTGAGTCCATACACTGAAAACACAGAACTGAGGCAGGAGATGTAAGAAAGAAAATCAGCAGGTTTGGAAGATAAGAAAAACCCAAAGGAAAGAAAGGTAATGTTGGAGGAGGTAGTTGCCAAGGAAGGTGAGAATAAGGACCAGTTGAGTTCAGAAAAGTCAAGAGAAAATGAAGAATGCACACAGCATCATCCAGATCCTCAAGGAGCAGCCTGAGCTGAGCGGGTAAGCCTGGGGGAGTAACTCCACAGTGGACTTGTGTATATGCCAGGGAGATCCACAGGATGGATGAGGGTTGGTCTATACTGCTGGGAAGCACCAGTTCCAAGAGGAGGGGGATACACCATGAGGCTCTACCCTAGACACCACAGTCTCGAATTGGATCTGCCCTCACGTGGATGCCCACCAAGTAAGTGTGGGCTAAGATGGACAAATGATGTTTGGAGAAGAGTCGGAGATGTTCATTCTTACTCTAAATAAAGGGCCAGGCTAATGGGACCCTTCCATCTGAAACAGAGATAGTAATAATATTCTGCATTTACGGTTTGGAAGGCTTTACATACAATATCTCTTAAATATATGGAGAGCGCTTAATTTGCCTTATGCTGTGTTAAGTACATGGAGTTCAGTTATCAGTAAGATTTCCCTGAGGAAATCAAAGCACTGAGAAAAAATACAAATTGACAGTTTTAACAAAATGTGGTGGCCCTCCTCAGTGGGGGTGTTGTGGCAGCCCAGAGGATGCGAGGGTAGGCTGAGGACATCTCTTCCTAATGACAGTGAACCATTGAGAGGAATCCCTGAGAACAATTGTGTCTTCATCAGAGTTACTACAGGTGAGTGTCACAGGACAAGGATAACGTAGGCAGTCTTCTCCCTAAATAAAGGGATTGCTACATCTGGGAGAAATCAGAGCATCCCCGACAGGACAGTTGGACAGGAATGTAGTTGAGATGATTGGAGATTTGCAGCCACTTTTATTCAATCAGTGAACTAATGTAGCTGAGAACCTGCACAGTTCTTGACTCAGTGACAGGAGTCATAAACATAGAGGAATAAAATATGATCCCAAATTTTCATGGACCTCTCCATCTAGTAACAGGGAAATCATGAGAGATATAGTGGTGGTGGGTTCAGCTAGGCATGATCTGCTAGGCATGATCTCTTGGATGGTCTTGGTCTTCCTTCTGTTTTCCCAACAGCTATATGGTCTCTCGTGGTCCAAGAACCCTGGTCCTCAGTTAGCTTTGAGCCTCTCAGGATACAGCTAACACCTGTGCTCCAAGTTGGCTTAAATCAGTCAACACTGCCAAGGTCTCCAGAGAAAACTGCTAATATCAGTAGCTACTGACTATGTCCTGGCCAGTTGGAGAAATAACAAGGCAAGTTTAGTATGTCTTAAAGTTTTATACTTGCCATAATGATTAGTGATTAACTGTTTTCTCCCTGAGAAGTTAAATGCTTTCTAGACTTCAAGATTCTCTTAATATCAAAAATAATTTAAATATTGACCATATTCCTAGCATTGAAGAACGTGATGTTTTAACCCCAATTTTTAGGTCAAATGACTAAAATAAAAAAGGAGTAAAGCAAACTCCTGGGACTAAACTCCTGGCTTTCAATATTCAAGTGGTTGAAAAACCCACTGACTTGTGTTCTCTTGATAAGAATAACCTAACACTTCCTAATTCCCTCCATTTCTTATTCTATCAAGTTCTATAAAATATAACATTTCTGCTTATCTAGATAACTTGGATTCTAAATTAATTGAGCTCCAACAAAAGCATTTACTGAGCCCTTGTGGGTAAATCATTGCTAATTCCACTGGGGGATACAGAAAGAGGGTATATGAATCTTTACTGAAAAGAGTTTAAAGGTGATGGTTCTCAGCTCAGCCTGGGTGTCTGTAGGTGAGAATGTCAATAGCAGATACCAATAGGCTCCTCCTGATCAAAGGGAAGATACGGCGAGGAGAAATGACAGTGCCTAGCTTTCTACCTCCTGAAGAGTCTGGTCAAAAGCATCTAGAGAATCTCCTGCAGAAAGTGTCCTGGGTGCCAACTGTCATCCTTGACTGTCATGAATTCTTAATATGGGCTCCCTCCTTGTGTTTCATTTCATAGATTCTATTTAGATTTTAGCAAATTCAAGAGAAAAGGCAGAGGGATAGGCTTGAATGAATAATGCATGATTGGGCAATGACGAAAAATTAGGATCACACTTAGTAAGTGAGGTTTTAGGGAATACAATGCATCAGGGGAGTTTAGTGTCATGTATTGAGAAGAAATTTACTGTATTTAGCAGTATCTAATGACTTGTGAAGGCAACAGGTTCCTCAAGTGAACCAAATGATGGCCCTATCTACCAAATAAGGCAGAGAGCAACTCACTTCCATTGGTTTTATGGAAACAAGAGGCCCTTTAATGCACTTAGATAAGTCAGGAGTCTCTGGACATGGACAGCTAACATCTGGTCCACAGGATCCCAGACATGTTATCTTGACACCTGCTTCTTTACAAGGCAAGTTCCAAGAGAAGGACCACAGTATGCTCTCGTGGCTTCCTGGGGGAGGCACACAAGGATCCCTTTGTTCATGCTAGGGTAGGTCTGAGAAAACCATCCCATATGTCACATTCAGACCAATTGAAAGTTCAAAGTCATAAGTTACTGGGGTCCCAAGTACACTGACTCCGCTGCGAACTTCACATCCTCCGTCACATGCTCTTTGTCTTGCATGAGATTTCTACCATTATAGGCTTTTGAGAGGGAAAAAAAGCCACGTCTGGAAAAAAGAAAACAACATAATCTAAAGAGACTAGTACTTGTGCAATTTTGTGGACATCAAGGGAGGACTTCTAGGGTTCTACTTTGGCTTTGTCTTGATTTGCTGTTCTAGATTGTGCCTTTTGTTAGTGTCTTAATTTTACTAAACTTTGTTGACCTTAGAAAAGGTGTTTGTTTATTTCTTTTGTTTTTTGTTCCAGTATTAGTTGGCACCTAATTTAATAGTATTGTGACCAGCAGAATTGTGGCCTCCCAGGATATCCCTGTTGCAATTCATGGAACTTGTGAGTATATCACATCACATAGCAAAGGAGACTTTGCAGATGTGATTAGACCTTGAGATGAGGAAATTCTCCTGGACTGTTCAGGTGGGCCCCATGTAATTACATGAGGCCTTAAAAGTGGGAGGTAGAAAAGAAAGTCAGAATGATGTGTAATGAGAAGAACTCTATCTGCTGTTGCTAGTATTGAAGATGGAGGAAGGGACCATAAGCCAAAGAATGTGGGAGGCCGCTAAAATTTTTTTAGAAAAAGCAAGGAAACAGATTATTCCCTAGAGCCTCCAGAAGTTAAGGCAGCTCTGTTGATCATTTGATTTTAGTCCAGTGAGATCTTTGCTGGACTTCTAAACTATAGCACTGAAATATAATAAATGTGTGTTCTCTTAAGCCACTAAACTTGTGATTACTTGTTACAGCAGCAATAGAAAACCAATTCAAGTATCTCTTTCATTCACATTAGCAGTATGAAACGCTGTATACATTCTTCAGCTTGTTTGTCTGTCTTAGATTCACAGATCAAGAGATATTTGTACACGTTTAAAGCATTATATTAGGTAACTGCCATCTTCTTTCCTTTCCATTTTTTTCTAGGGGATTCTCACTCTATTTTCTGCACAGGATCCAACATAGTTCTTATTTGAATTAATGGCAAATTTGAAGACACAGGTAGCCACACAGGTTGATTTCTTTTGTTTTTCAGAATGGGCTCTTTCTCTGACACATGGAAGGAAAGAATATAATTTATGAAAAGTTAAATATTGGAGAATCATCCATTTAAAAGATATATTTTTAGCAACTTTTTTTTTTTAGAGTGAAGTACTACTTTTCAAAGAGTGAAACACCAGAATGGCTTTTAAGACTTTCCCCCCAAATAATTTGTGACCAGATCCTGACAAGGTCTGAGATTTATATGATTAAATGCTGTTGCTTTCATAAATGTTATGTCCATACAATGAAGTTCTTAGAAGTACTATTTGAGTTCTCCATTGATTACTGATCATATCATCAATGCCTTCCAGCCTTGGAGGCACAGGGATGAGGGAAGAATTGCTGGGATGCTTGAATAACTGCAGGGCAAGAGGCACTCAAATTTGCCTACTTTGTCTTTAAGTAATACTTCATAGTTTGGCTGACTTTTCATCCATTCTGCTGATTCTTCCAATGAGTTCCTCTGTATTGACAGCCAGGGGCGCTCATGGAAAATACTTAAAAAGACCAAGTCTAAAAGCAGAAGTCGAGGTCACTCCATCTACTGTGAAAGTGGAGCATGTGTCTACCTCAGGGCTGAGTCTACTGATGAATCTTATTGTTATTGTTGGTGGTGGTTGTGATGTTCATGGTTGAGTTTTTTGTTCGTGTTGTTGCTTTAATTTATTACTGCCTCTAGGATATAAATGCAGGGTGATAGTTTTATTTTAATTCTGGAAGGCAAAAGAACATAACTGAGAACTTTTTCCCAAGGAATGTTTTAAGATCTCTATGTCAATATTTATGGTGTGACATACACTTTTCAATTAAAGTTTCTTAATTAAAGGAAAATGTATTTATTTATAGTTTTGTTTCAGTGTGATAGAATTATATGTTTTAGACTATGGTCTGCAGCCCACCTGCATCAGAATCACCTGGGGAACCTCCAGACTGTTTTCCATAGAAGCTGCATCATTTTACATTTCCTTCAATAGTTTAGGAGGGTTGCCTTTTCTCCACACCCACTGCAGCATTTATTATTTGTACGCTTTTTTTAAAGCTCTTTATTGGAATATAATTGCTTTACACTCTTGTACCAGCTTTTAAGATACACCAAAGTGAATCAGCTGTATTTATACATATATCCCCATATCCCCTCCCTCCCACGACTCCTTCCCACCCTCCCTGTCCCGGCCCTCTGAGGCAACACCCATCATCAAGTTGATCTCCCTTTGTTATACAGCAACTTCCCACTAGCTATCTATTTTACAGTTGGTAGTGTATATAGGTCTATATTACTCTCTCACTTCGTCCCAGCTTCCCCTTTGCTCCCCGCCCCCTCAACCCCGTGTCCTCCAGTCCATTCTCTGCATCTGCATCCTTATTCTTGCCCTGCCACTGGGTTCATCAGTACCTTTTTCTTTTTTCTTTTTTGATTCCGTATATATGAGTAAGCATACAGTATCTGTTATTCTCTTTCTGGCTTACTTCACTCTGTATGACAGACTCTAGGTCTATCCACCTCATAACATATAGCTCCATCTCATTCCTTTTTATAGCTGAGTAATATTCCATTGTATATATGTGCCACATCTTCTTTATCCATTCATCTGTCGATGGGCATTTAGGTTGCTTCCATGTCCTGGCTATTGTAAATAGTGCTGCAATAAACATTATGGTACATGTTTCTTTTGGGATTATGGTTTTCTCTGGGTATATGCCCAGTAGTGGGATTACGGGATCATATGGTAGTTCTATTTGTAGTTTTTTAAGGAACCTCCAAACTGTTTTCCATAGTGGCTGTACCAACTTACATTCTCACCAACAGTGCAGGAGAGTTCCCTTTTCTCCACACCCTCTCCAACACTTATTGTTTCTAGATTTTTGGATGATGGCCATTCTGACCAGTGTGAGGTGATACCTCATTGTGGCTTTGACTTGCATTTCTCTAATGATGAGTGATGTTGAGCATCTTTTCATGTGTTTGTTGGCCACCTGCATGTCTTCTTTGGAGAAATGTCTATTTAGGTCTTCTGCCCTTTTGTGGATTGGGTTATTTGCTTTTTTGGTGTTAAGCTGCATGAGCTGCTTGTACATTTTGGAGAATAATCCTTTGTCTGTTGCTTCATTGGCAAGTATTTTCTCCCATTCTGAGGGTTGTCTTCTTGTCTTGTTTATGGTTTCTTTTGCTGTGCAAAAGCCTATAAGTTTCATTAGGTCCCATTTGTTTATTCTTGATTTTATTCCCATGATTCTAGGAGGTGGGTCCAAAAGGATCTTACTTTGATGGTTGTTATAGAGTGTTCTGCCTATGTTTTCCTCTAGGAGTTTTATAGTGTCTGGCCTTCCATGTAGGTCTTTAATCCATTTTGAGTTTATTTCTGTGTATGGTGTTAGGAAGTGTTCTAATTTCATTCTTTTACATGTAGCTGTCCAGTTTTCCCAGCACCACTTATTAAAGAGGCTGTCTTTTCTCCATTGTATATCCTTGCCTCCTTTGTCATAGATTTGTTGACCACAGTTTATCTCTGAGCTTTCTATCCTGTTCCATTGACCTATATTTCTGTTTTGGTGCCATACCATATTGTCTTGATTACTGTAGCTTTGTAGTATAGTCTGAAGTCGGGGAGTCTGATTCCTCCAGCTCTGCTTTTTTCCCTCAAGATTGCTTTGGCTATTCCGGGTCTTTTGTGTCTCCATACAAATTTTAGGATTTTTTGTTCTAGTTCTGTAAAAATGCCATTGGTAATTTGATAGGGATTGTGTTGAATCTGTAGATTGCTTTGGGTAGTATAGTCATTTTCACAATGTTGATTCCTCTGATCCAAGAATATGGTATATCTCTCCTCTGTTTGTGTCATCTTTGATTTCTTTCATTAGTGTCTTGTAGTTTTCTGAGTACAGGTCTTTTACCTCCTTAGTTAGGGTTATTCCTAGGTATTTTATTTCTTTTGTTGCAATGGTGAATGGGATTGTTTCCTTAATTTCTCTTTCTGATCTTTCATTGTTAGTGTATAGAAATGCAAGACATTTCTGTGTGTTAATTTTGTATCCTGCAACTTTACCAAATTCATTGACTAGCTCAAGTAGTTTTCTGGTGGCATCTTTAGGATTTTCAGTGTATAGTATCATGTCATCTGTGAACAGTGACAGTTTTACTTCTTTTCCAATTTGGATTCCTTTTATTTCTTTTTCTTCTCTGATTTCTGTGGCTAAAACTTCCAAAACTATGTTGAATACTAGTGGTCAAGTGGACATCCTTGTCTTGTTCCTGATCTTAGAGGCAATGCTTTCAGTTTTTTCATCATTGAGAATGATATTGGCTGTTGGTTTGTTATATATGGCCTTTATTATGTTGAGGTAGGTTCCCTCTATGTCCACTTTCTGGAGAGGTTTTTTGTTTGTTTGTTTGGTGTTTTTGTTTTGTTTTGTTTTGTTTGTTTTTTTTTTACCATAAATGAGTGTTGAATTTTGTTGAACGTTTTTGCTGCATTGAGATGATCATATGGCTTTTTTGTTTTTCCTAGAGGCAAGAAGTTTAGTTTCTTTGGGGACTTCCCTTAAGATCATATGGTTTTTATCCTTCAATTTGTTAACATGATGTATCACATTGATTGATTTGCATATATTGAAGAATCCTGCATTCCTGGGATAAACCCCAGTTGATCATGGTGGATGATCCTTTTAATGTGCCGTTGGATTCTGTTTGCTAGTATTTTGTTGAGGATGTTTGCATCTATGTTCAGCAGTGATATTGGCTTGTGACTTTCTTTTTTTGCAACATCTTTGTCTGGTTTTGGTATCAGGGTGATGATGGCCTCATAGAATGAGTTTGGGAGTGTTCCCCTCTGCTATATTTTGGAAGAGTTTGAGAAAGATAGGTGTTAGCACTTCTCTAGATGTTTGATAGAATTTGCCTGTGAAGCCATCTGGCCCTGGGCTTTTGTTTGTTCGAAGGTTTTTAATCACAGTTTCAATTTTAGTGCTTGTAATTGGTCTATTCATATTTTCGATTTCTTCCTGGTTCAGTCTTGGAAGGTTGTACTTTTCCTAGAATTTGTCCCTTTCTTCCAGGTTGTCCATTTTATTGGCATGTAGTTGCTTGTAGTAGTCTCTCATGATTGTTTATATTTTTGTGGTGTCAGTTGTTAATTTCTTTTTCACTTCTAATTCTGCTGATTTTAGTCTTCTTTCTTTATTCCCGGATGAGTCTGGCTAGTGATTTATCAATTATGTTTATCTTCTTAAAGAACCAGCTTTTAGTTTTATTGGTCTTTGCTATTATTTCCTTCATTTCTTTTTCTTTTATTTCTGATCTAATCTTTACGATTTCTTTCCTTCTGCTAACTTTGGAGGTTTTTTGTTCTTCTTTCACTGATAGCTTAGGTGTAAAGTTAGGTTTTTTATTTGAGATTTTTCTTGTTTCTTGAAATAGGATTGTATTGCTAAAAAGTTCCCTATTAGAACTGCTTTTGCTCAATCCCATAGGTTTTGGGTCATGATGTTTTCATTGTCATTTTTTTCTAGATATTTTTTGATTTCCTCTTTGATTTCTTCAGTGATCTCTTGGTTTAGTAGCATATTGTTTAGCCTCCATGTGTTTGTAATTTTTACAGCTTTTCTTCCCTGTAATTGATATGTAGTATCACAGCATTGTGGTTGGAAAAGATGCTTGGTACAATTTCAGTTTTCTTAAATTTACCAAGTCTTGATTTGTGACACTAGATGTGATCTATCCTGGAGAATGTTCTGTGTGCACTTGAGAAGAAAGTGTATTCTGTTATTTTTGGATAGAATAACCTATAAATATTGTTTAAGTCCATCTTGTCTAATGTATCATTTAAAGCTTGTGTTTCCTTATTTATTTTCTGTTTCGATGACATGTCCATTGGTATAAGTGGGGTGTTAAAGTCCCCTACTATTATTGTGTTACTGTCAATTTTCCCTTTTATGGCTGTTAGCATTTGCTTTGTGTATTGAGGTGCTCCTATGTTGGGTGCATACGTATTTACAATTGTTATATCTTGTTGGATTGATCCCTTGATCATTATGTAGTGTCCTTCCTGTCTCTTGTAGCATTCTTTATTTTAAAGTCTATTTTTTTCTGATATGAGTATTGCTACTCCAGCTTTCTTTTGATTTCCATTTGCATGGAATATCTTTTTCCATCCCCTCACTTTGAGTCTGTATGTGTCCCTAGGTCTGAAGTGGGTCTCTTGTAGACAGCATATATATGGGTCTTGTTTTTGTATCCATTCAGCCAGTCTGTGTTGTTTGCTTGGAGCATTTAATCCATTTACATTTAGGGTAATTATTGATTTGTATGTTCCTGTTACCAATTTCTTAACTGTTTTGGGTTTGTTTTTGTGGGTCTTTTCCTTCTCTTGTGTTTTCTGCCTAGAGAAGTTCCTTTAGCATTTGTTGTAAAGCTAATTTGGTGGTGCTGAATTCTCTTAGCTGTTGCTTGTCTGTAAAGCTTTTGGTTTCTCCTGAAAATCTGAATAAGATCCTTGCTGGGTAGAGTAATCTTGGTTGTAGGTTTTTCCCCTTCATCACTTTAAATATATCCTGCCACTCCCTTCTGGCCTGCAGAGTTTCTGCTGAAAGATCAGCTATTAACCTTGTGGGGATTTCCTTGTCTGGTATTTGTTGCTTTTCCCCTGCTGCTTTTAATATTTTTCTTTGTGTTTAATTTTTTTTAGTTTGATTAATATGTGTCTCACCATGTTCCTCCTTGGTTTTATCCTGTATGGGACTCTCTGTGCTTCCTGGACTTGATTAACTATTTCCTTTCCTATGTTGGGGAAGTTTTTGACTATAGTCTTTTTAAATATTTTCTCAGACCCTTTCTTTTTTCTTCTTCTTCTGGGGTACCTATAATTCAAATGTTAGTTCACTTAATGTTGTCCCAGAGGTCTCTGAGACTGTTTTCAATTCTTTTCATTCTTTTTTCTTTATTCTGTTCCATGTGAGTTACTTCCAGTATTCTATCTTCCAGCTCACTTATCCATTCTTCTGCCTCAGTTATTCTGCTATTTATTCCATCTGGAGTGTTTTTACTTTCAGTTATTGTGTTGTTCATCAGTGTTTGTTTGCTCTTTAGTTCTTCTAGGTCCTTGTTAAACATTTCCTTTTATTTTCTCCATTCTACTTCTGAGATTTTGGATCTTTAATATCATTACTCTGAATACTTTTTCGGGTAGTTTGCCTGTTTCATCTTCATTTATTTGGTCTTGTGGGGTTTTATCTTTGTCCTTTGTCTACAAGATATTTCTGTGTCTTCTTGTCTAATTTATAGTATTTGAGATCTCCTTTCCCTAGGCTGCAGGGTCGTAGTTCCTCTTGCTTCTGTTCTCTGGCCCCAGTGGTGAGATTGGTCCAGTGGCTTGCATAGGCTTCTTGATGGGAGGAACTGGTGCCTGTGTTCTGGTGTGTGGGGGTGAGTCTTTTCTCTCTGATGATCAGGGCCATGTCAGGGGTTGTGTTTTGGAGTGTTTGTGAGCTTAGGGTGACTCTAGGTAGTCTGTGCTCATGGGTGGGTTTGTGTTCCTGTCTTGTTTGTTGTTTGGTGTGAGGTGTCCAGCACTGACAGTTGGGTGGAGCCAGATCTTGGATTCAGATAAAGGCCTCTTGAGATCTCTTGGTGATTAATATTCCCTGGGGCTAGGAATTTTCTAGTGGTCCAGCATCCTGTACTCAGTGCTTCCCCCCCCCCCCCCAGAGCTTCAAGCCTGATATCTGGTCAGGGAACCAAGGCCCCTCAAGTCACTCATCACAGCAATAAAGGGGATTAAAATTAAAAAGGCTAAGAAAACCCTAGACAAATGATAAACAGTAAAATCAAACAAACAAAAACAGAAACAAGGAAACATGCACATACACAAAAGAAACAAAAATAGAAACAAATAAAGCCAAAAGAGAACAATCAGAGAAACAAAAGAACCCAAGAATGAAATCAAACGATTAAAAAGAAAACTAAGAAAAACACAAAAACAAAATACAAAAGCAAAGTGCCAACTGAAGAATAAAGCAAAGAAACAAACCAACAAAAATGATTTAAAAAAAAATCAAAGAAAAAGGGGAAAGAAAACAGAACAAGACAAAAGCAACATAGAAATATTAAGAAAATTTTAAATATACTAATAAAAAGGGAAAAACACAGAAAAGCAAAGTAGAAATGGGAATATTAAAAAAATAAAATATATATTAAAGAAAGCAAGAAGAAAAAATAAGGGAAAAGAACACAGAACAACAGAGAAACAAATTAAAAATAGAAATACATTTAAAAAAATGTTAATAAACATGAAGATCCCAAAAGCCTAAATTAAAAAAAAAATACTAAAACAACAACAAAAAGCCCCAAACCAGCAACATAATAAATCAGAACATAATAAAAATATTAGTAATAATTATATTTCCCTGAGGTCTCAGGTATAAGTGTCCTTGCATATGCCATGATCCACAATCCACCTCTGCCTCCCCAAGAGGCCCTCCTCTGTCTCTGGGCTGGTCCCTGGACCTACTGTGGACCCTGTGGGGACCACTGAGACTCTCATCTGGCCCAATTCCTGTGTGTGCTTGCCCCTAAAGTTCACAGCTGCCAGAGCTAGACCATTTTCATTTGTGGGAACACTCATTGTTTACTCAGATATTCCATAGACACAAGGTCTACCTAGCTGATCATGAGGACTTAGTCTGCAGCTTGTGCAGCTGATGGAAAGATTTTCAATCCTCTTCCTTAGTCGCCCCATCACTCGGGTTCAGCTTTGGTTTTATCTCCACCTTTGCATGTGATCCACCCACAGGAGCCTGGTCCTGAGGCTGCCCTGGAGCTCTTGGGTCTGCCCCAGTAAGGACAGGGTGCAGAGGTGATATGACTGCTTGGATCACAGGACCTCCAGTGGCACCAAATGTGCAGGAAGCCAGTGGCCACAGGCGCAAAAGATATGGCCCTAATGAGGACCTTTTCTGGTGTAAGGCATGTGAGGGCCAGCCCTGGCTGGGCTTTTTCTGGAGCCTGGAAGCAGGCTTGTGAAGGCTATCCCTGAGAGGGCTTCTTTTATTGTCTGTCAGCAGACATTGGCATGTCAGGGGAGAGAGAGGCTACAGTAGTGGCTTCACCCCTGTGTGTGACTCAGCAGTATCACCCTGCTTCCATGGCAGTCTGGTCTTCCTCTGAAGGCATTCCATGCTGTGGTTTTCCTCCCTCCTAACCCCTCAGTCCGTCTCCCCACAGCCAACAGCAATTCTCACTCCAGGCTTGTTCTCCAATACCCACACTCCGGCTCCCATCCCCCTCCCACACCTGTGAACACATGTCCAGTCCAGGGAACGTAGGGCCATGGAACGGACCATCTGTGTAGTTCTCACTCTGCCTCATCTGCCACAGATTGGCCACTTCATCCTCCTCTGACAGCCTCAAATGCTTCCCTTATGTCCCAATCAATCCCCCTGTTGGAACAGGCGTTTCCCCGGATTCAGGAATCACTCTTCTGCTTCAGCTCCCCCACCCTGGTGTGCAGGTCCCATCCTGCTTCCTTTCCTCCTCCTTCTCCCTTCTTTTTTTCATTCTACTGTTTTGAAGGGTTATTTCCAGTCCTTTCTGGTGTCCAAAGTCTTCTGCTACTGTTCAGCTAGTGTTCTATGAGAATTGTCGCATCTATAGATGCATTCCTGATGTCCCCCTACTCCTCCATGTCCCCCTACTCCTCCACCATCTTCCTTTGTTGAAGATAGACTGTAGGTGTGTGGGTTTATTTCTGGGTTCTCTGTTCTGTTCCACCGATCTATGTGTTTGTTTATGTGTTAATACCATGCCCATTTTGATTACTATCACTTTGTAGTATTGTCTGAAGTCTGGGAAGTTTATGTATCCAGTTTCGTTCTTTTTCCTCAGAATTTTGGCAATTCTGGGCCTTTTGTGGTTCCACATAAATTTTAGGATTATTCTAGTTCTGTTAAAATTATCATAAGTATTTTGATAGGGATTGCATTAAATCTGTCCAGTTGCTTTGGGTAGCATGGTGATTTTAATAATATTAATCTAATGCAAGATCAGGAGCTATCTTTCCATTTCTTTGAATCATATTGTTTCCTTAATAATGTTTACAGTTTTCAGTGTATAAGTCTTTCACCACCTTGATTAAATTTATTCATAGTTTGTCGGGTTTTGTTTTTTTGTTTTTGGACAGGATTTTATTTTATTTTTTTAAGCTCTTCACTGGAATATAATTGCTTTACACTATTGTGCCAATTTTTGAGGTACACCAAAGTGAATCAGCTGTATTTATACATATATCCTCATATCCCTACCCTCCCATGACTCCCTTCCACCCTCCCTATCCTGGCCCTCTAAGTCATCACCCATCATCGAGTTTATCTCCTTATGTTATGCAGGAACTTCCCACGAGCCATCTGTTTTACATTTGGTGGTGTATATATGTCAATGCTACTCTCTCACTTCACTTCATCCCAGCTTCCCCTTTGCATCCCCACCACC
The DNA here is from genome assembly GCF_030028045.1 of Hippopotamus amphibius kiboko. Taxonomy (NCBI): domain Eukaryota; kingdom Metazoa; phylum Chordata; class Mammalia; order Artiodactyla; family Hippopotamidae; genus Hippopotamus; species Hippopotamus amphibius. Next base: position 109,994,810 of record NC_080186.1, read on the forward strand.
CGTGTCCTCAAGTCCGTTCTCTACATCTGCATCTTTATTCTTGCCCTGTTAGACAGGATTTTAAATGAGACATTTTTTTTACTTTCTCTTTCTGATATTTCATTGTTAGTGTAAAGAAATGCAACAAATTTCTGTATATTAATCTTGTATCCTGCTGCCTTACTAAATTCATCTTTTAGTCCTAATCATTTGTTTGTGGAGTCTTTCAGGATCTCTATATAAATATCTACAAATACTGACAGTTTTACCTCTTCCCTTCCAATGTGGATACATTTTATCTCTTTTTCTTGTCTGATTGCTGTGGCTAGGACTTCCAATACTATGTTGAATAGAAGCGGTGAGTGTGGGCATCTTTGTCTTGTTCCTGAATTTAGTGGGAAGGCTTTCAGCTTTTCCCCATTTGGTATTATGTTGGCTGTGGTTTGACATAAATGGTTTTTATTATGTTGAGGTGTGTTCCTTCTATACCTACTTTGGTGAGTTTTTATCATAAATGGATGCTGAATTTTGTCAAATGATTTTTCTGAATCTATTGAGATGATCATTTGTTTTTGTCTTTTGTTTTTGTGGTGTATCACATTGATTTGTGTGTGTTAAACCATCCTTGCAACACTGGAATAAATCCAAATTGATTCTGGTGTATGATCCTTTTTATGTATTGTTGGACTCAGTTTGCTAATACTTTGTTGAGGATTTTTGTATCTATATTTATTAAAGATATTGGCCTGCAATTTTTTCCCCACATTGCATGCCTTGTGGGATCTTAGTTCCCCAATCAAAGATTGAACCCATGCCCTTGGCAGTGAAAGCATGGAGTCCTAACTACTGGATCACTAGGGAATTCCCAGTAATTTTCTTTTTTGTAATGTCTTTATCTGGTTTTCGTATCAGGGTGATAGTGTCTTCCTAGAATGAATGTGAGAGTGTTTCCTTGTCTTTAATGTTTTGGAATAATTTCAGAAGGATATTTATAAGTTTTTCTTTGTATGTTTGGTAGAATACCCAGGAAAGCTGTTCGATCCTGGACTTCTGTTTGCAGGGAGTTTTTAAATTTTATTTTATTTTATTGGGGTATAGTTGTTTTACAATGTTGTGTTAGTTTATACTGTACAGTGGAGTTCTCTGTGCTATACATCAAGTTCTCATTAGTTATCTATTTTATACATATTTGTATATATGTGTAAATCCCATTCTCTCAATTCATCCCACCTCACCCCTTTCCCCACTTGGTGTCCATACATCTATTCTCTACATCTCTGTCTCTATTTCTGCCTTGCAAACCAGTTCCTATGTACCATTTTTCTAAATTCCACATATATGCATTAATATTATTTGTTTTTCTCTTTCTGACTTACTTCACTCTGTATGACAGTCTTTATATCCATCAACAGACAAATGGGTAAAGAAGATGTGGTACATATATACAATGGAATATTACTCAGCCATAAAAAGGAAAAAAATTAGGTCATTTGTAGAGATGTGGGTTTTTTTTTTTTTTAATTACAGTTTCCACTTTACTTCTAGTGATATGTGTCTTCAAATTATGTTTGTTCTTGATTCAGTTTTGGCAGGCCATGCACTTCTAGAATCTTGTCCATTTCTTCTAGGTTGTCCAATTTGTTAGCATACAACTGTTCATAGTATTCTCTTAAGATTTTTTGTTTTTATGTGCTATCACTTATTATTTCTCCTCTTTCATTTCTTATTTTTTTATTTGAGTCCTTTCTCTTTTCTCCTTGGTGAACCTGGCTAGAGGTTTGTCAATTTTTGTTTATCTTTTCAAAGAACCAACTCTTGGTTTTATAGATTTTTTTGTTTTTTAATCTCCATTTATTTCCTCTCTGATCTTTATTATTTCCTTCCTTCTGCTGATTTTGGATTTTGTTTGTCCTTCTTTTGCTAACTCTTTTAGGTGTTAGGTTATGCTGCTTGAGATTTTCTTTTTTAATGTTTCTTCAGTGAGCCTGTATCATTATGAATTTCCCTCTTAGAAGAAGAGGGAAATTTCTATCTTAGGATGCTTTTGCTGCATCCCATAGAGTTTTTTAAGCTCTTTATTGGAATATAATGGCTTTATACTCTTGTACCAGCTTTTTGAGGTACACCAAAGTGAATCAGCTGTATTTATACATATATCCCCATATCCCCTCCTTCCTGTGACTCCCCCCCACCCTCCCCATCCCGGCCCTCTAAGGCATCACCCATCATCAAGTTGATCTCCCTTTGTTATACAGCAACTTCCCACTCGCTATCTATTTTACAGTTGGTAGTGTAAATATGTCTATGCTGCTCTCTCACGTAGTCCCAGCTTCCCCTTTGCCCCTCGCCCCCACAGCCTCATGTCCTCCAGTCCATTCTCTGCATCTGCATCCTTATTCTTGTCTTGTCACTGGGTTCATCAGTACTATTTTTTTTTTTTTTATTTTTAGATTCCGTATATATGAGTTAGCATACAATATTTGTTTTTCTCTTTCTGGCTTACTTCACTCTGTATGACAGACTCTAGGTCTATCCACCTCATTACATATAGCTCCATTTTATTCCTTTTTATAGCTGAGTAATATTCCATTGTATATATATGCCAAGTCTTCTTTATCCATTCATTTGTTGATGGGCATTTAGGTTGCTTCCATGTCCTGGCTATTGTAAATTGTGCTACAATGAACATTATGGTACATGTTTCTTTTTGGATTATGGTTTTCTCTGGGTATATGCCCAGTAGTTGCATCCCATAGATTTTTGAAAGGTTTTGTTCTCATTTTCATTTGTTTCAAGGTATTTTCTGATTTCTTCTTTTGATTTCATCATTCACCCATTGGGTTTTTAGTAGCATGTTGTTTACTCTCCATGTATTTATCCTTTTCCCATTTTTCTTTCTGTGATTGATTTCTAATTTCATACCATTGTGGTCAGAAGAGATGCTTGAAATAATTTCTATCCTCTTAAATTTGTTGAGGATTCTTTTGTGACCTAGTATGTGATCTATCCCAGAGACTATTCCTCATGAAATTGAAAAGAATGTGTATTCTGGTTTGTGGGTATTTTTTGTTTTTATTTTTTTGGTTTTCTGGATGTAGCGTCCTGTAGATATCAATTAACGCCAACTGGTCTGTTGTGTCATTTAGGACCTCTGTTGTCTTATCGATTTTCTGTCTGGAAGATCTGTCCATTGATGTTAGTGGGGTGTTAAAGTCTTCTACTCTTATTGTATTCCTGTCAATTTCTCCCTTTATGTCTTTTAGTATTTGTTTTATGTCTTCAGGAGCACCTATATTGGGTGCATATATGTTAGTGAGTGTAATATCTTCTAGTATTGATCCCATTATCATCATATTGTGTACTTCTTTGTCTTTCTTTATGGACTTTGTTTTAAAGTTTATTGTGTCTGATGTGTGTTTTGCTACCCCCACTTTCTTGTTGTATCCATTTGCATGGAAATATCTTTTTCCATTCCCTTACTTTTAGTCTGTGTGTCTTTCACCCTGAAGTGTCTTTTGTAGGCAGAATATTGTGGGATTTTTTTTAATCCAATCTCCCACTCTGTCTTTTGATTGGAGCTGTTAGCCCATTCACAAAGTAATTATTGATAGGTATGTACTTATTGCCATTTAAATCCATATTTTCCAGTTGTTTTGTAGTTCTTTGTTCATTTCTTCTTTTTTGTTTTTCTTTTGTAGTCTGATGATTTCCTTTTATAGTATGCTTAAGTTCCTTTCTTACTGATTTTTGTGAATCTATTATGTATTTTTTATTTGTGGTTACCCTGGTTTTCAAGTATGTTGACCCATAACTATATCTACTTGCTTTAAACTGGAAGTCATACTAGTTCAAACACATTATAAAAGATCTACATTTTTACAATCCCCTCCCCCACATTTTGTGACTTTGATGTCCTATTTCATATCTTTGTGCTTATCTTCTTACTGTTACTTGTATTTATAATTGCCTTCATCATGCTTTTTTATTGTTTAAAATCTCTACTGGCTTATTTAAATGATCTTCAGTCCTTTTATGTATACCTTTCATATTGTGATTTTCATTTTCTATAGATTCTTGCTTCTTTTCTATTTAGAGAAGACCCTTCAATATTTCTTTTGGGGGAGGTTTAATATTGCTGAATTCTTTTAGTTTTCACTTGCCTGGGAAACTCTCTCTCTCTATCTATCCTAAGTGATAATTTTGCTGGGTATAGTATCCTAGGTTGAAGGTTTTTCCCTTTCTGAACTTTGAATATATTATGCCACTCCTTTTGGCCTGCAAAGTTTCTGCAGAGAATTAGCTGATAGTATTATAGATGCTCCCTTGTAACTGACTCTCCATTTTTCTCTTGCTGCTTTTAGAATCCTCTCTTAAATTTTGCCATTTTCAATATGATATGTCTTGGTGTGAATCTGTTTGGGTTCCTCTTGTTTGGGATCCTCAGTGCTTCTTGTATCTGGATTTCTGTCTCTTTCTTAGGTTTGGAAAGTTTCAAGCCATAATTTCTTCAAATACATTTTCAATCCCCTTTTCTCTTTCTTCTCCTTCTGGAATCCCTATTATGTGAAGGTTGGCACGTTTCCTATTGTCCCATAGATCTTGTATGTTGCCTTCGTTTTTAAAAAATTTGTCTTTCTGTCTCCTCTTCTGATTGGTTGATTTCCATTAGTCTATCTTCCAGATCACTTATTCATTCTTCTGTATCATTTAGTCTGGTATTCATTGCTTCTAGGTTGGATTTTTATCTTGGCAATTGAATTGTACATTTTTGACTGGTTCATTTTTATAGTTTCTAGATCCTTGTTACAGTGACCTGCATTTCTGTTGATAATTTTTCTTAATTCAGTTAGCATTTTTATTACCTCCTTTTTTATTGAAGTATAATTGATTTGCAATGTGTTAATTACTGCTGTACAGCAAAGTGATTCAGTTACACATTTATATACATTCTTTATATATTCTTTTCCATTATGGCATATAATAGGATATTGAATATAGTTCTCTGGGCTATATAGTAGGACTTTGTTGTTTATCCATTCTACATATAAAAGCTTACATCTGCTAACCCTAAACTTCCATTCCATACCTCCACCAACACCCTCCCCCTTGGCAACCAAGAGTCTGTTCTCTGTGTCTGTGAGTCTGTTCCATAGGTAGGTTCATTTGTGTCATATTTTAGATTCCACATATGTGATATCATATGGTATTTGTCTTTCTCCTTCTGACTTCACTTAGTATGATCATCTCTAGCTGAATCCATGTTGCTGCAAATGGCATTATTTTGTTCTTTTTTATGGCTGAATAGTGTTCCATTGTGTGTGTGTGTGTGTGTGTGTGTGTGTGTCTGTGTATGTATCTCACATTTTCTATATCATATCTTATGTATCCATCCATCTATTGATGGACATGGACATTTAGGTTGTTTCCATATCTTGGCTACTATGAATAGTGCTGCTATGAACATAGGGGTGAATGTATCTTTTTGAATTATAGTTTTATCCAGATATATGCCCAGGAGTGAAATTGCTGGGTAATATGGTAATCCTATTTTTAGTTTTCTGAGGAACATCCATACTGTTTTCCACAGTGGCTGCACCAACTTAAACTTCCACCAACACTATAGGAGGGTACCGTTTTCTCCACACCCTCTCCAGCATTTGTTATTGGTAGACTTTTTAATGATGGCCATTCTGACTGGTGTGAGGTGGTACCTCATTGTAGTTTTGATTTGCATTTCTCTAACAATTAGCAATGTTGAGCATTTTTTCACATGCCTATTGGCCATCTGTTTGTCTTCTTAGGAGAAATGTCTATTTAGGTCTTCTGCCCATTTTTTGATTGGGTTGTTTGTTGCTGTTTTTGTTATTGAATGTAGGAGCTCTTTGTATATTTTGGAGATTGAGGTCTTGTCAGTCGCATCATTTGCAAATATCTTCTCCCATTCTGTAGGTTGTCTTTTCATTTTGTATGTGGTTTCCTTTGTTGTGCAAAAGCTTGTAAGTTTGATTAGGTCCTATTTGTTAATTTTTGCCTTTATTTCTATTAAAAGACTGACCTAAGAAAACATAGGTATGATTTATGTCAGAGAATGTTTTGCCTATGTTCTCTTCTAGGAGTTTTATGGTGTCATGTCTTATGTTTAAGTCTTTAAGCCATTTTGAGTTTATTTTTGTGTATAGTGAGAGGGTGTGTTCTAACTTCATTGATTTATGTGCAGCTGTCCAACGTTCCCAACATCACTTGCTGAAGAGACTGTCTTTTCCCATTGTATTTTCTTGCCTTTTTTGTCAAATATTAATTGACCATGGGTGTGTGGGTTTATTTCTGGGCTCTCTATTTTGTTCCATTGATCCAGATGTCTGTTTTTGTGCCAGTATCATGCAGTTTTGGTTACTATTGGTTTGTAGTATTGTCTGAAGTCTGGGAGGGTTATGCCTCCAGCTTTGTTCTTTTTCCTCAGAGTTGCTTTGGCAATTCTGGGTCTTTTATGGTTCCATATAAATGGTAGGATTATTTGCCTACTTATGTAAAAAATGTCATGGGTAAATTGATAGGGATCACATTAAATCTGCAGATTGCATTGAGTAGTATGGCCATTTTAACAATATTAATTCATCTAATCTGAGAGCATGGGATAGCTTTCCATTTCTTTGCATCATCTTCAGTTTTCTTTATTAATGTTTTATAGTTCTCAGCAAAGAAGTCTTTCACCTCTTTGGTGAGGTTTATTCCTAAGTAGTGTATTTTGGGGGTTGTAATTTTAGAAGGTATCATTTTCTTACATTCCATTTCTGATAATTCATTGTTGGTGTGAAGAAATGCAACCAATTTCTGTATGTTAATCTTGTATCCTGCTAACTTGCTGAATTTGTTTATCAGTTCTAGTAGCTTTTGCGTGGAGTCTTTAGGGTTTTCTATATATAGTATCATGTTATCTGCATATAATGACAATATTACATCTTCCCTTCCAATTTGAATACCATTTCTTTTTCTTGTCTGATCACTGTGGCTAGCACTTCTAATACTATGTTGAATAGAAGAGGTGAGTGTGGGCATCCTTGTCTTGTTCCAGATTTTAGCAGGAAGTCTTTTGAGTACTATATTGGCTGTGGGTTTGTCATAAATAGCTTTTATTATCTTGAGTTTATTACCTCCTTTTTGAACTCCAGGTCTAGTAGACTTGTGAGGTCTGTTTCATTATTTGTTCTTTCAGGGGATTTCTCTTATTCTTCTAATTGGGAGTAGATCCTCTTCCTTTTCATTTTACTTAAATTTCTCCGTCTCTATGATTTTAGGAGAAATATTTATCTACTATGGGAGTGTCCCTGTGTAGCCTCCATAAGTCTAATATTTTTGGTGTGAGAGCTGGTTTCAGTAGGGATGCCAGCCATGCCTTTCCTCTGTGTGTGCTGACCATTATCCCCTTGTTAGCAGGGTGTGATGGGTGGTGTAGTATCTATAGCCTGTGCTGGATGTGAGGTGGAGCTTCCTCTCTGCACCATGTCATGGCCTGGTCAGGGGCCGGGTGTGCTCTCCAGTTGTTGAAGTAGAAGCCTTGAGGGCTGAGTTTGATCAGACTCTGTTGCACTTGGGTACATGCCCTGCCCCAAAGGAGGTGAGTGCTGAAGCAAGTGAGGCCTGTGTGGTCACAGAGGACCTATTCTCCACCTGTGTAGGCATCTACAGCTCCACTCAGAGGCAGCCCAAGATGGTGTCCTTATTGTGTTTGTTCCACATCTAGTGTAAGACTGTGGTGTGGAGTGAGCTGGGGCTGGAAGTTGGGGGGTTGTGACTGTAGGGATTGAGGTGGCTGCACTGCCACCTGAGATCTAGGCTGCCTCTCTGGCAGACTTCACCCAGGACCTGTCTGCCCCAGATCTAGTGCAAAGCTGGAAGCCCAACCACTGTGTACTCCTGAGTGTGCTCACAATGGCTGTTGCAGCCCCAACTGGACCACACCCCAGGCCCTCTGGGCTGTCTCTGCCTAGCTAGATCATGTCTTCTCCCAGGGCCTGTCTGCTCAAGATTCATTGGTTGGCCCTTGCACACTCCTGTTTTGCCACCTCCCACACTAATGTTCACCACGTCTACACCTGTCACCCTGAGCCCTTGCTGACTATGGCATCTGAGGCCACACTTGGGTCACACCCCATGTATCCTGGTCTGTCTCTGTACAGCTAGATTGAGTCACTGCCAAGATCTTGTGCCAGGTTGTAGCACGGAGTGAGTGGGGCCAGGTTGTTTGCCCCTTCGGATTGGGAAGTACAGCAAGGAAGGTGCTCCTGATGCAAGACTCTCTGCCCTGATTGTTGACAAAGCCAGCATGTACTCTTGGTGAGTAGAGTCTAGCCTTCTCCAAACCTTCTGTCTCAGCAGATGTCCCAAGAGGCAAGGGGGCCTGGCCAATCCATATAGGATCTCATGACTGGGATACCCAGATTGTGATTCTACCTGCTCACTCCCCAGAGCCAGGGTCTACCCTTGTGAACCCTTTCCTCCTTGCAGATGCCTCCCAGGGACCCAGGTCCTGACCTGATTCTTCTCTTTTTTTCCTCCTGTCCTACCCAGTTACAAGCAGATCTTTCTTGCAGCATTAGTTTACAGGAGTTCTTCTGCCAGTTTTCAGTGAGAAGTGCTCTACATGTCAATGTATTTTTTGATGTGTTTGTGGGGGATGGGAGCGCCACATCCACCTCCTCCACCATTTTGATTCTGTTTCAGATGGTGAGCTTTTAAATGACAGTTTGTCTTTCCTATTTCTACACTTTCGCCCTGAGGACTGGTATAGAAATTAGAAACTAAGCAGGTAAAGAAAACTTTATTTCTTTATACACATTTTGCTTTAATAGCCACCAAAAAGACTGTTTCATTTCCTCTCACTGACCCTGTCCACCAGTTATGCTAGCCTTCAACATATCGCTATAGCAACATATATAAATATATATCATACATTTATACACACATACACACATTCGAAAGCACTGTGGAGACACAGACTAGGCTTTAGCACAACTGGGGGCCCCTCACATGTCACTTAAAAATGATCACTGGTTTGCTTTACACAAGACTTTCAGTGGGCTTGGTGTGGCCATCAGTCCCCAGTTTGCAGAGAAAATTTGGGATGACAAAATTGGACAGCATATTTAGAGTAAGGTCAGTACACTTTTTGGAGATCATAATAGAATAGAAATAGGAGATCTAGGCTAAGCATGAGATGGCATCTGGAAGTCATCCCTTTCACCATGTGGATTCAAAGCTCTCAGGTGCTGCCGTGTAGACTGACCCCCGGTGTAACTGTGACCCAGCTGTACTGACCCAGGTCAGGTCATCAGGGCCCTGCCAACACTGTCCTGCAGGGCACTGCTGCTCAGTCCTGTGCTTTTAGATCTGCCGTGGCGCTCCAGTGTTGGGACCACATGCTCCACTGCTGGGGAGCAGGTCCCATTTCCCCTGAGTTGACCTTCTGAGGATAGATGATGAGGGGTGAGAAATGTACTATTCCTGGTTCCCATGCCCCTTGGGTGTTCAAAGCAGTGTCACAAGGTCCTTACAAACTGTGCCTGTTTTGCTTAGTGCTGGGCCCAGTGGTCCTTGGCTGGTTATTCCTCAACTGCAGGAAAGCCCCTCTGCCTTTCACCCTGCACCACCAGGCCACATCTGTGACTCCTTCCAGACCCTCCAGCAGGTGAGGAGTGGGGCCCAGATCCTCCTCAGCAGACAGGGAGCTGTGAAAAAGGGGGGAAGGCCCATCCTTCCTGCTGTTTGGAGGACCTCTGGTGGCTTCGCTTCTTGCTTGGCTCCTGGAAGGCAAGGGTCACAGGACTGGGGTGCATGGAAGAGCCCTTAGGGATTTCACCTGGAGGCCAAAAGAACACAATCAAATTGAGTCCATTATCAGGCCTTGCTGGTGGCTAACTGAGGCTGGAGCGAGCACTGAGTGGTGACAGAAGCCAAAAGCATGGTGAGAGCCTGTCAAGAGGATGAGCTGAGGGGTGGGCTGAGGTCTGGAGGAGCAACTGGTGCCACCAGGTTAGAGGACAAGCTTCCCACCACCTCCTGTGGTCATATCTCTGCTCAAAGCCACTGCACACCGGGTGGCCAGATCCTACCACCCCCTCTTCAGGTTCCAGTTCACTCTCCAATTCACTTTGGAGCAAAAGGATGGCTTTTGTGATTGCTCAGCAAAAGACGTGCTTAGTATGAAACAGGCACATATAGACAGCCTGTTGTAGGGAGGAGAGGACATTTTGCATGGAGGTCCCCCTGTTACATTCACGTTCTGTTTACTTGATGAGGAGAGGGAGGGGCCAGGTCAGCAGGGACCTCAGAGTTCATCTAAGTCTAGTGCCCCGTCTTACAGATGAGGGTCAGTGGGCTCATGGAGATTGGGTCTCTGTGAGAGACCACAAAGCCGCACAGGCAGTTAGTGAGAAGCCTGGGATTAGAACCCAGGCTTCGGGATCTTTCCAATGGCCTAGGGGAAGTGGGAAGGATACTTCCAAACTGGGGAAGCCAGCGGGTAAGAGAGGCTGTTGGGTTACCTTTGCTGGGACAGGAATAAGGCTTTACAGAGGCAATCTTGTAAGTATTCTTCTAGAAAGGCTCAGGAAAGAAAGGAATCTACAGAGAAAAACAGAAGAAATTAGAAAAAAAAAAAATCCAAACCAAAACAAACAAACAAAAAAACAGAGTTAAATTATGGCCCAAACTATTTTCACACTGTGGGGTCAACATTCCCTTAGGTTACAATTTACGAACATTCCTAGGAATACACTCAATTGCTTATGGTAAAGCTTTAAAGTCCAAGGTAAAAGGTTTAATTTTGATTTCTAAGCCATTTCTAAGACCTCAAGTTTTTCTTCAAAGTGGTTGCTAAAGAATATGTTAGTGTTTTAAATGAAGGTAAAGAAATGTCTACCATATAGATAATATCTTTCCCTTTAAGTTTCAGTGTTTACTTATTACCAAATTCTCTTTTAGATCACTAAAACCCAACGATTTTCTTTTGTGTTGTTGCTTAAAGAAAAATATGTCAACATTAAATTGCTGTTTTCAGCCCAATAGTGTGCAGTGAAATCAACTTATTAGGTTGCATCTTTCCATGATTTTTTCACATAGTGGTTTAGGAAACCCCAGAACACATGAGTGCCCTCAGGATCCCTTTACTGAAAGCTCACAGGGCAGACCCCATATGTCCTCTGACCTCGATAATCAACTGAACTGCATTTCTCCCCACTCCTGACCTGGCATAAAAGAAAGAGAATTGGGATAAAGAGAGAAGATTATGGCAAAGTGAGAGTCAACTGAGAGGTCAGGGGAGATTGCCGATTGGAGTGGGAGGGCTGATGGGGATGGAATCTAGAGGGATGCTCACTGAGGACCTGTGCTCCTACAGATGGACCAGCAATCTCCTCCTGGAAGTCAGAGCAGGTCAAGGATCACCTGCACACTCTGATGACACATGGTGATAAGTTTGGGGTGGGCTCTATGGCTCTGACTGTTGCAATGGTTTCCTTACCTCCAGATTAGTCCTTGCCTTCTTTAAAACATCATGTGTCCTGGTCACTGAAACAACAAAACAGCCCCCAAAGGCAAAATTACCAGCATGGCCTATACTTGCCTTATGTGTTCTAAAGCCTGTATTTTTTTTTTTTTATAATTTTTTTGGGGGTACACCAAGTTCAATCATCTGTTTTTATACACATATCCCCGTATTCCCTCCCTCCCTTGACTCCCCCTCCACCCTCCCTCGAGTCCCCACCACCCTCCCCGTCCCAGTCCTCTAAGGCATCTTCCATCCTCGAGTTGAACTCCCTTTGTTATACAACAACTTCCCACTGGCTATCTATTTTACAGTTGGTAGTATATATATGTCGGTGCTACTCTCTCGTAAAGCCTGTCTTACTGGCCACTCAGCTCGGGGTCTCCTGCCGCCTGCCCCCTTTCAACTGCCCGCATCCCCTCCTCTGCCTCCATGATTACTGATGGCACAGGAGGTTCAGGGACATCATATCAGTCTCCCCCATCCCCTAGGCTCTCTGGTCACTGTCCATTCACAGCACAAGTGGGGAGCCTGGAAGGGTCCCCTCATTCCCTGCCCCATTCCCTGGCTGGGAGCACCCACACTGGCTGAAGATGAACTGCTCCAAGCTCTCCTTCTGCTGGTTGGCGGTCTTCAGATGCTCAGCTGTGCTCTGAAGGAGACTCTCCTGTCTGGATAGTTTGGTTCTCAGTTCCAGAAGCTCCCTTTTCATGGACTCTCCCTGGGAAGAAAAACAGGCTCTCTGTCAGAAGGCATAAGCACCCTGTGTTTCGTGGCTCTTTACAACTCTAAATAGGGTTCTACAATCTTCTTAACTATTTCTGGATCAGATTCCCCTCGTTAAAGCCTCTCAAACCCTCCAGCTGGTGATGGCTCAGGATGGGCCATGAGGTGGGAACACTGAGGACCTGGAAGCCCCCGTGCAGATTAGCACAGGCTACACGCCTGTTGCTGCAGAGAACCTGACTCCAGGCCACACTGAAACCCAGCTGTGAACAAGAGCTCCGATTTAGTGCTGACATGGTTATATCACTTGGGCATCACAAGTAAGACTTGATCATTAGGAATATTATGCCTGAGAGACAGGTCTGACCTGAGAGAGTCAGCAAGTTTGTAAATGTATCTGGGAACCTCAAGATGGGAAAACACTCCCTCCTTGGACTTAGCATAAATGAGTCCCCTAAAGTGTCAGTGATTTTAGTCTGGAGTTAGAACCCCTGGGAGGGATTCTCAAACCTGCCTATCTAAGTTCACCAACCAGAGAGCTGCCTGAGGTCTGAGAGCACCTTGGGGAGGCTGGCTCTCCCCAGGCCTGACCCAGAGATGCAGATTTAAGTGATTTTCTGGGATTCCAGTGGGGGGCTGAAAGAGGCTGGGCAACTGCTGGTGACATTTTGTGATCCTGCCTGACGATGTGGACCTGGGGGTGGGGGTGGGGTTAGGTTGGGAAAGGGAATGTTGATGTTTTAACACGGCCCTGAAGTTCAGCTCAGCGAGACTTCAGAAAGTTAAAGAGATGGAACATTTATGGGTTACCAGGGCTCTCATGTCTCTGCCTCCTCCATGTCCTTTCCTTTTCCTCTTTGATTACTTCTCCTGGGGGTCAGAGGTGGGGGAGAGGGGATGTAGTCAGAGCTGCACTGAAAGCAGCCACCACAGAGGAGAGGTCTCCCTCCCTCCAGGGACACTCTCTTCAAGTGCCCTTTGTTCCAACTGACCATTTGGCTCCTTATCTTCAAGATCTGCCGACCAAGGAGGCAGGGGATATTTGGGGGCAGATCCAGTAGAGAATGCTGGCTTCTTACCACTTTGCCACCCAGCGCAGGGCCATGGGAGCTTGGCAAGGCTGCTCGCCAGAACATGGTGAGGATGGAGGCGGACTCCTCCAGCCGGTGGTGCAGGGCGTTGGCACTGCTCCTGAGCTCATGGATGGCTTCACTGCCCATCACCTGGGAAAAGAGGGTGGTAGCCATGGGCATCCCTGCAGCTGAGAGATCACTTTTTTTTTTTTTTTTTTTGCTGAGCCCAGGCCTCAGCTTCCTTTGTGAGTGAGGTATGGACATGGGCCTGCTTGAACCTGTGAAATCCTTTCCTAACCTGGAAGCCAAGGTTCTTTGACCTCAGGAGGGACCACCCAACTTGCAAGAATTCATTTGATTCCAGCTTCCCGCACACTCTTTAGCTTCTAGTCCTGCTTCATGCTCAAGAGTCTATGGTCCCTATTTTTGCACTGGTCCCCCTTGCCCTTCCCTGAATCACACCTTATGCTTCAAATGGGCTGCACCATTTGTGGTTCAAAGGACTGAGGTGCCGCTCGCTTTACCTGGCATGTTCTCCTTCCCAGAGAACCTGAACATTCCCTAGTGGCACCCCCCACCCCATGAACCTGTTACTTTCCTTGCCTGGGATAATAGCTGATTCTGGGTTCATGCCCTCATACCCAGGGCACTTCTAACACTGCCTGGAGCTCCTTGTTGTATGGTGTGGGGCTCCCTCTCTAGTGTGGGGGCTCCAGGGGGCAGGGCTGTCCCTGCATGCCTGTGCATCTCCAGTAGCTCAGATAGCAAAGCAGCTGGTACCTGGATCTCTCCCTGGGAAAGGGCTCTGAGAAACCTTGCTGCCTGCTCTCCTCCCCTCCTCAGTCTGCCACGCTCCTCACCCCTTCTACACATCTGCCCATATGGATGCAGATTCTCCATTTCCAGCCAACTGATTAAGCAATTTTATGCTGCCCACAGACGGTCATATGCCAGCGTGACTTTAGCAGATAATAAGCTACCAAAGGGTACTGGGTGCAGCATTGCATGTATGTTGATGCTTAATGTGCTCTACTGATGAGGATGGCAATGCTGCACCTGCTATTCTGTGGTTCTGAGGGGAAATATCAAGTCAGCTGCATCTGGAACCAGAACAGAGCTTGTAGTGAAATTAGCAGATGAAGATGAAAGGCCTAGCTAGATTAAATGGAAAATGTATCCTCAGTTGGTAGGAGATGTGGAGCAGGCAAAAAATAGTGGGAGAAGGAGCTAAAATCAGAAGAAGAAATGGCCTAAGGAAAAGGTGCACCTAAGAGCTCAAACGTGATTACCTCTGTGCCTAGAGCTTCAAGGCCAAGGAAGTCGCAGGTTGATCTCATGAGGGATGCTACCTTCTTGACCAGCAGTCTGCCCTCTTCAATCTGCTGTCTTAGGGCACTATAGTCATCAACGTGGCCAATGACATGGCGGCCATGCTTATTGGCAAAGGAGCCATCAGTAGCATCACCCTCCAGCTTGGGAGGGTTCTTCATTACTGGAGAAGCATCCAAACCCAGCTCTGAAGATAAAACCACAATAACACAGAATACACTGTTATTTATAGTCATTCTTAGTTCAATCCAAAAGGGACATCAGATAGTGAAAGAGGCCACAAACAAGAATGACAGTCTTGGAAAGTACAAGTGTGAAGTCCATAGATATTCTGGGTTCTAGATTTTTATAATCTTTCTTACATCATCTCATAATGAGAAAATTGCCAGGAGGCAAATTTTATCCTTATTGACAAATGAAATATTCAGGACAGATATTTAAAAATTTTAAATTTGGGGGTTGAGAAGACACAGACAAGGAAATTAAGCTGGATACAGAGAGCACTTTCAAGAAGGAAGAGATTATAGTGCAATGAAACAATACCAGAGCAATAGGAAAACCACAGGAAGAAGAAAAATGACCAAAAAGGCAGCCACAGAAGGTGGAATGAGTAGGGCTAAAGGCCTTGGGACATGTGGAGAAAAATCTCTAAATTCAGATAATGTGCCTATAGAGAACCAAAAGTTACTTGCAGTGTCATTTTCCATCATTAGACCCTGAATCCCATAGTTGCCCTATTTACCATTTTTTCCTGTTGAAGGTTGTGGTCCCTGAGCCAGAAGCAGCAGAAGAGGAGCTGGGGAGGACCAGAACTGGAGAATTCATGCCCACATCCCGAACTGGAGGGGAGGCAACTGAATCTAGGGAGTACAAATAACCACAACTTTAGAAACCCTGGAACACACTGCTCCCCAAACACATGCACAGCCTGTTTTCACCACTGGGGTCTACAGCAACATGACTCTCCTCTTACAAAATCATCACCCATGTACCACAATCAAAACCAATAGCAAACAAATCACTTAGTTTGGATCAAGTTCCTATAATTGAGGGCTGTTCCATGAGAAAGCAACTTCTAGTTTGAAACATTATTAGGTATATTTTTCTAACCCCAGATTTGAATATAATATTGTATGTAGTATGTCTAATATAATGCTTTGTAATTAAATATAAATATGCATAAATATATGCAGTATACATGTTAAAAATATTTGATCAAAGAATGAATGGATTTATGGGCAGATTAAACTCAGCACTCTAATCACCATTCTGGTGAGTCAGTACTAGAAAATATGTAGTAGTATAAGAAGGGAGACATACTAGAAGGCATGTAGTAGTATAAGAAGAATAGGAGACATAAGCCTTGGTGAATTTGAGGTGCCCTATTGGAGACCAGACAGCAATCCTCCAGGGGAGTAATTGGAAAATATCTGAAGAGACAGAAATAATCCTGCTCAGGCAACTGTGACTTAGAACCTGCTTTCCAGCTCAGGCCTCTGTGCTGTAGGATGGGGAGGAGGAGTGACTGAGCCAGTGGGGATGAGTCCTGGCTGGTGTTGCGCAGAGGCACTGAGAAGGGAAAGCCTGAGAGGGAGCAGAAGCAATACCAAGACAGAGCATAGGGAGGCAGAAGGAACAGACAGGAAATCAAAACCTCTGCTTCGAATCCTGGGTTGGCCTCTTAACTCCTTAGCACGTCAGTTAATTGTCTCAATGCCTAAGTTTTCTCATGTGAAATACAGAGATAGTAAATCCTCCCCTAGCTCTGATGAAATTATTTGAAAAATTATCTGAAAACATGGTAAATTTTAAAGCACTCTGCAAATATAAGGAATAAGCATTAACATATATAGCTGTTAATTGTTGAGTACTTATTGTGACAGGCAGTTGTAAATTATTTCATTTAATGCTCCATATAACTATGCACAGTATATATTATACATATCTTCATGTTAAAGATGAGGAAACTAAGGCTTAAATGCCTGAGGAGTTTAAACACTTTTCCCAAGGCAAACAGCATGTAAGTGGCAAACTCAGAATCTGGAGCCAGATCTGACCCTAAATCCCATCATCTCAGGCACTGTATCAAAGCATCTTCGATTTCACCATGATCTTAAGGAGTGTGGAAGAAGTAAGATTGTCCCTTCCACCACAGACATCCTGGGGACCTCCTCATTGGCTGAGGGCTTGCTGATTTCCTTTTCCTTCCTACCTTGGAAGAGCAGCTGCTTGTTTCCAGGGTCAGTGTTGTTGGGGAATTTCTGGTTAACAGAGGAGGGGCTGAGGCTGGCTTTGCTGGCACCACCATCCAACTGCTGTTCAAGCTGCAGTCGCAGACAGTTGTTCACCTGAATGCTCTGCTCCAGCTGCCCTCTCAAAGCTCGGATCTCTGCCACCAGGCGGCTCAAGTCACTGCCCAAAGGGACTTGGTGACAGGCATCCCAGGTGTAAGCTGAAAGTAGAGAGAGGAGGGAGTCTGGTGGCACTGAACCAAATATTTCCAAGCATTTGTCAGAACACTCCTCTCTGACATTCCTTCCTACCAAGGTCCCAGGAACACACCTATGACAGATGTCACTTTTCCTGTGTGGGCTCTGGCACACACTGAAATGGCCTACACTCCAGCATGGAGTTTCCTTGAGGCTCAAATGACCCTTGTGCATCTAGAGAGCATTTGATTGGCAGATGAAGTCAAGCCTATTATTTCATCTCCTTATTAACCTTAGTCTTGCAGGCTAGAGAGCAGGGTCTTCTAGGGCAGGAGATCAATACCGAACTAGAGAAGGGAACGGGCTGAAGGAGAAGGAGATGGATGACCTCCACATTTAGGAATCAAAAGGACAGGAGGAAGACATCAGGCCTTTGGGCAGCAAATAATAATGGGAGTGGGGTACCACAGAGCAGGGATCATAACTAATTGGACTTCTCAAGTTCTTTTTACCTTCACTCACCACTCATAGCCTGTTTCTATGTACTGGGGGAAGAAGAGATCTAAGAAATATTTTACAAGACCATAAGTGCTCATCTAAAAATGTTGAAGTCAAATGTATTTAAAAAGGTAAAATTTGTTTTGGTTTTTAGCAAGGCAGTAGGATGCATATACCACATAATACATGTACCCAGTTGTATCAGGGCCACAGGCCTTAACCAAACACATCAATATTTCTGCAATGAGCTATGTGAATATTCCCACTAAATGGGATAAATGAAGAGGAGTGCAGGACAAGATGGCAGAGTAGAAGGACCTGAGCTCACCTCTTCTCATGAAAACACCAAATTCACAACTAACTGCTGAATGACCATCAACAAAAAAAATCTGGAACCTACCAAAAAAGATATTCTGCATCAAAGACAAAGCCACAACGAAATGGTAGGAGGGATGCTTTCATGATATAATCAAACCCCATATCAGGTGGGTGGGAGACCTGCAAACTGGAAAACAATTATATTATTTTATATATTATAATATATAATTATTTTATATATTATAATATAATTAAAATAATTATAGGAGTGAGAGTTCTGAGCCCCATGTCAGGCTCCCCAGCCTAAGGGTCTGTAATAGGAAGGAGGAGATATCAGAGCATTTGGCAAGTGAGGCTTCAGTGTAGGATCGCCACAGGACTGAGGGAAACAGAGACTCCAGTCTTAGAGAGGGCACACAAGGTTTCATGAGCACTGTGACCCAGGGCAAAGCAGTGACTTTATAGGAACCTGGGCCAGACCTACCTCCAGGTCTTGGAGGGTCTCCAGGGGAGGCAGGGGTTGGCTGTGGCTCACTGCGAGGACATAGACACAGGTGGCAGAAGCCCCAGGCAATAGTCAACAGCGTGAGCTCTCCTGGAGATTGCCATTTTGGCACTGAGACCTGGTCCCACCCAACAGCCTACAGGCCCCAATGCTGGGTTGCCTCAGGTTAAACAACCAAGGGGATGGGAACAAAGGACCACCCATCAGCAGACAGGCTCCATAAAGTTGTCCAGAGTCCAGTGCTGCCTCTAAACATACCCCTTTACCTGGCCCTTTCCACCAAAGGGACAAGACCCAACTGCACTGACTAGTCAGCAGGCACCAGTCACTCCCAAGAGGAAGCCTGCACAAGCCCCTAGACCAACCTCACCCACCAGGAGTCAGACATCAGAAGCAAGAAGAAATAAAATCCTGCAGCCTGCAGAAAGAAGACCACAAACACAGAAAGTTAGAAAAAATGAGACAGCAGAGAAATATGTTCCAGATGAAGGAACAAGATAAAACCCCAGAAGAACAACTAAATGAAGTGGAAATAGGCAATCTACCTGAAAATGAATTCAGAGTAATGACAGTAAAGAGGACTTGAAATCTTGGAAAAAAGAATGGAGACACAGATTGGGAAGATACAAGAAATGTTTAACAAAGAGCTAGAAGATACAAAGAACAGAGTTGAATAATACAAGAACTGAAATGAAAAATACACTAGAAGGAATCAATACCAGAATAAATGAGGCAGAAGAATGGATAAGTGAGCTGGAAGACAGAATGGTGGAAATCACTGCCATGGAACAGGATAAAGAAAAAAGAATGACAATAAATGAGGACAGTTTAAGAAATCTCTGGGACAACATTAAATGCACCAACATTCGCATGATAGGGGTCCCAGAAGGAGGAGAGAGAGAGAGAGAAAGGGCCTGAGAAAATATTTGAAGAGATAACAGCTGAAAACTTCCCTAACATGAGAAAGAAAATTATCACCCAAGTCCAGAAAGCACAGACAGTCCCATATAGGATAAACTCAAGGAGGAACATACTAAGACACATAGTAATCAAACTGACAAAAATTAAAGACAGAGAAAATATCAAAAGAAACAAGGGAAAAGCAACAAATAACATATAAGGAAATCACCATAAGGTTATCAGCTGATTTTTGAGCAGAAACTCTGCAGGCCAGAAGGGAGTGGCACAATATATATAAAGTGATGAAAGGGAAGAAACTACAACCAAGAATACTCTACCCAGCAAGGCTCTCATTCAGATTTGACAAAGAAATCAAAAGCTTTACAGAGAAGTAAAAGCTAAGAGAATTCAGCACCACAGACCAGCTTTACAACAAATGCTAAAGGAATTTCTCTAGTCAGAAAAGAAAAGGCCACAACTAGAAACAAGAAAATTATGAATGGGAAAGCTCACTGGTAAGGCAAGCATACTGTAAAGGTAGGAAATCATCTGCACACAAATATGATATCAAAACCAGCAATTGTGAGGAGAGTACAAATGCAGGATATTGGAAATGCATTTGAAAGTAAGAGACCAGCAACTTAAAACAATCTTTATATATATAAAGATTTTTATATGTATATAAATTTAATTTTTGTCAATTTGATTACAATCTTTATATATATATATATATATATATATATATATATATATATATATATATAGACTGCTATCTCAAAACCTCATGGTAACTGCAAATCAAAAATCTACAATTAATATACAAACACACAAAAGGAAAAATCAACCCAAACACAACACTAAAAATAATCATCAAGTCACAAGAGAAGAGAACGAAAGAGGAAGGGAAGAAAAAAGACCTACAAAAACAAATCCAAAACAATTACCAAAACAGCAAGGAGAATATACATATCAATAAGTACCTTAAATGTAAATGGATTAAATGTTTCAACCAAAAGACACAGACTGGCAGAATGGATACAAAAACAAGACCCATATATATGCTGTCTACAAGGGACTCACTTCAGATCTAGGGACACATTCTTACTGAAAGGGAGGGGATGGAAAAAGATACTCCATGCAAATGGAAATCAAAAGAAAGCTGCAATAGTAATACTCATATCAGACAAAAGAGACATTAAAATAAAAATTGTCATAGGAAACAAAGAAAAATACTACATAACGGTCGAGGGATCAATCCAAGAAGAATATATAACAATTGTAAATATATATGCACCCAAAATAGAAGCACCTCAATGTATAAGGCAGATGTTAACAGATATAAAAGGAGAAATCAACAGTAACACAATAACAGTGGGGCACACTCCACTTACATCAATGGACAGGTCATCCAGACAGAAAATCAATAAGTAAACAGAGGCCTTCAATGACACATTAGACCAGATGGAATTAATTGATATTTATAGAGCAATTCCATCCAAAAGTAGCAGAATATACATTCTTCTCAATTGCATACAGAACATTGTCCAGGATTGACCACAGGCTAGGCCAGAAAGTAAGCCTTGAAATATTTAAGAAAATTGAAATCATATCAGGCATCTTTTCTGATCACAACACTATGAGATTAGAAATCAGCTATACAGAAAGAAAAAAAAAACTGTAAAAAACACAAACACGTGGAGGCAAAACAATATGCTTCTAACCAACCAATGGATCACTGAAGAAATCAAAGAGGAAGTAAAAAAAAAGAAACCAGGAAACAAATGAAAACAAAAATACAATGATTCGAAACCTATGGGACACAGCAAAAGCAGTTTTAAGAGGGAAGTTTATAGCAATACAGTCTTACCTCAGCAAAGAAGAAAAAGCTCAAATAAACAACCTAAACTTACACATAAATTTATTTATTTCTCCTCTGAAAAATAAATAAAATAGAGATAAAGAAAACAGTAGAAAAGGTCAATTAAACTAAAAGCTGGTTCTTTGAACAGATAAACGAAATTAATAAACTTTAGCCAGACTCACCAAGAAGAAAAGGGAAAAGGCTCAAATCAATAAAATTAGAAATGAAAAAGAAGTTACAATGGACACCACAGAAATATAAAGATACATAAGAGACTACTGCAAGAAACTATATGCCAATAAAATGGACAACCTAGAAGAAATGGGCAAATTCTTAGAAAGGTACAATCTCCCAGAACTGAACCTGGAAAAAATAGAAAATATGAATAGACCAATCACAATTACTAAAATTGAAACTATGATTAAAACAATTCCAGCAAACAAAAGCCCAGGACCAGATGGTGTCACAGGCAAATTCTATCAAACATTCAGAGAAGAGTTAACACCTATCCTTCTGAAAATATTGCAAAATATTGCAGAGGAAGGGACACTCCCAAACTCGTTCTATGAGGCCACCATTACTGTGATACCAAAACCAGACAAAGATACCACAAAAAAGAAAATTACAAGCCACTATCACTGATGAATATAGATACAAAAATACTCAAGGAAATACTAGCAAACCAAATCCAACAATACATTAAAAAGGTCACACACCAGGATCGAGTGGGATTTATCCTAGGGATGCAAGGATTTTTCAATATCCATAAATCAATCAGTGTGATAAACCACATTAACAAATTGAAGGATGAAAACGATATGATCATCTCAATAGATGCAGAGAAAGCTTTTGACAAAATCCAATGCCATTTATGATAAAAACTCTCCAGAAAGTGGGCATAGAGGGAACCTACCTCAACAAAATAAAGGCCATATATGACAAACCCACAGCTAACATCATACTCAATGGTGAAAAGCTGAAAGCATTTCCTCTAAGATCAGGAACAACACAAGGATGTCCACTCTCACTGCTTTTATTCAACATAGTTTTGGAAGTCCTAGGCATGGCAATCAGAGAAGATAAAGAAATAAAAGGAAACCAAATTGAAAAAGAAGATGTAAAACTGTCACTGTTTGCAGATGACATGATACTATACACAGAAAATCCTAAAGATGCTACCAGAAAACTATGAGAGCTCATCAATGAATTTGGTAAAGTTGAAGGATACAAAATTAATGCACAGAAATCTCTTGCATTTCTATACTCTAATGACAAAAGATCAGAAAAAGAAATTCAAGAAACAATCCCATTTATCATCACATCAAAAAGAATAAACTACCTAGGTATAAACCTACCTAAGGATGCAAAAGACCTGTACTCTGAAAACTATAAGATGCTGATAAATAGAAGATGACACAAACAGATCAAAAGATATACCATGTTTTTGGATTGGAAGAATTAATATTGTCAAAATGACTATACCACCCAAGGCAATCTACAGATTTGATGCAGTCCCTATCCAATTACCAATGGCATTTTTTGCAGATCTAGAACAAAAAATCTTAAAATTCGTATGTAGATACAAAAGACCCCAAATAGCCAAAGCAATCTTGAGAGAGAAAAATGGAACTGGAGGAATTGGGCTCCCTGACTTCAGACTATACTACAAAGTTACAGTAATCAAAGCAGTATGGTATTGGCACAAAGACAGACTTATAGATCAATGGAACAGGATAGAAATCCCACAAATAAACCCATACATCTATGGTTAATTAATCAACAACAAAGGAGGCGAGATTATACAATGGATAAAAGATAGTCTCTTCCATTAGTGGTGCTGGGAAAACTGGACAGCTACATGTAAATGAATGAAATTAGAACATTCTAACACCATACACAAAAAATAAACTCAAAATGGATTAAAGATCTAAATGTAAGACCAGATACTATGAAACTCTTAAAGGAAAACATAGGCAGAACACTCTTTGTCATAGGCTGCAGTAATATCTTTTTGGATCCATCTCCTAGAGTAATGAAATAAAAACCAAAATGAATAAAAGGGACCTAATTAAACTTAAAAGCTTTTGCACAGCAAGAGAAACCATCAACAAAATGAAAAGACAACCCACAGATTGGGAGAAAATATTTGCAATCAATGTGACCAACAAGGGATTAATCTCCAAAATACACAAACAGCAAATGCAGCTCAATATTGAAAAAAATAAACCACCCAATCAAAAAATGGGCAGAATATCTAAATAGACATTTCTCCAAAGAAGACATACAGATGACCAAAAAGCACATGAAAAGATACTCAACATTGCTAATTATTAGAGAAATACAAATAAAACCACAATGAGGTCAGAATGTCCATCATCTAAAAATTTACAAACAATAGATGTTGGATATGGTGTAGAGAAAAGGGAACCCTTCTATACTGTTGGTGGGAATGTAAATTGGTACAGCCACTATGGAGAACAGTATGGAGGTTCCTTAAAAAATTAAAAGTAGAGCTACCATATGATCCAGCAATCCCACTCCTGAGCATATATCCGGAGAAAATCATACTTCAAAAAGGTACTTGCACCCCAATGTTCACCTCAGCACTATTTACAATAGCCAAGACATGGAAGCAACCTAAATGTCCATCAACAGATGAATGGATAAAGAAGATATGGTACATATATACAATGGAATATTACTTAGCCATAAGGACAAAATAATGCCATTTGCAGCAACATGGATGGACCTACAGATTATCATACTAAGTGAAGTAAGTCAGAGAAACACAAATATCATGATATCACTTATATGTGGAGTCTTAAAAAATGATACAAACGAACTTATTTACAAAACAGAAACTGACTCATGAACTTAGAAAACACAAACTTATGGTTACTGAAGGGGAAAGGAGGTGGGAGAGGGATAAATTAGGAGGCTGGGATTAACATATATACATTCTAATATAAAATAGATAATCGACAAGGTCCTACTGTATAGCACAGGGAACTCTACTTAATACTCTGTAATAACCTATATGGGAAAAGATTCGGAAAAACATAGATATATGTATATGTATAACTAAATCACTTTTCTGTACATCTGAAATGAACACAACATTGTAAATCAAATATACTCCAATATAAAAAATAAATTTTAAAAAATTTTTAAAAGAGAAAAAAAAATAAAAAGAGAAAAAAGTGTGAAGACTTAACCTGATTTCAAAATTTACTATAAAACTAACAATGAAGACAGTTTGGTACTAGTGTAAGAATAGGCATATTGATTAACGGAACAGAATGGAGAATTCAGAAGTAGACTCACATATATTGGCTAGTAATTTTTTTTTTTGCCTTGGCAATTGTTTTTCAATAGAGATGCCAATCAATGTCATGGTGATGAAAAATCAATTGTGTTTCTATATCTTAGCAAAAAATTTTATTTGGCAATTGAAATAAAAATGTTATCCCACACACATGTATCCCACACATGAGAAATATTTATATATAAATTAAAATAAGAATGATGAGTATACCAAAAATTACAAAATCCTACTAACAGCAGTTATGGTCAACTGATTGTCAACAAAGCTGCCAAGGAAATTCAATGGGAAAAGGGTAGTCTTTGTAACAAATGGTGCTGGAAAAACTGGATATCAATATGGGACAAAAAGAACTTTAACCTTTTTCTCACATCATATACAAAATTAACTCAAAATGAAATGTACGCCTAAACATAAGAGCAAAAGCTATAAAACTGCAAGAAGAAAAATACAAGGAAATCTTTATGATCTTGAGATAAAGATTTTTTAGCTACAACATGAAGAAAAGCATAAATGATAGAAAAAAATGGATTAATTAACCTTCAACAAAATTTAAATGTTTTGCCTTTCAAAGACACTAAAAAGACTTGGAGAAAATATCTGCAAATTATTTTTCTGGTTAATTATATCCAGAATAAAAATTTCTTTAAAAAATCTTTGAATTTTCTCACTGGGGAAAGGTCAGGGTGGGAGCAGGTTGCCTGCAACATTGGCTGCATGGGTGATCAGAATTCACAACATTTGAGACGTCTTCAAATGATGATACCATCAGGACAGTTCTTTGTATTTTGTTTTTTTTTTTGAATCATTGTATAATCTGGACTTTGATTAACTTGTCTCAGACCATCCAGGTGGGTGAAGTTTGACTCTTGTGGCCTATTTTTAAGGATGTCTAGGCTGTATCTTGCTCATGTCACCAACCTCTGGGCTTTGTGTGTGAGAGCGCCCCTCTCTTCTTATTGGGACCCTCAATGACTGAGGTTTTTTTCTGAGACAGAACAAGGTAGGTTTCCAAGATCTCCACAACTCCCAAGGTAAAGAATTCATCAGGATCCTTAGCGAGAGCAGGGAAGCTCATAGGGTGGGGAAGAGGGGAAAACATACCTTTCAGCCCCTTCTTGGAATTGCCATTAAGTGCCTCGTAGATCTGCAGCTCTGACTGGAGGGACTGGAAGAGCTGCTGTTTCTCTTCACACTGTTGCTGCAAGAGGGCCAGCTTATGCTGCAGCCTGTCAGGGGAGAAGCAAGGGACCACTGAGCTGGTAGGGCCCCACCAGGGCAAGAGGCTATGAGCCAACTTTGGCATCATAGAATTTCAGCCCTAGATGTCAACTCAGGGGTCATGAAAACCATTGCTTTTAATTTACGGATGTGGCAACAGAGGAAGGTAAAGTAACTTTGCTTGGAGTCATGCCATTAGCTACCATACCTAGGACACACTACCTGGTATTCTTACTGCCCCACAGTGCTCTTTTCATGTTGTCAAGAAGTTACAGGGTTTATGCTGGGGACTACCATTATGGCTGGTGTAGAAGCTTCCTAGGTTATGGAGGGACTAACATCCTAAAACTAACTGGAAGCACAAGAATGTACTTTCTGTAGAATCTGATATGCTGAAGGCTTCCATAACAGGGTTTTACTGTCTCAACTTTGGAGTGAAAAAGGCATTCCCAGAGAAGTCCTTCCTTCTGTTCAAAGTTACCCATAAATCCAGATTAGCAGAGGGGATATTGAGGTTTCCAAAAAGGACCATTAACTGTCTTGCCAATATCCCTTTTTCTAAATCCGAAAATGGGGCCACCTTCCTTATCAATGGGCTCCCTCTAACCTGGAGTCTTTCTCCTGGAGAGATAGCCGTTCCTCCTGGAAATGCAAGATCTCCTGTTGCTTCTCCTTCAAGTCTTCCAAAAGTTGCTGTCATTCCACCTTTTGGTGCTCTAGCTCCATTTCCAGCTCTTGAAGTTGGGACCGAGAGGTCAGCAGAGCCTCCCTCAGACATTCTGTTTCCTGGGAGTGCTCTGGTGAGCAGAACACAGGAGTACTTATATTGTAGGGCCAAAGGTCACAGGAAGATGAGCCCAAGCATATCCATCATGACAATCAGAACTAAGGCAAAAGGAAGGCCAGCTTATGCTGCCAGGGGAGGCAAAGTGACTGTCTGACTGTCCACACACTCAGGGGAATGGGAACCTCTTTCTCTGCAATGCCCTTTGATCCCCTGATTTAATACGGCCCACCATGCTTTTAGAGAAAACACTCTGCTTCCTAACGCTCTTTATTTTCTAACCGCTCACGTACCTACTGTGCAATAATCCATTCTTGAGTTTTTCCAGGGATCAACATAAAAATTTCTTGACTACAGTTTTTAGTATATAGTATTTTCATCATATTGAAAAGAGAGCCATCTGTTCTTTCCTGGTCTGGCAGCATCTCTCTGATCTTCAGGATTTCTCAAAGGCTATTGACAGGGACTCTGAGAACAGGGCTCTGGTGCTGTCAGTCGTCTGGGGTGGAATCACCTGGGCCTGGCAGACTGAGCTCATTTAAATCTTCCTGTCTTCTCACCTGTGAGGTCTGTTCTGGTCTTTCCAGGCACACAGTGGTAGTTTAGTAGTTCTACCTTCTCCCTTATCTATGGCTTTTGTTATCTTCCCAAATGGTGACCTTTCCTCTCACATCTCTTGCTCCGAGGAGGCTAACTTGGCAATATCTCTTGATGTCTTTTTCCTTTTCCACAAGCATTCTTTCATTCTGGGCTTCATCCTCTTAGCCACTATTCTTTGTCTGTTATGGCTATTCAATAAATATTTGTAAATAAAAATAATTTGTGATTGAAAACATTGATTTCATTAAGTCAACTAACACTAAGGTCAGCTGTCCCCCAGGCCACACAGGAAATGATGCCCACACGTGGATGCCCACTGAATAGTGTTGGGAACGCTCTGGAGGACGTTTTGGTAGCACCTCCAGACACAGAGTCATGAGGACTAGGGACCAAAGAGGAGCCCTGGGTATATGAGTAGAGAGGTGGTGAGGAGACATGGGGATAGCAGATCAGCACTGGGAGGGACACAGAGAGCTGCAGCAAAGTCTGGAGAAACCTGAGAGAGCACATAGGCTTCATGTTCCTTCCTTTCCTGGGTCCAAACTAGCTGTGAGTTGTGTGCAGGTAGAACAGGCACTAACTGGTATCCAGTTTGATAGCTAATGACTGAATGTGGGTTGCACAGAAGTGGTGGGTTTACTAGAGCTCCTCATCCTTGGAGCATAGGAGTCTAAGGACCCATGGGTGGGAATTGTCAGGAAGCAGCCCTTTCTAGGCTGATAATAGCTCTGGGAGTTGGGGTTGGTGGGTCTGGGTAGCTCAGTTCTCTCTTTCTTGTCTCTTTGCTTCTCCAGTTGCTGACTGGTGTGGCCAGGGAAAAAAGGGACCCAAGAGTGACCACAGTTTGTGGCTTTTGACCACTCACCTCTGGAAAGATGACTGAGCTGAGCCTGAAGGCTCCGGTTTTCTTCCCTAAGGACTCTGTTCTCACTGCAGAGCTGAGGCGTGGACTCCAGGCTTGGATTGTAGAAGTTAGAGGTGGGTCCTGTCTCGGGAAGTGCAAGCAGGCAAGTCACACAGTTGGGTATCAGAGCCTCCCTGTGTTGCTCACTCTGTGTCTCCAAACGCACTGTCTCAACCCAGCAGAAAACCCTGAGGACTTGAGTCCTGGGCCTAAAGCCTGTTGGGCCGAATGCCTGGCTTTCGAGGGGCTCCTCTGTGGGTTCTTTGCATGCATTTCGCATGCCCTGGCTGCAGCTGTTCAGGAGGCTCTCCTCCCTAAATAGCGGCTGCTGCGGTGTGGGCAGGACAAGGGCGTGTGGAAGGGACGGCCTCCAAGTGTCAGCAGCCTGGGGGAGAGTGCGGGGAGGAAGGCCACCTC
Source organism: Hippopotamus amphibius kiboko (assembly GCF_030028045.1). NCBI lineage: Eukaryota > Metazoa > Chordata > Mammalia > Artiodactyla > Hippopotamidae > Hippopotamus > Hippopotamus amphibius. The sequence goes on from NC_080186.1 coordinate 110,023,218, forward strand.
GGGAAGCGGCTGGGGGAGGCCCTGCAGACCTGGCTCTACCACTTGCCAATCACAGGACCAGGGCACAGAAGTCAGCAGGCAGCATGTGAGCAGGTTAAGGATGGATGAGAGAGAGGATTCTGGGGACCATAGCTGGTTAGATGTGCAGTGAGGAAAGCTACTCTCTGAGCTCAGATGCAGCTGCAAAGGGAGGAGAATAGTACTTACCCCCCTGCCTTGTTGACTGTAAGGAGCAAGTGGAGGGAAGCAGACCAAGGTGCTTTGAAAATTTTGAAGCTCTGCCCAAGGGCAACTTTCATATTCTCCCTAATTTATGACCAGAAATAGGAAGCCGAGGGCCTCTCCTACCGCTTCCGTGGGCAGCGGAGCTGAGCCTGTGTTCCAGCCGCTCCCCCAGGCAGTCGTTAATGCAGATGGACTCCTCCAGGCGCTGGCACAGGTTCTGGATTTCACCAAGATGCTCATGTAGCAGGTCAGTCCCTGCAGCCACCCAGCAGGGCAGGAGGAGGTTGGAGATGAGAAGTTGGCCCCCTGCCTTTGGAGCCCACGTTAGGGGCTGGGGCTCTGCCAGCAAGATCCCTAAACATCACTGTCCTCTCACAGGGGCATCTAGAAGCTCAGGTGACTGGTTTAAAGAGTCAGTTGGCTTCAAACACAGGACAGCTGATGCTAACCAAGCCCCATGGGCCTCCTCCATACAGGGGTGTGTGTAAGGGAGTTGTAAGTGCACATGTACAGTTACTAGGGTAGGTGCTAAGTGTCAGGGGTTTCACATGGTTTAAAAAAAAATCACTGAAGGGACTCTCTTGGTGGCACAGTGGTTAAGAATCCCCCTGCCAGTTCGGGGACATGGGTTCGATCCCTGGTCTGGGAAGATCCCACATGCAACTAAGCCCATGCGCCACAACTACTGAGCCCATGTGCCACAAGTACTGAAGCCCATACGCCTAGAGCCCCTGCTCTGCAACATGAGAAGCCACCACAATGAGAAGCCCACGTGCAGTAACAAAGACCCAATGCAGCCAATCAATAAATACATTAATAAATAAATTTTTAAAAAATCACTGAAGGCTGTGGAAGTCAGCCTAGCACTTGCTAAACGTCTGGCCATCTCCTGAGCTAAGTTTGCACGTAATGAGGCAGGCCTCTCCTCTGCCCTACTACCTTTCCTCTTACTGACCCTTGACTGAACATTTGTTAGCAAGGGACAAAGCCCTTCCTCCACCCTTAGAGAGAAGGCTTAAGGTAAAAGTTAGGTCCTCACGTCAGCTCATCCTATGTGGTTAATGACTACTACTCAATGCTTCCCTCAAATTACTTTTAACGTGAAAGGAAGAAAGCCCACTTAACTGTTTCCACAGGGACATGTCAGGTGGTGTCCACTGCAGAGGAGCTGGAGTGATTGTACTACTGCCTTCCCTTAGTGTTTCAACGAACCGTTCCATTGCCTCATCAAGGCCAGTGCCTTTGGTGGCTGAAGTTTTCAATACTTGCCATTCTTAGTCCTCCAAGCTGGTAACCCAAGTGAATATGCCATCTCCAAGGGAGACATGGCCTGGCCCATGTCTTTTTTACTAGCAAACAGCACTAAAATGGCTTTTCTCTGCTCTTCTTCCTCCAACACAGAAACTAACTCTGATTTAGAAAAGCCAGTTAGGTCTCGGTCACAACTGTCCACCACACGAATGGCTGCATCTGTGTTTGCCTAATAACATCTCCAGTAGGGCCTGCTCCTTGTCAGTATGGCACCGATCCAGGGGTCTGAAAGCTGATTAGAGAGTTGGGAGAAACACCCCCAAGAAAAGAAAAAGGATGCAGAAAAGAGCAGTGGGAGGGGTGCTCATGACAGACTACGTCAACTGCCTCATTTTGCTTTAGACACAGCCTTTTTCTGAAGATCACAGTTCTCTTGCTGTTGGCACTGAGCTGCATCCCAGCATTCTCCCGTACAGCTACACCTGTCCAGGTGGTGAGATGCCTCTTGGACCTGACCAGGGGAGCTAGGAGTGAGAGGGAGAGTTTGAATTGGGTTTTCTCCACAAGACATGTTTATGGGGTGGGGATCTGTGTAGAAACGCCTCCCTTTCTGTACAACTCCTGACTGATGGAAGAATGTTCTGTGACTGTTGGTGCCTGGCATTCTGGAAGGGTCTGAGAGTGGGCTGCGAGGGGCCCAGGCTGCAGGGACAGAGAAGGACATGAATGTGAGAGCACAGAGGTCTCCGCGGACTTGCTCCTACCCCTGCTCAGCACCAAGGCCCTGGGCAGGGAGGATAACGGATGCACTCAGGAAGGACTAAGCACTGAAAGGGCCCTTTCCTTTTATCCCCACGCCGTGAGCCAGACACCAGGGGAGAAATGGAAGAGCCACCCAGGTAGGAAAGGGGTGGCTCCTCAACGAGATGTCACTTCACAGGCTGAGCTGCTCGGCTTTGTGCTTTACCTGTGGGTTTGGATCTGGGCTGATACCCGCAGGAGCCCGGGGAGAGGTCCCCACATATGCTCTCTGCAGGAAGCCACATCCTGTCCCATGGCCACTGCTGCCCAGCGCTGTGCTGCCCCTGGAGGAGAGTGGGGCTGGGCGGGGTTGGGCCCCCATCCTGGGAAAGGAGACATTTCTCCTTGAGAGGCCACCTTGCCAAGGGACGTGCTGTACTTAAGCTGCGTCATCCTTGTTGCCACTGGGGATTCCTAGGCTGTTTCTTTAATGGTTCGGCCTTTCCTTGCGTGAGAATCTCCTTCAGATTTTTGTCTGGAATGCAGTTTCTTGTGCCGTCTCCCCAGAAGTTTTTAACAGTCCCATAGTGACCGTGACGTAGTGTTCTATAGGGTGCAGCTAGTGCCCAGGGATTGGAGCCTGTCTGCTGCATGATATCACAGTTACTCATCCAAGGTTAATACTATTTTCTCTCTTTTACATTGTACAGTGTTCTCTATTAAACTTGCGATCCATATGTTCCAAGGGGGTAATGAAATCACCATGTAAAGCAAGCTAGGTGCCTGGTGGAGTTGGTATTTGCATCTTGGACTGCTTTTCCTAGGACTGTGCTTTCATTGCTTTTGCACAGACCTAGGGTAGAAACTGATCGGAATTAGGGTAGAGAGTAGATGACACTGGTAAAAGTTAGTAACTCCTGGTAACTAGCAGTACATAAATACTGCTTGACAAGTATTTACTGAATGTTCTATGTGGCAGGCTCTTGAGCAGGCACTGGGGAGGAGGGGGGAACAAGGCACGCAGAGCACCTGCTCTCAGGAAGATGACCCATAACACAGGAGCCAGATGTTTGTAGAGAATCACATACATATTGATATATTTTTTAAATTAATGACGATGATGTATTTAATACTCATGGGTACCTTGGTCCCATTGTGTCAGCCAGGATTGATAACTGAGTATCAACAGAAGACTATTGAACAGCAATAAAATTATTTTTGGAGAATGTCCTTCAGTTTTTTTTTTTTAATTACTTGACATTTTTTGGCTGCATTGGGTCTTTGTTGCTACTTATGGGCTTTATTTCTAGTTGTGGCTAGCGGGGCTACTTCATTGCAGTGTGTAGGCTTCCCATTGCGGTGGCTTCTCTTGCCGCAGAGCACAGGCTCTAGACGTATGGGCTTCAGTAGATGTGGCTCGAGGGCTCTAGAGCACAGCCTTAGGAGTTGTGGCGCACCGGCTTAGTTGCTCTGCAGCATGTGGTATTTTCCCCGCCCAGGGATCGAACCCGTGTTTCCTGCATTGGCAGGTGGATTCGTAACCACTGTGTAACCAGGGAAGTCCCCCTTCAGATATTTTTGTCTTACTAATGGAAATACGTATGTTTGATCTAATGTCCCCTGAAATTCAACCATGGGTTCCTGGTGCTTTTGGACAGAAAGGCTTATGGTCAAGGTTTGTGTGGTGACTCTGCTGCCACCAAGTGGTATGGGCATGTAGGGAACATCTCCATACAGATCTCAGCTTCCTCATCAGTAAGATAAGGTTATTCAGGTTCTCCAAACTCCCTTCTTGCTGAATTTTTTTCCGAGGGCACGAGAGACTGAGATGCATGTTAAATGTGCGCTGGGACCCGCAGCCAAGAGCTGACCTTGGTCCCTTCTCTGTGTGTCCCCTACAGGAGCCTCAACTGAGCTCACACACCAAAAACACAGAAATGAGGGAGGAGATGGAAGAAAGAAAATCAACTGGTCTGAAGGATGAGAAAAATCCAGAGAAAAACAAGGTAATGGTATGGGAGGTGGTTGCCAAGGGAGGTGAGACGAAGGACAAGCTGAGTCCAGAAACATCAAGGGATAGTGGGACGTGCACAGAGCATCGTCCAGGTCCTCAAGGAGCACCTCAGCTGAGCAGGGAGGACTGGGAGAGTAAGTTACTCCACAGTGAACTTGTGCACCTGCCGAGGAGATCCACAGGATGGTTCAGGGTTGGCTTATACTTCTGGGAAGCACCAACTCCAGGGGGAAGAGGATGGGACCTTGATGCTCTGTCCTAGACCCCCCAAACTCAAACTTGGAGCTTCCCAGTGGTGGATGCCCTCCCAAGTAAGTGTTCACTAAGATGGATAAATAATGTGTGGAGAAGAATTAGAGATATTCATTCTTCCCAGGGACCAAGCTAATGGGACCCTTGTTTCTGAAGCAGAGATAGTAATAATATTCTTCTGCATTTACCGTTTCAAAGGCTTTACATACAACATCTCTGAACTATATGTTGAGTGCTTAATTTGCCTTATGTTGTGTTAACAATTTGGAGTTCCTATATGAGTAATATTTCCATGAGGAGATTAAAGCAGTGAGAGGAAGAATACAAGTGCATAGTTTCAACAAAACGTGGTGGCCCTCAGTTGGGATTTTGTGGCAGCCCAGAGGATGGGAGGGGAGGCCAAGGACTTCTCTTCCTAATGACAGAGTGAACCATTGAGAGGAATCCCTGAGGACAGTTGTGTCTTCATCAGAGTCACCACAGGCAGGTGTCCTAGGATGAGGATAGCGTAGGGAAGGCTCCTATTAAGGAAAGGGATGCTACATCCTGGGAGAAAGCAGAGCATCCCTGACAGGACAGTTGGACAGAAATGTCGTTAAGATGAGTGGAGACTTGCAAGCATGTTTATTCAGTCAGTGAACAAATATTGCCGAGAGCCTCCTCGGTTCTTGACTCAGTGCCAGGAGTCATGCACACAGACGAATCAAATGTTGTCCCAAACTTCATGGAGCTCTCCATCGAGTAACAACAAAATCATGAGAGGTGTAGTGGTGGTGGGCTCATTGGAAGAGATGATCAGCGCTGCTTAGGGATGACCTCATGGGTGGTCCTGGTCCCCCTTCTCTTTTTTCCAACAGCTACATGGTCTCTCCTGGCCCAAGAACCTGGTTCTCAGCCAGATTTCAGCTTCTCAGGATACAACTCACACCTGGGCTCCATGTTGGCTCAAGGCATTCAACACTGTCACGGTCTTCAGAGATAACTGCTAATATCTGTAGCTACTGACTATGTCCTGGGCAGCTGGAGAGACAACGAGGCAAGTTTGATTTGTCCTATAGGTTCATCCTTGTCATCATGATGCGTGATTAGCTGTTTCCTCTCAAAGTTAAATACTCTCCAGTCTTCAAGATTCTCTCTCCATATCAAAAATCATTTAAATATCAGCCATATTTCTAGACTTGTAGAATTTGGTGTTTTATCTCTAATTGTAGATCAAATAACTAAAGTGAAAAGGAGTAAAGCAAACTCCAAGTTTGCAGTGAGATGTAGGATGGTCTGGGATTGAAATCCTGGCTTTTGCTATTCAGATGGTTGATAAACCCAATGACTTTTGTTTTCTTAAAAACAGAATTACCTAACACTCCCGAATTCTCTCCTCTTCTTTGTCCTATCAAGTTCTATGAAATATAACATTTCTGCTCGTCTACATAACTTGGATTCTCAGTTAGTGGAGCTCCATGAAGACATTACTGAGCCCTTGTGAGTAAATCACTATGGTCATTCCACTGGAGGATACAAAAGGAGGATACATAAATCTTTACTGAAAGAAGTTGAAAGGTGATGGTGCCCAGCTCAGCCTGGGTGTCTGTAGGTGAGAACATCAATAGCAGACAGCAATAGCCTCATCCTGATCAAAGGGAAGATGTGAACAGGAGCAATGACAGCACCTGGCTTTCTCCCTCCTGAAGAGTCAGGTCACAAAGCACCTAGAGAGTCTCCTCCAGAAAGTGTCCTGGGTACCAACTGTCATATTTGACTGTCACAAATTCTTGGCATGGGCTCCCTCACTGTGTTCCCTTTCCCAGATTCTGTTTAGATGGTAGCAAATTCAAGAGAAAAAGCAGAGGGTTGGACTTGAAAAGAATGAATAATGTGTGGTTGGGCAATGAATCTTTAAAAGATCAAGATCCCATTCAGGAAGTGAGGTTTTAGGGAATGCAGTGCATAGGTGGGGTTTAGTGTCATGCAGTGAGAGAAAATTTATTGCCTTTAGAGGCATCTAATGACTTGTGAAGGCAGCACATTCCTCAAATAACCCAAATGATAACCCTTCCTACCAAATGACAAAGAGAGCCTTTCACTTCCACTGGTCTTATGGAAACAAGGGGCCCTTAATGCACTTAAATTAGATAAGCTTGAAAATGGCTCTTCCTCTAGGGCCATGGAATGAAACAGATCCCATGGTCGGTGACCTAGGAAGAGGCAGAGCAGGTTTTATGACAATAGCCACAGGTGGTGGCGAAAAATGTCTTGAGCTTTTGGAGCTGCAAATGAGTTCACTCAGAAGAACCTTCCATGTAACTAAAACATGTTTAGCAAAATTTTGTATCCCATGGACACTAACTATTTAGCCCATTATCTGCAATCATCCTGTACATAATTAATCTGTATTGTCTTGGACCACCAAGGACCTTTGAGAGGAGTTCAGGAACCTGCACATCAGCACACATACCTGAAATGGAAATGGCATATTTTTTTCACAAGCTAAAAATAATAAAGTTCTTTCTCATTTTCAAATTATAGTCTTTGACCTAACTGAAGAGCTGACTACCAAAATATTAACGGGTAATCATGCTCACTAATATGCAGCTTTACACACAGCTTATGATGATTTTGATAAACAACAATGTATAGCAATTGTTTGTACAGATTGCCACAATGTCATCCTGGAATGTCAGTGGAAGTAGTGAGTGACATTATACCACCTGTCAGACCCCCCACAGGAAACAGGTAAAAAGGACGGGGTCAGCCAGCTCACTGTATACAATGGTATGTAATGTACATAACTCTTAAATTGGTTGATCATAAACCACTGAGAGTAAATCTATGTTTATACTGAGTTTTGGGTCCAGTCAAATAGGCAGAACATTCAGAAACAACTGTTTGGACTGTGAAAAGAATGGAAATAAATTCTTTGCTCATGAGTTAGAAGACTCACTATTTTTGAGGTGTCAATTTTCCCCAGTTTGATTCAGTGCAATCCAACTAATAAACACAGTGAGCACCTTTGATGGTAACTGATCAGCTGATTTTAAAATGAATTTGTAAATGCACAAATAGCAGAGTCAAAACACTTTCTATAAAATGAGGAACAAAGTTGGATGGCTAACTCTACCTGGTTTCAAGAACTATTTTCAAGTTGTAGTAATCAAATCACTATGGTATTCTGTAGTGGTCAGTCAACAGATTAATGGAAGAGAATAAAGACTCCCCAAATAAACCCATATTTATAAAGAGCCTGACCTTTTTTGACCAATGAAAAAAGGTAATCCAGAAAAGACACTCTTTTCAACAAATGGTGAAGAAATCTTTCAAATGGTGATGATCTCTTTCAACCTTTTCAGCTAGTGGATATCTATATCCATATGAAAAGTAGTTAACTAAATGAGCAGAATCCATATCTCACACCATGTACAATAAGTAACTCAAGATAGATCATAGATCTAAATATAAACCTGAAAACTGTAAAACTTGTAGAAGAAAACATCGAGGAAAGTAGTTGTGACTTCAGCTTAGACAGAGATTTCTTAGCTCAATACCAAAGATATAATCAATAGAACAATACGTTGATAAAAAAGACTTCATAACCATTGAAAACTTTTGGTCTTTAAAAGGCACTAGGGGGCTTCTCTGGTGGCCCAGTGGTAAAGAATCTGCCTTCCAATGCATGGGACACAAGTTCAATCCCTGGTCCGGGAACTAAGATCCCACATACCATGGGACAACGAAGCCCACGAGCTGCAACTACTGAGCATGCAAGCCACAACTAGAGAGCCAGTGTGCCACAACTACAGAGCCCACGTGCCGTAACTACTGAGCCCACACACCACAACTAGAGAGAGAAGCCCACATGCCACAACAAAGAACCTGTGCGCCACAACAAAAGATCCTGTATGCCACAGTAAAGATCCCGTATGCCCCAGCTAAGATCCAGTGCAGCTAAATCAATATATACTTAAAAGGCACTGGTAAGTAATGGCAAGTCAAGCCACAGTTAGTAAAAAATATTTATAAATTGCATATTTGATAGAGGACTTATACCCAGACTATACAGAAACTCTTAAAACTGAAAAAGAAGACAAAGAGATCAACTTTACATTGGGGAAAAGATTTGTAGAGTAATTCTGGAAACAGGCAATGTAAGTCATCCACCTAAATCTTCTCTTGTAAAACTGCTTTGATGAATCAAGAACATTCAAATTTCTATATATCTTTTAGATTAGCTTATAAATGTCTACCAAAATATCTTCTGGAAGTTTGGTTGGGTTTGTAGAGATCTGTTGATTAATTTGGTGAGAATTGACATTTAAAACATTGAGTCATCGAATCTACAAGTTTCCCATTTATTTATTCTCCATTTATTCAGTTCTTTAATTTGTCAATGTAATGTTCTGGGTTTTCATTGTATTGTTCTTACACATGTTTTGTACAATAAGACAGTGCAATAAAAAAATTGGTCGGGGGTTGGGGTGGGATGAATTGGAAGATTGAGATTGCCATATATACATTACTAATAAGAAAATAATTATCAAATTGTACACTTTAAATATATGCAGTTTATTGTGTGTCTATTGTACTTCAATAAAGGTTCTAAAAAATTAAAAATATTAAAATAAATAAATTAATTAATTAAAAAAAAAGAAGAATTGGTCAAAAGACCTGATGAAATATGAAGTTTTTGCAGAGTCTCGACAGTGTGGGCAGAAATGTGCAGATGTGCATTGTCATGCAAGATTACCATGCCCTCGGATAGCAGTCCTCTGCATTTAATCTGAAGTTTAGGTTTCAGCTCTTCAATAAACATCTCACTGTAACGACCACTGTTGATTGTTGAACATTTTTCCTGGCAATGTTCCAATATTGGCCCTTGGGTATCGCAGGAAATTGTAAGCATCAATTTTCCTGATGATGGTTGAGTTTTGAACTTTTTCTTGGTCAGTGGTTGAGGATGTTTCCATTCCATCCTCTTCCATTTACTCTGAAGCTCGTAATGATGAATCCACAGCTGATCACCAGTAATGATTCTCTTTAAGAAACTTTCACATTCCTTAGAGTATGGCTCCAAATTTTCTTTGCAGATATCCAAGCACTTCTGTTTATGCTGTTCCATGAGTTGTTTTGGGTACCCATCTCACAGACACTTTTTGAAACCTAAGTCTATCATGGATTACTTCGTTTTGAGGTGTTAAAGTGGCCTCCCTATAGTTCTGATCTTGCTCCATTGAACTTTCACCTGTTTGGTCCCCTGAAAACATCCCTGTGAGGACGAAGATTCACTTCTGATGAAGAAGTGAAGACAGTGGTGCATTCGTGGCTCGCAGCTCAGCCTAAAACATTTTTTAATGAGGGAAAATGAAAGTTTTTTAACACACGGACAAAGTGTATTGAAAAGCAAGGAGATTATGTTGGAAAATGATGTATTTGTCTTTTCTAAAAGTTAAACTAAATTCTACAGCCAGAACGTGGATAATTTTTGACTCACCTTCTTGATGAGTCTACAAAGCTACAGTAGTCAAGACAGTATGGTACTGGCACAAAAACAGAAATATAGATCAATGGACCAGGATAGAAAGCCCAGAGGTAAATGCACGCACATACGGGCACCTTATCTTTGACAAAGGAGGCAAGAATATGCAATGGAGAAAAGAGAGCCTCTTCAATAAGTGGTGCTGGGAAAACTGGACAGCTACATGTAAAAGAATGAAATGAGAACACCAAACACAGAAATAAATTTGAAATAGACTAAAGACCTAAATATGAGGCCAGACACTATAAAACTCTTAGAGGAAAACATAGGCAGAACACTCTATGACATAAATGACAGCAAGATCCTTTTTGACCCACCTCCTAAGAGGAATGGAAATAAAAACAAAAATAAACAAATGGGACCTAATGAAACTTGAAAGTTAAGAAGATGAAAAGACAACCCTCAGAATGGGAGAAAAAATTTGCAAATGAAGCAACTAACAAAGGATTAACCTCCAAAATATACAAGCAGCTCATGCAGCTCAATATCAGAAAAACAAACAACCCAATCCAAAAATGGGCAGAAGACCTAAATAGACATTTCTCCAAAGAAGACCTACAGATAGCCAAGAGGCACATGAAAAGATGCCCATCACTTATCGATAGAGAAATGCAAATCAAACCTATGTATCACCTCACACTGGTCAGAATAGCCATCATCAAAAACCCTAGGAACAACACATGCTGGAGAGGGTGTGGAGAAAAGGGAAAGTAAACTGTTGGTGGGAATATAAATAGATACAGCTACTGTGGAAAGCAGTATGGAGATTCCTTAAAAAACTAAAAATAGAACTACCATATGACCCAGCAATCCCATTACTGGGCATATACCCTGAGAAAACCATAATTCAAAAAGATACATGTACCACAGTGTTCACTGCAGTAGTGTTTACAATAGCCAGTACGTGGAAACATTAGCACTGTTTACAATAGCCAGGACATGTGTCATGTCTATCGACACATGAATGGATAAAGAAGATGTGGCACATATACACAATGGAATATTACTCAGCCATAAAACGGAATGAAATTGAGTTATTTGTAGTGAGGTGGATGGACCTAGAGACTGTCATACAGAGTGAAGTAAGTCACAAAGAGAGAAACAAATACCGTATGCTAACGTATATATATGGAATCTAGAAAAATAATACTGGCGAATAGCATGGCAGAGTGGGAATAAAGATGCAGGTGTAGAGACCAGACTAGAGAACACAGAAGGAAAAGGGAAAAATGAGGTGTAGTGAGAGAGTAGCATTGACATATATACACTACCAAAGGTAAAATAGATAGCTGGTGGGAAGCTACTGCATACACAGGGAGATAAGCTCGGTCCTCTGTGACAATCGAGAGGGATGGGATAGGGAGGGTGGGAGGGAGGCTGAAGAGGGAGGAGATATGGGAATATATGTATACATATAGCTGAGTCACTTAGTTGTATAGCAGAATTTAGCACAACATTGTAAAGCAATTATACTCCAATAAAGGTGTATAAACAATAACCAATAAAAAGAAAAGATGCATGTATAAACAGAGCTGATATATTCATACAAATGGAATACTACTTAGCAATAAAAAGAACGCACTGTTGATGCATATAATAAGATGGATATACTTTAATCATTATGCTGCATGAAGGAAAGCAGACAGAAAAGAGTATGTATATGGATCCACTTATATAAAGTTGTTAAAAAGGCAGATTCATCTATTCTGGCAGTGGTTGCCTGTGGCTGAGAGTTGAGGGAGTGCTGGACTGCAAAGGGGCACAGGAAAGTTGTGACAGAAGGGAAATACCCTGGATCTTGATTGTAGCTGTGGTTTTAATAGTATATACATCAATCAAAATGCGTTGAATTGTATACTTTATTTTTTTCAGCATCTACCCAGAAGTGAAGCATGTCACTTCCACGCATATTGCTTTGGCCAAAGTAAGTCACAGAGCTATTCCTAACTCTTTTTTTTGGCAAAAAATTATTTATTTATTTATTTATTTATTTACTTACTTACTTACTACCTTACTTACTTACTTATTGGTTGTGTTGGGTCTTCGTTGCTGCACACAGGCTTTCTGTAGTTTTGGTGTGTGGGGGATACTCTTCATTGTGGTGTGCAGGCTCCTCATTGTGGTGGCTTCTCTTGCTGAGGAGCACAGCTCTAGGTGTGCAGGCTTCAGTAATTGTGGGACACAGGCTCAACAGTTGTGTTGTACAGGCTTAGTTGTTCCACAGTATGTGGGATGTCATTGGGACAGGGATCGAACCCGTGTCCCATGCAATGGCAGGCAGATTTGTCACCACTGCGCCACCTATGAAGTCCCTTATTGTATACTTTAAAGTGGTGCAGTCTCTTCTACCTGTATCATATCTCAAGAGGATCCATATAAAAATCCACTGCAATTCTTTCTTCATACTAGCAGTGTTTAGAAAATAAAATTCAGTGAAACATAATAGAGATTCACATCCATAATCATTAAATGCTTAAGAACACATATACTGAAGACTCCTGAAAACCATTGCTGAGAGAAATTAAAGACCTAAATAAATGGAAACATATGTCATATACATAAATTAGATGAGTCAATATTTTTAGAATGTCAAATCAATGTTATTCCGAATAATATTGCAGCAGGCATTTTGTGGGGGAATTTGCAGGCTAATTATGAAATGTATATGAAGTCAAAGTATGTAGATTGGCCAAGACACACTGAAGAAAAATTAAGTTGGAAGACTTACTCTACTGGATTTCAAAATTCAGGTGAAAACTATAGTAATTAAGACACTATACTATTGGTGTATGTAAACACAACACAATTATATCAATGTGAAAGAGTAGAGAGTAAAAAATTTACCCACATCCGTATGCAATTATTTGATTTTTTAAATAAAGTCACCAACATGCATAGCAGAGTAATGAAAAGCTTTTCTGCAAAATATGATAAAACAAATGACTATTCATTTAGAAATAATTTAATATTAAAAATCACTTCTTTATAAAAACAGATGATTGAACTTGGTGTACCCCCCCCCCAAAAAAAAAAAAAAAAGAATTCCAGCCAACACATGGGACAGGATAACAGAAAAAAAAAAAAATCACTTCTCTCCATATACTAAAGTTAATTGGAGATGTTCTTTTTAAAATTGCAATGCTTTTTAAAGAATGATGGAATGTTTTCTTGACTAAGGCATAGACAAAAATTTCTTATACAAAATGCCAAGGCACTCACCACAGATTAAAAAATTGAATAAACTGGATTTCATACATTATTGAATCTTTAACTTACCATAATTTCCATTTAAAAAGTGAAAAGGCAACCCATAGACCCGCAGTTATTCCTTGCAATACATATATCTGACAAGAGACTTCTGTAAAATATATAAAGAACTTTTATATATCACAAAGAAAATTACAAACAATGTAGTGTATTTTTGAGCAGGAGATTTGAAGCAGCATTTCTCAGTAGAAGATAGCCAAATGACCAATCAGCTTTTGGAAACCGAAATGGGAAGCCACTATAGACATCAGAATGGCTAAAATTTAAAAGACTGAATATATAAAGTATGTGGGAACATACAGAAACTGGAACAGCTCTATATTGGGGGGAGAAATGTAAAATGACGCAACGATTTTGCAACCTCTGTGTCAGTTTCCATTCATTGACCAAGCAATTCTCTTCTTAGGTGTATGTACCTAGGAGAAACACGTGGATGTGTGGACAAAATAATTTGTGCACCATTATTCATACTTACTTTGTGCAGAGTAGCCAAAAACAAATCTGTTTATTACCTGAAAAATGGATAGTCCAATTGTGCTATAATCATAAAACAGAATATTTCTTAGCATAAAAATAAAGCCAAATTATCGACGTGGCCAATTAAGATTGAACCTCAAAACCAGATATCGTGTGAAAGAACCCAGGAAAAAGAGAACATACTGCATCATGCCATTCATATGAAGTGCAAGAGTAAACAAAATTATCTCTGATGAGGAGATCAAAACATGTTTGTCTTTGGCAGAAGGGGATGGTCTGGCAAGTAACGCAACAGAACTTTGGGGAACGGTGGGGAATGTTCTATACCTTGATCTGGATGGTGATGATACAATGCATCCGTATGTTAAATTCACTGATCTGTACTTCTAGGTTTGGTGCATTTTGTTCTAGGCAAATTACACCTCAATGTAGAACTGAAGGCATTGAAAAGAGGGATGACAAAGGGTAAAACAAGTGATAAACGACAGAAAATAGATGAGATATTCAACATATAAATAACAGGCTCCCTTGAGAAGAAACCCAAAGCAATGGAACAAAACAAACACTCAAAAGTATACTTAATGAGAAAAGTAATAAAATTTAAAAGTCCAAATGATATTAAAATGACACACTGCCCCCTTGGGAAAAATCACCCTAGAACAACAAATGCAGATGTAGTCTTGTAAAAGTACTGCCATTCAGTTTAATGTAAAGGTACAGGGTTGCCTTTGAAGGACAAATTGAAATGGTTTCTAATGATCAAACCTCTCCTTGCCAAATTTTGATGTCAGGAAGTTTTATAACCATTCTGAGCTTTTGTGTCATGAGGAAAAGAACAACACCTGACTTATAAGATTGTTCAGAGGATTAAATATGATCACTTGAACTATAACAAGTGCTAAGAACATACTTGACTTTGTTCTCCTTTATTCACCTTAAACTGATAGAATGCAATTGGCAGAGAACACATAATGTGTCCTAAAATAACTATTTTCCCACCATTTCTAGAAAGAAGTCCTGTTAATAGTAGAAAGAATTGGAGAGGGACAAGAGCCTTTTGAACAGCCATCCTTCAACCCTGGAGCATGGCTAGTTTCCTTCTAAAAGAGAGATGAAAGTCTTGACCAGGGCTCACCCCTGCAGTCTTCCCTGTCTGGAATGAAATGAGGAAGTCCACTATAGCTTTAGAACAACCTTGACTCCCAAGTGTTCCTCAGAAAAACAATCAGTTGTTCCACGCTAAAGATACTGAACAATTTTTGAAACCAGGAGGGGTCAAGGCTAAACTGAACCACATCACCAGAACTCTCACTTGAATCACAGCCAGGATATTAATACGGTTTCCCAGATTGCTGTTATAGCACATGAAGGCTCCACTGCAGTGGGTGACAAGCCTGTGGATATCAATCAGGTCTGTCATTGTATATATACAATGTATATATATTCATTGATAGGAAACAAAATTCAAACGTGTCCCCCATCCTAAAAACCCAAGGAAGTTCTCATCCGAAGCAATGTGTTGGAAAACACCCAGGCATAATCTTTGTGATCTTTGATGAGGTAATGATTTCTTAGATGGCATCTTAAGCAAAAACAACAGTGAATAAATAGATCAAAGGATTTCATCAAAATTAAAATCTTTTGTGCTTCATGGTGTCTTAACCCTGTGAGCTACCGAGGGGAGTGGTATGATTTGTCAATAAGAACGCTGACCAATACAAGGTCTTTATTTTCCAGCCCTGACAAGTTTCTTCAGCCTCCCTCTTGGCCCTTTCCCCACGTGCTTCATGCTATGATCTGACTGATTAAAAATATCTGAAGTCACCAAACACTTCATTCTTTCTCTGGCTCCTGGGTTTTTCTACATGATGTTCCCTGTGTCTGAGACATTCTTACCTGCCCTTTATTTACCTATTTATTACTCTTATTCAGTTTTCAGGGTCTATCTTGTTGTCACTTTGCCTGGAAATTCTTTCCTGACTCTCAAGCCTGTGTGAAAGGTCCCTTTCTGACCGGTACTTCCTGAACTGCAACCCATAAACTATTGCATTTTCATAGACTATTAACTCATTTATATCTACCTCTGGATTATGAGAAAATAACATGTTTATATGATTCATCCTTTGCAATGAACACCTATTGTTCTGCCTGCCCATACTTGCTCTTATTCTGGAAAATATTCTGTTTAATTCAGAATGGGACTGCTATCTTCTTACTGATTCCAACCTCCCTGGTAATTAGTAGGGTGGAAACCTGATGCAAGCTGGGCCATTCAGAGCCCTCTGTTAGGATTTTTGAACAAGAAAGGTGACAAAGTGGCCTTCAGATCCATTCAAGTTCCAAATTTTGAGATGCGGGTCTGGGGATTTTAGAGGCCATACCTCTTGTGTTATTTATCTATTGTACAACAAAATACCACAAACCAAAACACATTAAAACAGCACACATTTATAAAAAAAAAAAATTAAAATCTTTTGTGCTTCAGTGGATACGAATAAGGAAGTGAAAAGACAATCCACACAAGCAGAGAAAATTGTTGCAAAACTTATATCTGACAAAGTGTCTAGTATCCACAAGATGTAAAGAACTCTTACAATTCAAGAGGAAAAGGAGAAAAAACCGAATATATTAATGCAAAAGGGATTTGAACAATCATTCTCCTTAGAAGACTTAAAAATGGCCAGTAAGCATGTGAAAAGATGCTCAACACCATTAGTCATTAAGCAAATGGAAATGAAACCCACAATAAGGTACCACTTCACCCCCGCTAGTATGACTGTGATAAAAACATACACAGGGAGATGTGAAAGGTGTGCAGAAACTGGAATCCTCTTACACTGCTAGCGGGAATATAAAATGTTGCAATTGTCTTGGAAACAGTTATCAGTTTCTCAAATTCAATATAGAGTTGACACTGACATACTGGGAGCAGTTCCACTCCCAGGTTTGTACCCAAGAGAATTGAAAACATGGTCACGAACTTGCACCTGAATACTCAAAGCAGCATTATTCATAGACGTCAAAAGTAGAAACAACACCAAATGTCCACCAACTGAGGAATGAATAAACACAATGTAGTAGAGTCATAAAGTGAAATATTATTTAGGTGTAAAAAAAAATAAAATAATGAGACATGCAAAAACATGGATGAACCATGAAAACGTTATGGTAATGAAGACGCCAAATACAAAAGGCCATATGTCTGATGATTGCATTTTGAAGATATGCCCAGAAAAGGCAAATCCATACAGAGAGAAAGGAGATTAGTGGTTTCCAAGGGCTGGAAGAAGGAGGGAATAGGGAGTGACTGCTAATAGGACCAAGGATTATTTGGGACGTAATGCAGTTGTTCTGGAATTAGATAGTGGTGGTGGTTTCAAACCTTGTAAACAGACTGAAAATCACTGACTTGTACACAACATGAATGTTATGGTGCATGAATTATGCCGCCATCATCATCATCATCAACAAGGCATCTTTGCAGGTTCCATGCCCTGTAGTTTCATTAACCAGTGTCTCAAATTAATAGCCAGTGACCAGAATGTGATGTTGTTAGCCTGTTGAGAAGAAAGATATCAGAAAAAAAACAAAAAGTAAATTTAGACAGTTTTTGGTAGAAATGCAGTATAGGTGAAGGAAGCACCTACTTGGAAAGATCTGACAAAAGATTGAACTGGACAATGTGGGATGGGATTTTGGGGTGGAGGGGCACTCTACCTGGGTTCTGGCTCCAGCACGTACAGCAAGGGGGCCTTGGCCAGTGACAGACTCTCTCTCTGCCTCAGTTTCTCCATCTGCAAAGCAGCAGAGAGTAATGATCTCTGCACAAGTCAATTGTGAAGACTAGAATTACTCATATATATGATATACTCATGCCCACAAATCATGAGGAAGGTCACTGAAATCAGTGGGTAAATCTAACTGCACATCTGAGTAACTTTATCAAATAGACTCCAGGTCCCACCTCAGCCCAATGAATCAGAATTGCTACAGATGAGGACTGTGAACTTGTATGGGTACTAACTCTCCCAGGTGACTCTTACAGGGATCAACTTGAGGGCAGAACAGACCGAGCTGCATAAAATTTACCCAAAACACAGAAGTAGGACAGAGCAGAAGAACAAAGATATTTCCAATCCAGTGACTAAAGCAGATGAGAGCTATTGGAGGACTCTAGAATTGAAGGGACCTGGCCTATCTGACCCCATTTTACCCGTGTCCAGTTTACAGCGGAGACATAAGCCCTTGGGGACACATGGCTGAGGCACCTGACCACCTACCTTGAGAAAAGTGAGAGCCCTAATTTCAAATTCAGGCTGGTTTCCAGTGAAAGTTCAGTTTACCTTTTCTTTTTCCTCATTGATGGGACCAGTCTTCTTCAAGCTGCCACTTTACACAAATAAATCATATTGCTATAAATGCAACCTTTTACAAAGATGTTTGTTAGAAAACCTTATAAATATTCTAGCCACCTAACAAGAAACCAGAACGTTAGCAGGTGCATTCAGTTTCAGCACAGGTCAGCCCAATAGACTACAGTCCCTGAGATTTGAGACTCCCAAGTTAAAGGGAGATGATCCCTTTCTGTCATGGGACATCATGTCAACTTCAAGGAGGTGGGAAAGCAGCCATTCTAAAAGATGGGCTGCTTTTGCCTCCAGACTTTGGTGTCCTGACACCTGTAACCACTTCAGGGAGCCTTTGCAAGGGCCCAGCCATCACTTCTGCATTGGACTGTGTATAGAAATGGTTTCGTAAGACAAAAGTAGGGGTCTGGGAACAAAGCCAGGTTAGAGAGGAAAAGAGGAGAAGTAAGTGGCACAAATGAAGGATAAAGACGAAAGCAAGTTTCCTTTACTTACAAAACACAAAGCAATAGCTTACTTGCTTTGGTAAATAAAAAGCATTTTCTTCAATTCTTAATTTGGCCAGATAGATTATTTAATGTCCTCTTCTGTACGTTTCTTATTATTTACTTAGCACAATAATATTACCTTAGATGATTATAAGGAAAATAAAATATCATAATCACAGGATTATACAAATTGCCTGACCCCAATATCAGTCAATGAACTAGAACTGTTGTGATAACTTTTATTAGCCCTGTAAAAGCTAATCCGTGTTTGACTTCAAGTACATCAGATACCTTTTGTGAGCCTTCCATTTCATGATTATTTGAATGAAGGAATGTGATACATTTTTCTTTCCCCCACAGAATGTCAGGCCCACAGACACCAGAAAATAGATTTCCTTAATGCATTTGCTTAATCTCACAAACCAGTCTCATTAAGAAGGGTAGGGGACTTCCCTGGTGGTGCAGTGGTTAAGAATCCGCCTACCAGTGCAGTGGACATGGGTTTGATCTCTGGTCCAGGAAGATCCCACATGCCTCAGAGCAACTAAGCCCATTTGCCACAACTACTGAGCCCAGATGCCACAACTACTGAAGCCCATGTGCCTAGAGCCCATGCTCCGCAACAAGAGAAGCCACCACAATGAGAAGTCTGTGCACGTCAACCAAAAGTAGCCCCCACTCACCTCAACTAGAGAAAGCCCGTGCACAGCAAATGAAGACCCAACACAGCCAAAAAGATATAAATAAATATGTTTTGTAAAAAGGTGAGAATTAAAAACAAAAAAAGGAAGGATAGTTGGAGTATGGCTTGGGGTGCAGGGACGAGGAACTTTCATAACTGGTTGATCCAGTCCTCCATCCTTTACCTTGACACATATGACCCATGCTCACATCCATTTCACCCTCAATCCAGGTTAGACCAGCAGCTAAACTGAAGAGACGGATGTTGCAAAGGGGTCTCCCAAGTCACAGGCTCACAAGACCCGGCTAGGAGCAGATGCTGAAGGAGTGTGGAGTTGGTTCAGAACATAACTCCCTTCGGGCCTGCCTGTCCCTCTCTCCTCAACCTCAGCTTTTATGTCACTGAACACATCCATATGTTCCCTGTGGATCATCAGCCATCCGTGACCCAAGATCTTGAACTTAACCATATGCTGTTTTGGGAGTACAACCACAGGTCAATGGCAGGAGGACAACTCAAAGAGATCTATCAAGCAGTGTCCCATAAACTCCGCCCTGGATCCCTGGTCTGTTCATGATGGGGGTGAATTTAATCAACACAGATCAATAGCCTCAGGCTCCCAAGTCTTTCCTAAACAGATGGTCATGCCAGGTAGCCGAGGATATACATGTAAACTCTTTTAATCACTTTGACAGCTTGGAAAGAGCTCTTCTGGGACTACAATGAAATCCATAAGCGAAAGTATGAACTGTCCTGTTTAGTGACATTTAAAAAAAACCACAAGTAGAGCAACCCACATACAGAGGAGGCGCTTAGAAGGTAGGGATGTCAAACTTAAGTTTATTCTAAAGCCATCATGCTGCCCAGGGAAGATAAGAATCTGCTACAACACTGTGATGCAGCAAAAGAATATTACATTGGGACAGAAAACAGTTTAAAAAATTAAGTATGCATTCACATAGCATTATACTCTGCTTTTTGTCTATATCCTGAAATCTACAGATTTCAGGATATAGACAAACCTGGAGAAGACCCAGTGAAGAACTTCATGACAGTCTCAAAGTTTGACATCTCTCACTTGTGGAAAAACCTTAAGATCCATGTAAAGAGAAGGTGGGATGGCTTCATGACAGCCCTATGGAAATTAAGACTTGTTGGCAAACTATTTCTCTCATGAATTTTTTTTATGCACAGAAGAATGAACAGGGAGAACTCAGCTTAGATATGTTTTGGAAGGAGACGGGTAAGTGGTATCAGGACATGTGTGGACAACTGAAGAGTGGCTGCTGAGGGGTTGGGTGCTATCCAGGGTGACCTTCACAGGACCCCAGGCAGCCTTGTGTACCAGCATGGCCAAGGCAACTGGAAGGCAGGGGCCCCCAAGATTCCGTGACCCGCCCCCACCTACCAGTTCTGTTATTGCAACTCCAGATGGTTACCTGGCACACTGGGTCCCCTTCCGTCACTCCTGTCTGAGTCTGAGCTACAGGCAGTACCTCTGGCTCTGAGCTCTGGCATCTTGAACCTTATTTTTGCAGTTGTGAACCCTCCGTTGTTCCCAACAGTAAGTTAAGAACGCCAGTTTTTGTCGTCCCTCAGTCCTGAGTAAACCTATGTGATTTCACCTGATTTTAATCCAACATATGTTTGGCTTTCTTTTCCCCAGCCCCTGGCTCTACCCCTTCTACCACACATCACCATGGCAGTATCTCTTGGCCCTTTATCTGATCCGAGGGCAGAACTTACACTGACGGAAATCAACCGGGAGCTTCAGTTGCAGCTGGCAAAGAACAAGCAGGACTTCCGAGACCTCACGGAGAAATTCCTTGTATCCCAAGCAACTGCCTACTCCCTGGCCAACCAGCTGCAGAAATACAGTAAGTCCTAGGGGTCACGGTCACCAAAGTGATGAATGATCACCGTCTTCCCTCCAAGAAACTAAACTCTCTAGACTTTATCTCCTATTTCCTTTGTCATTTTGAATTTCATTCTGACCACAATCCAGGAAAGGTAGAAGTGGCTGTTTTACCCTCAGTTGCCTGAGGATGGGAAAACTGAGGTACAAAGAGTGTAGTCCCTTTTCCAAGTTTGCGGTGCGTTGTAGGGTGAGCATCAAGTTACAATTCTAGACATTGATTCCTGATGCAGTCACAGAACCGCCTGTTTCTCTCAGCAACAAGCTAAAGTGTGTCAACTGGAATCTTTTCTGTGCTGTATCTGATCCTGCATCACTGTTGGCTGAACGTCTGGCACTAATGAACTGCATCAGTCCCAGCTCCCCTGAGGTCCCACTGGCAAAGCCCCGTGCTTGTTACACTGGGGTCACGTGGTGGTTACACACTGGGGAAAGCAGAGGATAGTACCTGCTTTAAAGGAGCTTAAGGGTGAGGTTGCTCCTCACTGAAACTGTGGGCTACATGTTTCAGTTGTAATGAATAATGAAGAAATTCTGTCAAAGCTCTGCAAATAGTGCCTGTCACAGTGTAAGCACAGTACATTCACACTATACTATTTCTAATCACAAAAGCTTTCATAGTGTTTGGGCACATTTTTTTCTAGGTCCTTATACTTTCGCATATTCTATTTCACACAAGTGTATCCAGGAGAGTTTTTACTCAAAGGTGAAAACCTTTGAGACACTTGTTCATTAGTAAATCCCAGCAGAAGGGAACCATCAGGCCTATAGTTGCATGGACCCCATCAGGGGTCTTCCCGACCACACAGCAATCGCCACCTCATGGCCCTGTTCCGCGTGTCACCCAAGAGGCTGCAGGTCTTGGTAAAGTGGCCCAGGATTCAGAGTCAGTCTCAGGGGATGTGAATTCTGACTTTGCCAAATGCCAGTTCATCTTGTCTAGTTACTTTCTGGGCCTTGGAGCTTCTCTTTCCTCAGTTCTCAAACAAGAAGTAACCGAAGGCCACGCAGTTGGGAGGCTGAGGGATCAGATGTGGAGATCGCTGCATAGAGCCTGGTATTGGAGTTACATCTGCCCCTGGGGTGGACCCTGCCTCCTCCCTTGAAGGCCATGACCACAGCAGCAGGTCCAGCTTTCCCCTGAGGCAGCGTCTCTCTTTCCTCAGAGTGTGAAGCCTGTAAGGACATCATTGAATCCGTGCTGGGCGAGAAGCTGTCATTTGAGGCGCTGAGGCTGGCAGAGAAGCTGGCAGAGAAGCCAACGCTCGATGAGAGGCTGAGGTAAGGAGGTCAGAGATGTGCGTGGCAGGCACATGGGCACAATATTTATCAACCAGGTGGAGGACACCAACTGGTGAATTATGGACTCTGATTTTATTCAGGGCTCCAGTTAGTCTGCTTTGAAAAACACTATTAATTTGAAATCACATATCATGCATGAAATTCACCAAATTCAAGTGAACAAGTCAACTCAGTGGCATTTGGTACCTTCACAGTGTTGTTCAATCAGTACCTCATTGACCTTTAAATCACAATGTCCTCCTGACTGACTACAGCTTGTCATCCTTTTTTGACCCTGTTATTCTCTTGTTCTTTCCAACTCACACCTGCTGTACCTGTCCACGCTATATGTGGCTGTGTGTCATCCACTGTACCATGCCCTCTGTCTATTTTTATATGGAAATGGGCATGGCTGAGTGAGGAAATGAAGAGACATCTTCATGTAGGTTTAGAAAGACCCTAGGTTTTGTTTACAGAACAAGATGAATGGGCAATCTTATAGGAGCACGCCCTGTCTCAGGGGAGTCCTTTGTTGTCCCTCTTTCTCTTTGGCACAGGCTGGCCACCAGATATGGGCCACAATGCTGCTTCGATGGCTCCTTGAGGATGTTCTCACAGGAATCCCTCACAGTCATCATGCAACTCTTTGCATTTTAAAATTATCTTCTGTCCCACCTTAGGACGTGTGATATCCTAATTCGAAGTCAGGCGCGAGAGCTGACCCAGTTACGGCAGACATTACGGGAAGGGAAAGATGACTCTGTTCTACTCAAGCAGCACCTCAAGGACCTCGTCACCCACAATGACCTTGACAACCACCAGGGGCCGGGCTTCCGAGAGCAGCTGACTGAGGGACATAGGCTGGCAGAGCGCCTTGCCCGCAAGCTCAGCCCAGGTAAGGGGCCCACAGAACCTGATAGCACTGAGCCACTCACAAGAGACTCTGCACCTCGACTAGGATGTGGTTTTCTTTTTTCTCAGCTTTCCTGTTTCATGGCCCATTTGGGGCTCTGATAGGAGCAGGACTGGCTGAGTGGGAGGACGGGGAGAAATGCACAGGGTAGAGGGCATAGTATTGCAACTGATTCCTTCCTGATGGACCATGGACTTTGGGGCAGGAGGCAGCATCCGCCCAGTGTTAAAGCACAGAAAGGACGATGTGACAGGAGGCAGCTTGTGAGAGTGGAAAGAGTCCTGGACTAAGCCTGCAAGTTTCCAGGTTTAGCCTGAGTGCTGCCTTCAGTAACAGCGAGCGAGTGACTGACTTTTCCTCTCTTAGCGTCTGTTTCCTCCTCTGTAAAATAGATCAAATAATCTGTTGATGGTAGCTCTAGTGATAAACTGAGGAAATATGTATGAATGCACAGCAGAAAAAGAAGCCCTTCACTGTGTGGTGTCCGATAAGGTACTTGATATAGTCAGCCTTGGTGCTGGGAATGTTGTTTAGACTGGACCCCTTTCCATAGAGAGACTTTCCCTTGATAACACACAGAAGCCACCTTGAAGAGCCCAGGATGTTCCCAGGTGGAGGGATGCGGGACGTGGTTGCTCTCCTCAGAGGAAGGAAGGGATCTTGGGAGAGCTGAGAAGGTTTAGAGAGCCTGTGTCTTTGGCAGAATTTGTGGCAGGATGGATGATGCAGATGTAGAGGTCGAGATGGAAGGTGGACAAGTGTGCAGTGATATAAGGAAGAAAAGACCTTTTAAATGTCTGCCCAGTTGCAGGCAGAAGGTGCCACAATGGTGATCCTCTGGTCTAGAGTCAGACGTCCTGATGGGTCAGAAATCCATGCTGGGGGCGGGGTGTGTAAAGACAAGGCACTAGAACTTCCTTCCGCACAGTACCAGTTCACACACAGACAGTCATGACTCTACGACCATATGGGTTGCTGTGTTTGTCGTGGGTGAAGTGGCAAGAAGCTGACTGGATATTTCTGAATTTGCTTGTAGAAACTGATGAAGATGAGGAAGGTGAACCAGCAGAAGAAACACTCACGCCCAGGTACCAATGAACCGTCAGGAGCAGGTAATGTGTAGGTAACATATGGACAGGGTCACAGAAAGAGTAAGTGAGGTCAAGAGAGTCACAGATGCCAGATGCAAGCATAAGCAAACCTGCAGGCTGTACTGAGTTACTTCACTCAACCCACCTGGAGATGGCCTGGTAACTTGGTCGTCTGTGATCTCTTGTGCTACTTGTACATGTGACCCAAGCTGAAAGCACCATCCCTAGGATTTCCTGCACACACAGAGGATAGCTGTTCTCTCCTAAAGGAGCTCCAAGGGGAGATGCATATCTATTCCTACACAGTTGTTTTAGGTCCTTGGGAGGAAGGTACCTAGCAAAGGAATTATCAGAGAAGTAACTAGAGAAACTAAAGATCAGGAAAACTATCTAGACAAAACATTGGTTGCTATTTCACAAGAGTAAGAGAAAGAGGCCTTGGAGGCCTTTCTATTCCTAAAAAGAAGGCCTAACGTCTCTGAGAGTGTATACTGCCTTAATAGCAGTATTCACTTGACTACTTGATCTTACATTGAACATGGCGTAGGACCAGGGGGTAGCACCTGGCGTGGAAGCTGATTTGTGCTTCATGTTCCTGAAGGTACCATCCTGGGAGGGTTGAGTCTCATTCCTCATCAGAGGGTACGTGGCCAGTGCACGGAGCACCTGCTGGTCTCCCTCTCCCACCCCATGGCAGCCACACTCCACTTCACATAAGCAGGATAGTTCCTTCCCTCTCTAAGGGGACTGCCCTTTTGCTTTCTGTGACCACTCCCTAGGCCTCCCATCAAAACCAACCAGGACGGCAAGGGGTCGGATCCTTTTTGTTTACTTCTCTGTCATCCCTCTCCCACTTGACACAGCTTGGAGCTGCAGGAGGTTGCAAAGGAGGCAGTGCGTCAGGAATCCCAGGATGAGTGTGTTTTGACTCCTTCACGTCTCCCAGGAAGTTCTGACTGCAGCCAGCCTTGCAGGGATGGCAAATTCGCATGTGATGCCTGGGAGGTGGGCCCTGCTCTGGACGGAGCCTGTGGTTGCTCCCATGCTGCAGAGGATGGAATGCCAACCGATCTGCCAGGTAGCCTCCATGTTCTTTGTTCCCCTCAACCTGTGTAGACTGAGGAAGCTCGTCTCTGAAGACAGGCCCTATAGACACATCTTGATTTAAACCAGGGAAAAGGATCTATTAAGACACACAGACATCGGGTGGACCAGGGAGCCTTCACCCCTTTCTAGGCCCTGGTCATGCCTCTGTCACCCTGGCCCCAGTGTCAGGCATTTGGACCCAAATCAGTGTGACAACTCTCACCCACCTCGGGTGGACATCCACAGGAGGTGTCTATTAGACTTGCTTTAGATCAGATATGCCTTGTCACCTGCAATGATCTAACTTTGTTTTTGTAAATGTCCCTGGCCTTTCTCTTCTGATCCAAACACAACGGCAGACTGGCTTATACCTTAGGAGAGGTGATTTCTCTTTTTGGTATCACTGCTCTCAGCCCCAGTCTCCATCTTCTCTATGTTGGCTTCTCTTAGCTAAGCAGTCATCTGAAAACCAGGACAGAAACAACTGTACCATTGTCTTGCCTGGATGTTTCCATGAAGCAAGGCTGGCCTCTGGCAGTCCCTCCAGCCTTGAATGGCCATGGTTTCTTTGTAGCACCAAAGATTCTTTTTAGTTTGAGGGTTTGTAAAATTCATCCATCACTCTAGTGTTAAGGATAAATTTCTCTAAAGTATCAACAGCAACAAAATCTGATGGGCCTAACCAATATTGTAGAAACAATTCTAGAAAATAATTCAGCTCACTTTCTAGGATCACTGGGGAAAATTAACTATTTCCACAGACTCAGAACAAAGGATATTGGGAGAGCGCTCCTGAGGATTTCCCTGATGGGTCTGGAAGTGGTCCCCCCTGATTCTAGGAGTTAAGTGTCCTGGAATATCGTATTATGTTCTTGCACTGAGAGTATGAATGTCCTTGTGGTAAATGTGTTCACTGAGTTGGTACGTGTGCGGTGTAATTTGTTTCTTGTGACCCACTGTGTCTGAATTTCTTACTAGACAATCAGCATGATCATGTGCAAGTGGATGGACAAGAGCCAGTGTCCCCCAGGTAATTCTGAAGATCTGTGGGCTGTGAATGTCAAGAGTGACATCAGGAGACCTCAGATCCAGGGGGGAAGAATTACTAAATATAACTCTTTCATCCACTCAGTCAACAGCGAAATATCCCTTTTAAGAATGTTGTCTATTTTCACTTCAGAAGTTGTGTGTGTTTCAATTTCTTAATCCTTCAAGTACAGTGAGGTACAGTGAGTTGACCCAGGTGGAACAGGCAAACTTGGGAGCTCCTGTAATCAAGTGTTCTTCCCCGTGTGGTTAACAGTAGGGCGAGAGTCACCTACTTTGCGCCTGTTTGGCGTCAGCATGTTGGTAAATACTTGACTGCAAGTGAAGAAGCTAGAAAAAAATTCATGTTATAACAAAATATTGAGAAAATAGTTACTGAAGGGAGAATATCTAGAGTCTGTAATTCCTCAAAAGCTGTATCACTTTGACACTGCAAGTACAGATCAATACAAAGCATGCAAAAGAGTTGGAACCACTGTCTTAGTTCTCCGTGTGGGCTGGGGGTCATGACTAGAGCGTGCAGGGAGCATTCATTCTCCTCCTTCAACAGCCGGTTGTGTGGCCAGTGCACTTAGCATCTGCTGCTCTCTCCCTCTCCCACCCCATGGAAGCCACACTCCACTGCACACACAGAAGGATAGTCATTTCCGTCTTTAAGACCACTTCGCCTTTGCTTTCTGTGACCACTCCCTTTGCCTCCCATCAAAACCAGCCAGGATGGCTTGGTGTCTGATCCTCTTCATTTAATCTTCTGTCACCCCTCTCCCACCTGACACAGAGTGGAGCTGCAGGAGGTTGAAAAGAAGGAAGTGCTCCAGGAATCCCAAGATGAATGTGTTTTGGCTCCTTCAAGTGTCCAGGAAGGTGCTAACTGCTACCAGCCTTACAGTGATGGAAAATGTGCATTTGATGAAGGGAAAGTGGGGTCTGCTCTGGAAGGAGCCTGTGGTTGCTCCCATGCTAAAGAGGATAAAATTCCAACTGGTCTTCCAGGTAATCTGCATGCTCTTTGTTAGTCTACTTGAGAGAATGAATCTCCTTAGATAGACAGTATACGAACATATTGAAGTTCAAACCAGGCACTACAATGGCATTTAAAACAAGACATTCCACAGGTCAGTGAAGTTTTCTCAGTTGCTAGTCATGTACGACCCTGTGGCAAATCACTGGACCCAAGGTGGTCCTGCCAGACTCACATGTACCACTACAATTGTGGCACAGGAAGTACCTTTCAGGCCTCCTAATTTTGAATGAATCTTTTATATCACATGAAATGCTCTAATTTTCATTCCTGAGCAATGTCCCTGAGTTCCCTTACCTGTCCGAGGCTGTTGGCAGTCTTGTTTATATCTATGGAGTTGCCACTCCTTGGTTTCACTTCTGTCAACCCATATTCCAGCTCCTTTCATTTGTATTACCTTGTCCAGAGTTTTCTGAAACCAGAACGTAAGCCCCACTGTCATCTTTGGTATGTTTCTCTGAAGCAAGGCAGGGCCCTGGAACTTCCCAACCTGACAAATGGCCACTGTTTCTTTGCAGCTTTGAAGATTCTTTTGACTTGATGGTGTATGGATTCCACTCCCACCTAATCTCAAAGTATAATTCTTCTAACCCATTAACAAACAGCATTTCAGATAGAAAAAGCCTGAATGTTACAGCAGTGCTCTAGGTAGCTCGGTAGTTCCGCAGGATCTGTAGGGAAAGGATTTGTTTAGCTGTTTGCACAGACTCAGGACATAGGATACTGTGCTGATGACCTGTCATATCAAGCAGATTTGTCCAATGGCTCAAGAAGGAAACCCAGCGCCTTCTTATGAGGCTCCATCTGGGGTCTCTTAGGATATTTCCCTCAAAGCCTGTTAGGACAGTGTGAAGGTTGGCATCGAATTGGGCTTTTGTGAAAGGGTTTTGCCCCATGTAATTGTCCTGTTAATTTATTTGCAGAAAACCAAAGTGATCAGGATGACCTGGAAGGACCAGAGGCTATTGCCCCCAGGTAGTTATGAATATTTGTGGGCTGTTCATACAATGATGACACCTGCAGACCTCTGATCCAGGGGAAAGCAGAAAGTGCTGAATATTTTGTATCATCAGTTTTGCCAACCATGAATTATCCTTTATCATAATGTCTTCTGCTTTCATTGTGATACTTACACTGTTTTCCATTTCTTTGTAACATCTCAAGTTCATAATCCAAGTCGGTTGACCCAGGTGAACTAAATGAGAGTGATTTTCTTGCATAGACTTGTTATCTCCAGGATGGTTTAGAGAGTGAGTGCATAGCTCTTTTCTGCCTGTTTGGTATTGGCACGTTGACAACATGTATGTCACAGTAAGAAAAGTGAATAGATAATAATATTACTATATAATGCTACAATATTTAGAGAGGCCTTGGTGGCATGAGATGTCTGGGATAGCAGAATGCCCCAAAAGCTGTATGCTCGTGGCCCCTGCATGTGACACTCACTGCAATGTAAACGAGAAGGTGAAAGGCACTGTTACGTGACCCTATATGTTGTGAGTCATGGCTGTACCATCTGGAGATAATTCAGTCTCTTTCTTCACCAGCTTGTTATTTGGCCAGAGCACTGAGCACCTGCTGTCCTTTCTAGCTCCTGCCCCTGTAGAAACACACTCTGTCCCACACCCAAAAGGGAGTTGCTCCATCTTTAGTGGATCAGGTCCTTGGCTTGCTTCACCACTCCCGTAAACATGCCATCAGAACCAGATAGGACTCTAGGATAGCTGATCCCTCTTGGGTTAATCGTCAGTCCTCCCTCCCCCACCAGGCTCAGCGGGGAGCTGCCGCAGATGGGAGAGAATGGTGTCCCACGGGACTCACTGGATGAATACCACTTGACTTACTCAGTGCTTCCTGGTCAGTCAGACTCCTTCTGGCCTTATAGGAGCACCGCCATCTTCTCATGTGAGGAAGTGGATGTCCCCTATGCTCCAGATGTAAGCAGTGAGTATTCTCTTGCCGATGTGATAAAACTCCAACTGGACTCCCAGGTACACTCTGAATTCCTTGTACCCCACGCCTCAGGTGGTGCTGAGATTTTTCCCCACTGTGTACAAGCTCCGTAGACAGAGTGATCTGAATCAGGCTTTGTGGTAGAGTTTTAAGCACAGACATCAGGTGGGTCAGGGAGCAGTGTCTCTTCTTCATCCTGGCCGAGCCTGTGGGTCAGGCCCTGAGTTAGATCACTGGACCCGAGGTAGGTGTGACAAACTCACTCAGTTGCAAATGTGCAAGTGCGCAGAGATGACTGTCTTCTTTCCTGATACCCATGAAATGTCTCTTCTTACCCCAAATGCTCCCATTTCCATACCCCCAAACATCCCTGGATGTCTGTGCCTTTCCAGCGATGTTGACAGCCTTAACTCCATCTTTGGATCTGTTGTTTCCCTGGTGTCACTGCTGTCATCCCCAGTGTCTGTCTCCTCTAAGTTGGTCCTCTTAGCAAAACCGTCATCTGGATATGAGGATACGAAGACCCCTACCCTCACCTTGCTTGTATGTTTCCGTGAACCAAGGCAGAGCCCTGGCATTCCCCCCACCCACCCACCCATGAATGGCCAAAGATTCAATGGAGCAACAAAGATTCATTTTCATGTGAGGTTTTGTAGATTCCAATCATTATTCAGCTAAACCAGCCAGCATATGATGAGAAAAGCCTGAATATGATTCTGTTAGAAGGCAGGTGGACTGTTCCCCAGCATCTGTCTAGTTTTTACTGAGACTTGGAAGGGGATGCTGTGGTGGGGATCTGCCAGGTCAGGGTCTGAGTTTCAATGAGGAGGATGAGTGATGCTCAGACACAGGTCTCACGAGTGAGATGTGTGTGATGTGTCCCAGCCCTGCCAGGCCCTCATTCAGAAAGGCCCCGGAGAGGCCAAGTCACCCACACAGATGGGCTGAGAGGAATGAGTGGAACATCTAAATAATCCACGGATCCATCCTGTGTCTGGGTTCTGATGATAACCTGAGAACAGTGTGGATATAAGAGTGTGGACAGCTGTGATGCAGCGGTGTGGGCACAGGTGGTCGCGTCTGCCCCACCCTCTCTCTGTATAAGGAGAAACCCTGTGGAAACAGTGCAAACACTATATTTTTAAATTACAACATGAGCTTTTCTTAGGGCCTCTTCCCATCATGCCAAACTAATAATATGAGGCAATAGTGTCGATGTTTGATGAAATGTTTGTCTTTTTCCCATGCAAATGCAAAGAATGTTCAAAGCATAAATTTAATAAAGCCCATTAGTCTGCAGAAGAGGGTAAGGAGTGATCACTGAAAACAATCCTAGGGACTTCCCAGGTGGCTCAGTGGTTAAGAATCTACCTGCCAATGCAGGGCACAGGGGTCTAATCCCTGGTCCAGGAAGATCCCGATGCTGTGGAGCAACTAAGCCCGTGCACCACAACTACTGAGCCCATGCGCAGCAACTACTGAAGCCCTCACACCCAGAGCCTGTGCTTCGCAACAAGAGAAGCCACTGCAACGAGAAGCCTGCACACCACAAGGAAGAGTAGCCCCCACTCGCCACAACTAGAGAAAGCCTGCGCACAGCAATGAACACCCAACAAAGCCGAAAAAGAAAAAAAAAAACCCTTCAAAACTACAACTACAACAACAAACAATCCTAGACCTTGATTGAAAATCACATTGGAGAATGGGGATACCTGGTTTTGATACATCTTTCACCCACCTAATTTGTTAAATTAAAAGGTTTGACCCATATGAACTGTGAATTACCATATGATCTGATGAAGTGTCCTAACATTGATGATTAATGATTAAAATACTCTGCCTGGAGGAAATATGAAGGGCACACCAGGCTAAGAGAAGTGCTTGTGAAAAAAGCCCTGGAGGCTCAAAGAGGCTCCTGGTGCAGGGCTGGGGTCAGGGAGGGGCCCGCCTGAGTCTGGGAGGATTTGTAGAAGGGAGATGTGGGAAATGATTTTGCAGAAGAAAGAGGAGCCAGATGACAGGAGGACTACAAAGGCGTGAGGAGTGCAGAGCTCGTGTAGTAGAGAAGGGAGGATGAATTTCCATAAGCCAAGGAGTGTGCGATGAAACAGGATTTGGGGGTAATAAGACAGGTGACCTTTGACGATGTGGAGAGGCCAGAATCAGAGAAAGCAAATAGAAGGAGATTGGATGAATCATTGTTGAGAGTCAGACATAGATGCTCTCTGGAAGACTCAGTGGTAACAGATCCATGAGAGACACTTTAAAGAAACAGTTAAACAAACCTTGTTGAGGATGCGGATGTATAGGAGAGAGGCCAGACGGGAGCCTCACAGCAATGTGGAGCAGGTCCTGTGGGGCACAACCCCACCTGAGCCTGACCTGGACTGGATGAGGGTACTTGATATCTTTGCTTAGCCCACGTTCTGAGAATATGTATTCATTTCACAGGAGAAATAGCAACACATTTGCTTAGGGGCACTGCCCAGACCCCACTGGAGGGGAGTGTAATATAAGGATTGTGCATTGTGTTACATTCTCCCTAAAGAAGCAAACACTCTGATTCTGTAGCCCTTCTGCACCTAAGCTTCCAATAAGGGATTCGGGCCTCTGCTACAACTGCTTCTATCTGCTGATACCATCCACGCCCACTCTGCCCCATGTGGCAATAGAATATATATATGTATGGGTGAGTGGAAAGGTAGACAAAAATCACAAGTAAGGAAGTTAAAAGGTTCCAGAACTGTGAAGCATTCTCTTAACTTGGTTCATATACTGTCGTTACCCAACTCACTTTTCTAGTGGTACCTGAAGCCTTTAAGCCATACTTCTTCCCCTGTTCTTTTATTCTTGTGGGTAGATATCAACAACTCTTTCTCCTCCATGCCTTGAGGCCTGCCTAGAGCTTTGTCTGTAAGCTACAGGATTGAGTTTAGTAATAATTTAGTAATAGATGGGACCACAACTGCCATCCAAAACCCTCTAGACTCAAGTGGGTAATTTTTCATTTCAAGGATATTGCAGCCTAGCAACTGCCATCCCAGCATCTGCCCAGCCAGAAACATGACCTCTCCTTCATGGACACGATTTCTGCCTTTATTGTTGGGTCACTGGATGGTCTCACTGATAGGAAGGCACATCCATTCTGGGAGGGATTAGCAAAGGAAAACTTGGATTGGTCCTACTGCACACTCTTTCCCTTTCAGGTGACACATGGGAGGACTGTCACCGAGGGCCTGTGAATTTCCAAGGGTCAGAGGTGCAAACTTCACAAGCACAGTTGCAGAAAAGCACCCAGGATACCAATTATCTGCAAGTACGGCTGGACCAGGATTTCGATTGTGGTGACAGCAAAGCCTCGCTCAGTCTTTCCTTCACCATCGGGGGCTTTAACACCGACACTGATTATGTAAACCAGGGACCACTCTTCCTAGGTAAGAAAAAAACAAGGATTAGAAGCTCTAGTCAGCAGAGGGTTGTGGGTGGAGGAGGCAATGGGGCCTCTTCCACACCTGCTGTAGGTCAAGTTGAAATCTGTGATGCTCTAACAGAGTGAGTGAGCAAGAACCTGGGATTTAGGACCAGCTCTGCCTCAGGTCCTGGGTTTGCAAATGCCTGGTATTTAACTGGTGTCTCCATCTCACATCTCTCATCTGAACTCTTGAAGAATTCTATCTTCATTCCATGGTTGTTGAGAATATTAAGCAACATAATGTCTAGAGTGCATGATTCAGTAAAAATGGCTTCAGAATTACTATGAATATATAATCCCTAACCATTAGGTCTTTCTGGTGCTTAGCACTTAGTAAATGCTTGCACGTGCATTGTTTCTCCTGCGGTAGCATAGTTTTTATGATCTCCATTTTCTCTGGACCCCATCTACCTTTGCTTTTTCAGAAAGGCATGTTGGCCAATATTTTTCTCTCCCTTCAACATCTATGCTCAAGCCAACTTTTCCCTGCTAGATGCTCTCAGTAACAGTGTATTAGTAACATTCTGTAGCAATGTAAACAGGGCCCCACAACTCAGTCTCCTGTTTGCTTTTCATATCCAGGTTATTTTCCTCTTGTTTTCCTCTCCTTTTAAAATAAAGGGCCACCCTCATCCTTGAAGTGCACTGATCAGTCTCTTTGACGACACTCCCTGTGATTCACCCTCTTCACTCAGCTCCGTGGCCGTGTCCTCAGTTTTCTTCTCCCCAGGATCCACCACTGCTCAGATTGTCTTAAAAGAGCTTTGAAACCCTCACATCCATTTCACCTGGGACGAATGTATCCTTACCCTCCACCTCTCTCCACATCTGCACCGGAGCCTGGGGCTGCCTGGGGCTTATCCCTCAGGTGATGGCCTCATCTGAGAAATGAAGAGAGCGCCACATCCTCGGTGGGGGTGAGATAAAAAGGAGCTCCCCTGCGGCACCAGGGAGAGTCTCATAGAAGGTGCTCAGGGAGTGCAGGGATGCACAGCCCTGCCACATGCCAGTAGGTCTTGTGGTATTTAGTTGTCTCCTCTTCCCTCTAGTCTCTCCTTTTCTCGTCCTTGGCTTCCCACATTTCCAGCCAAGACCTAACCCCGCTGGCTCAGTCACTGTCTCCTACTCAATTTCCCCAGAGGACTCAGCATAAATCCAGGCTTTGCATCAGACTTTGCAGCAAAGGATAATCTTCGTGGACTTTATGTTCATCCTCCTCCACCCTGGGATCCCTGCCCCCCCATATATAACAGTTCATGTTTCCCACCAGAGCTTCATTTTTTCATTCTTCTTATTTTCCTCCTTGCTTTTTCAAACTCAGCTCATCAGGAGGCCGTTAGAATGATCCAGTCGATATCTCATCACCCTCATGCATTCGTTCCTTTATACACACACACTTGTGAGTGTTGTTGCATTGTATCATATCTTCCATGCCTTATTTAGATTGACTATGTATAAATATTACACATAGTATGTGTGCATATATATGTGAAATATATATTGATGTATATTTTTAAATTTTCCAGTTTGAGACTTCCTGCATTCTCTTCTATCTCAAGGTTTTCCTTCAACTGTGACTTTGCCTGATCTCTACACTCTCTTTCCTCCAGAGAGTACAATCTGTATCTGGAATGATTTCCTTGCCTTTACCTTTTCTAGCTAGGGACTTTTTATCAATTCTATTTTTCTTGACTTTTTTTTATTATTTGGGAGCATGTTTGCCTACTGGCAGTCTTACCATTTATGGGTAGTGTAAGGAATATCAAGAAAAAAGAAAATACTCGTGTCGCCATTGGCTTCACCTGACCATGGCCTTTCAGGTGGCCTTTCTTGTTCCTGGACACTTTCCTTACTTGCTGTCCCTCTTGGGTGGGGGAATAAGTCATAGGAAGGTCATGAGTAACAATGGATCCTGTTGTCTGTGGTTTTATGTCAGAGCTGGGTTTGGATGCCTCCATCGGAATGAAGACCCCTCCCAAGCTGGAGGGTGAGGGCTCAGCTGCCAGCAAGCATGAGTGTCTGGTCTGCAGCAAGATTCATGCCTTAAGTGTCCTGAAACAGAAGATTATCAGAAGAAAACTGCTGTTCAGCACCTGGAGACTAGCATGCAGATTCCCTGGCCTTCAAGCTTAGGGTACAGAGGTAAGCACACCTGAGGCTCTTCCATGCACTCCTGCCTTTTACTCTTCACTTAAGGTTACAGCTCAGTCTCACACTAATTTTCCTCTTCCTCCTTTGTGCCCTCAACAGCTGATGCTACCTCGTCTGGTCTTTGCTCTGTTTCCCATGGGGGCTGCCTCCCTGCCAGGCCCTTCCATCTCCTTCTCCTGTTTGCACTCTGAACCCTGTTCAGTCTCTGTAACTGCTCTCCTGATATTCCCTCTGACCGTTCCTTTCAGCCATAGGGAGGCTCAGATCCATGGTCCTCCATCAGAAGAGCATCATTTAAGACACTGAAGACATGATGCTTCGCCTGATACCACATATTCTCTTGGTTTCTTCAGCTTCCTTTCCTTGCCCATCCCCCCCAAATCCACTGCCTCTTCCTTCCAGGATCGCGACTGAATGAATTACTTGCATGTGGGTTGGGTTTTGGAGGACCCAACCTCGGACAGCCCTTAACCCTCAACTTCTCCACCTGAATAAGAAATGCTGAAACTGAGGAAAAGAGCCCTGATTATAAAAACTAAATAAGAACCTGGGTCATAGGTGGGAGTCCTGGACTGGCCTGGAGTCAGGGCTCTCCTCGGCTCCAGGTGGGCAGTTCTGTGCTGATGTGCATGGGGCTTCCAGGGACTCACTGGAGCTGGCAGTAGTTGGAGGACAGTAGATGGAGGACAGTAGATGGCACACTAAAGGGACAGTGGCCAAAAGGAGATGCAGAGGCCAGGTTTTCAAAATGCATAGACGTGAGGTGCATAGGCATTCAGACTTCTCCCTTTTTGCAAATGACTGCTTCTACATGTTCAGTAAGAATCCAGAAAAATGAACTGAGTTGGAATCTGAGGCCAGGGAATGGAGGAGAGCATTGGAGTGAATTACCTTTGGGCCAGATGTATGAAGACCCAGTTAGATACACAAGAATATAAGATAATCATTGCTTCAGACAAATCTAATTGAGAAGGCAAGTTATTTATATGGGAGTGTCGGAGAAAGGCCAAAAAACCTTTAGGGCCAGTGGAAAAGGAGTCCATGGTGGACTAGATGGAGAGAAGAAAAAGAATGGTATGAAACAGTGTAGGTCTAGTGAGTAGTTCTCAATCATGCAATTAGAAAACAAGAAGTGGGTGAGTTTTGATCTAACTTGAATGCCTTAACCCAATCTCTTCAAATTCTGATTGTAAAGTTCTGTGGTGAGGTTTGGGTATCAGTATTTTTAAAAGCTCTGCTAATATGCGTCTAGGGATTAGAAGGACTATGGATGTGGTAGGACGTCAGTAACCAGTATGGCAGTGTCCATCGTGTGGCTACTTCATAGAAAAGCTGAAGATCAGCCTTTAAGGGAATTAGCATTCTTCTCTCAACAGAACTATTTGTATAGCTCAGAGCAAAGAGAAAAAAGATAGATACGTAGGTTCTATATATAATCTCTCTGTTTGGATCCAATGTTTTTTACAATTTTTATAGTACAAGATAGAATAAAAAATACACATTACATAGAAACCCACAGTATAAAATAGTACCTCCCCTTACCACAATAATGAACTGGAGTGTTTTCATTTCTACTGTAAAATGCAACTTGCAGTTCACTATTTACTAAATGGATTTCACAGCCTACTAATTGGCTCAGAACTGCAGATTCAACAAATGCGTTTTTTAATTAAATTCTTTCTTTATGCAAAAGCCCCATAATGAATCTTAGGCCTCATTCTCCTATGTGTATCCTTTTTCATGCCCGTCTATACACTAATGTAAAATACTAGGAGAGACTCTTTCTTTGGGCAAAGTTAGAGAAAACAGTGATGAGAATCTAGTATAACTAAAACTAATGCTTTTTCCCTTTCACTTCAGAGTTGTGTTTGTCTAGAGGTTGAGAACGTTTCTAGCAATGCTCTCGGGGGATCCAGCATGAAATCACCTTCATAGACTGTTGGTGTCCATGGGATGCAAAGGGGTTGGGCTGCCGTTACACTCCCTGCTCTCATTTTGCTAATTTCATTTTGAGTTCTCCCTGTTTCCATTCTTTCCTCAGCCCCTCTGGAGCAGGATTTCTCTGTAGAGCCTGATCCCTGTCCAGGAGGGTGACCAAACAGCCTCTATTAATTGCTGACACCTCCACATGGGAGCCTCTCCTCTCTGTTCCCCCAAGTGTATGGAAAGGGCCTGTGGCCTGGGTCCTAGACCAGGGTTGGCAACCACAGGCCACGTGGTTTTAGTTAGTCCTTAGTTCCTTGGCACCAGAGCTCCTCATCTGTAAAAGGTGGAACTGGACTTGGATACCTTCTGAGGTCCCTGTTGGCTCTCATATTGCAGGGCTCTCCCTGTAGCCGGTCCCTCCTCCTCAGAAGGCAGGGATGTAGAGGTAGAAGAGAGTGTATTTCTCCAGCAAGCATCTCTGCTCCCATAGCAGTCCGTTTCTGAATGTGTACGAGGGATGCTAAGTACATCCATCCCTGGTACATGTGAGAATGTCATCATTCGATTCAGATGAAGGGGTTCAAGAGTAAAGTGGCTGCTGCGGATTGGGTGGTAGGAAGCTGGCTAAGGCTCTGCAGCAGCTTGAGCTGCAATATGACCAAGCACTGGTGGGGTGAGGACAGGGGTCCCTAGATTCTGCTCCACAGGCTGGATGAAAATCTCAGGAGCTATTTCTGCTAACTTATGCATCTCACTTTCCCCTTCAGCCAGCCTGTGGCTCCCCCTTCAGCTCCTCCTGTCAACAGGAGCTCAGCCTGCCCGGGCCTCTGTCATCATGTAGCCATCCCTCCAGGCTCAGGTATCAGCAGGACCTAGGAAAACTCCCGTGTCATCTCTCTCTCTCCCTCTGTCTTTTGCAGATACCAGTTTCCCTAGGAACTAAGAAAAGATATTGCCAGTTTGGATGAATCCATATTATAAAATGTACCCTTTCCATTTGATGAAAAAAATCTACAACAGCAAGTCAAGTTCAAGCCTCAACAGAATATTGGAGGGATCCTTTCCTGAGAATCGACATCCCAACCAACAACCACTTTCCACACTCCAAAAGACAGATTTGATGGAAGAAATCCCAGCCATCAGCCTCCAAGTGTGATCAGTCAATAAGGAGACCAATGCTTTGATGGACACACAGTTTGGAGAGACCTTAACTCTTGTTCCTCTCAATACGCCTCCTCCACACACCAGCATCAGGAGCAACTGGAAGAAGGCAACATGTCAACCTGGTCATTCTTTGCCACTAGATGGACTGGACCAGGAGTAGATGGCATTAACTATGCAGTGTTCTTGCTGAAAATGTTTAGCCTGAGTTTCATTACAAGGTAGTGATCAGACAACTGCAGAATTTAGGCCACTGAGCAAGACAGCTGGCCAGTCTTTCTTCAAACAGTCAAGGTCTCCACAACTAAGACCACAAAAAGGAGAAGAGATGTTTTGGGTTCCAAAGGCCTAAAAAGATTGTGCTGCTATATTTCTTTAGTCCTTGGGAACCTCAAGCCTCTCCTCACCTTTTGGTAGCTGTCTTCAATGGTGGTGGCATTGACTTGTTTGCAGAGGACAGGTCAGTTGTCTGGCTCAAAGGCCTACAGTTTGCCATTGTCTGAGCATTTCCTCATGATTAAATTCAGGGGAAACCTTTTTGCCTAGAACACCACCTAGTGCATGCTGTGTGCTTCCTAGCGCAGCCCCTTTGGAGGCTGAGAGTGTCCACTTTGCCTGTCACCACTATTGTCATTTTAGCATTGGACACTGTTGTGCAGGGCTTCATGAGATCCATCCATTGGAAAGACATGTTTGCTGTCTATAATCAGTAATTTGATTAGTGGTGCTTTGAGAGTGTATGAATATCTTATTCTATGATGCTTTCTCTAAAATTTTACCAGCCCTTATCGATCCCTGATGTGTGTCAATTATCTTTGTGCTCCTCTATGTGCAGAGTCTTTGCCGGTTCCTCTACTTCTGTGTGGCTACCACACCTGGCTAAATACAAACCAACTGGAGTCCACGGTGTCCTCTGGCCCTTGGTTGGGGCAGGGTTATGACTGGTGTCCTTGACTCTCTCTGTTAGTCCCTAGCCCTCTGAAATGCACGTGG
Organism: Hippopotamus amphibius kiboko; assembly: GCF_030028045.1. NCBI lineage: Eukaryota > Metazoa > Chordata > Mammalia > Artiodactyla > Hippopotamidae > Hippopotamus > Hippopotamus amphibius. The sequence goes on from NC_080186.1 coordinate 110,062,519, forward strand.
AGAGTTCCTGCTGCCATTATCCTAGGTGGACCTGTGCTCTCCTATCATTCTTTTTCAAATGCAGGTTTTCAATAGTACACAAAATAGAATTATATAAGAACATCCCCATCTTTGTTAGCCACGACCAACAAATATCAGCTTATGGCTGCCCTTGTTTTACTACAAGCCACCCACTTACCTTTCCCTATATTCTGTAAAGCAAATCTCAGATATCATATTTCGTCTGTCATTTTGCCAGTATGTTTCCGTAAATGAGGACTCTTTTTGAAAGTATTCTCATCATAGCATTATAATTGTTCATAAATTAATTCAGCATCTTTAATGTCATAAAAGAGTGCTCAAATTTCCCATTATTGTTTTTAAGTTATTCTTTCTTGGGACCCAAAGAAAATGCACAAACTGTAATTAGTAGGATATGTGTTGAAGTCTTTACACACATATTTACTCTGGGTTTCTTCCTCCCTCCCTCCCTTCCTTTCTTCCCCTGCCTCTTCCTTCCTCCCTCCCGTTGTCCCTCCCCCCCTTCTTTCCTTGCTTCCTTCCCTCTCACTCTTGCTCCAGCTCTCTTGGTCTCTTGCTGTCCTTTTCTTTTCCTTTCTTAAATCATTCATTTGTTGAAGAAGTGGAGTTGTTTGTTCTGTAGCATTCCCACAATGTAAATTGTATAACTGGGTGTACTTTAATAAATTCTTCCGTCCTCCATACTTTCTTTTTGGTGGTAGAATCTAAAGCAGTGCTGGAATATAATGAAATTGCAAACCACATATGTAATTTCAATTTTCCGAGTAACCACATTGAAAACTGAAAAGTATAAGCACACAATGATACAAATATTATCTTCTACACAGCTAATTAATGCTGCACATTAAGGGAAACATAATTCCACCAAAGCTTTAAAGTTGTGTTTAATAGAAAAATGTTGTGCATATCTTCAGCCTTTAAGTTTACATTCACATGAATTATAAATTAAATATAATTAAAATCCAGTTCCTTAGTCGTCCTAGCCACATTCTAGGTATTCAATAGCCATATGTGTCTAGTGGCCCCTATTTTGGACACAGTAGATACAGAGGCAGAGGAGATTGTGTTTGGTATCCTGGCAAGGGCACCTCAGAAGTGGTGTGTGCTCTCTGATCAGGAGGCACATCAACTCCTGTGTGTTTCCTCAAATAATGTTAGCAGCCCTTGGAGTTCAAGGCCTAGATCCGTGAACTAGTTATGTGGAGCAAAATGGTGATATTCCATGGCCATGTGTTATCTAGCTGGTACACTTGCATAAAAAAAAACTTCCCCTTAGTACTAAATACTGTTTAGTTACTTAGTGGTTCCCTCTGTAAAGAAAACTGCAGCTTAATGAGCAATTCCCCAAGCATCCTCCATGGTCACCAACTAGTTTCTTTTATTTCTTTTTTTTCCCCCTGTGCTAATATGAAATCAAAGTTTCAAACACATTGAAGTATTTCAATTCATTGCAATAGAGTCCTTACTGATACTCCAATGATCCTCTCTTTCAGCAGTGAATGTGCCTTTAAGCTGGCTCCTTTCTCCTTTTCATAAGATTTTAACAGTCTTTGAGACCTTTGTAGATATCACTATGACAAGGTGCTTCTGTCTCATCTGCCCCTGACCGGAACTCAGTCATATCTCTCAAAATCTCTGATTCCTTTCTGTGAAAAACATTATTCCCAAATCAAATTGTGTAACCTAAAGACACTCAATGGAAGTGGTTGAATTCTAGACCTTTGCAGTGGACAGAGCTAGCAAATACATACTCATATTTGTATGTGTTCATGCATTCACATATATTCACATTCATAATTCAAACTCAGAACTACAGGCTTTGATTGAATGTCTGTCTTTCAGCTGAGACTCTTTTCTCTAATACCACTAGTTTTGTTTTTAAGGGCACTGGGAGTAATAGAAATACAACACCTTATACCGCCTCCTTTGCTTTTCCCCACACTATATTGACAAAAGAATAAAGAAATACCCAACAATGCCAATCATAACACAACTGACGAAAGCAGGTTTTAAAATTTTGTCACTGTTCTGGGGTACACATAAATTATTGTTTTATACTCTCTTCGGCTAGTTCTTATCCATGTGGCTGTTCCACAGAAGGCCTTGCACAAAAGGTTTATGTGTTACATTGTGTTTTCCATATCCAGAGGCAACATTTGAAAAAGGAATTTAAGTTTATAATGATAAAAAAATAAATCTGGTTTCCACCCAAATCTAACCAAAGTATATTCGCTACAGGCTAGCCTTGATGATAAGCTCTGCAAGTGTCTCAAAGGCCTTGGGTGGAGAGGGGTCAGGGAGCCCTGGTCTCCCCAGACGCTGGAATCCTTGGCCTTTCTCCTCTTTCTGGCTGAGCTTGGGATGAAAGCACGGGACTTCCTGGGGTCAAGATTGAAATCTCAGCCTAACAGCGGCTTTTCGTGTCCAATGGAGACTTAGGAGCTAGAAATTCTGAATAAAATCGGAACACAGTGGAATAGGATCAATCAAACTTCAGAATAGAATAGGCACCTCAATACAGCACTACCCATTCGGGTCTGGAACCATAAGAGGCTGTCACCCTGTCTGACCAGCGACATCACAGCCCCCCACAGCGACCCCTGACTCACAGGGACAAGCGCGCAGTTACGCCTGCGGTGTGACGCCCCCTCGCGGGGCAGGACTCAGGCGGCGCAGCCTCTGCCTTTTACCCCGGAGACCCAGGGGGCCCCGACGGCGGGGTGGCACTGGCTCGGTCGCTGCGCCGCTTGGCGGCGGGGCCGGGCCTCCGATGGCCAGAGACGGGCTGACCGCCCGGGGCCAGCGGGGACACCCCGGGCTCGTCCCCCACCTGCGCGCCACCTGCCCATGTGGACCGCGCAGGTCGGAGAAGCCGGTTTTCTTGAGAAGGAGCCGGCAGAGGTCAGGGACGCGGCTGCCAGGTGCCTGCGGTGGCAGGAACAGGAGCCGGAGGAACGCGGGCTTCGGCAGGAGACTGAGTTCTGGCGGCGGGAGTAAAAGACGCCGGCGCGGCCTAAAGGGAAAGGTCCCACCGAGACTCGAACTCGGATCGCTGGATTCAGAGTCCAGAGTGCTCACCATGACACCATGGAACCGCCGCAGGCCCGCCCCTCCCGCCGCGGAGCCAGGCCGCGCGCAGCCCTGCGGGCCCCGCACCCGCCTCCCGCCGGGCGCTCTCGTCCCCCCGCCCCGAGCCCGCTTCCTCCGCGACGCCAGGAGGCGCCTGACTCGCCTGCCCTCAGGTTTGTACGTCGTGGAAAGACACGAAGTCCATTCGGGAGGAGCGACAGGGGAGGGCTTGGCGGCCTCCCCCAAATGCGCCTGCTCTGCCGGCATTTCTAGAGTTTTCCGCCCTGAGGTAAAATTCCCGCTAGAAAAAAAAACCCAAACGCCAAAAAACCCCCAAACTTCCTTTCCCCTTCTTTGCAGTTGTCCTCTCGCCGCTGCCCTGGCAGCTCTGAACATCCTCAGGACAGGGCTAGGCACGTCGTGGGGTGTCCCCTCCCTGGGACCCAGGTGCAAGGGTAGACGCGCGGGGCGCTGCCGGCTTCGTCGGGGGACGGCGCGTCCTCTCTCTGTTGGGAACCGGATGGGAGCCGAAGCGGCCGCGGCCCCACCCGTCGCACCGCGAGCACCCAGGCCGCTGGCGCCCTGAGGGGTGAGGTCGGGTGTGAGCAGCTGACAGTGTTTCTTCTGGGCTCTTTCCTCCCTCCCCTTCGTGCTCCTCCTCCGCTTTCCGGGTTCACCCCCTCTCCGCCCACCCGCGTCCCCGAGACTGAGGCGGCCGCTGGGTCCTGGGAGCGGAGCTCAGCGCGGCCCACGGGCTCCCCGTCGACGTTTCCAGCCTCCGGACGTTTATATGGCTCAGCGGCCAGTTTTAAAGTTTTGAACGTCGGCCACTTTTGAAAGCCTGTCACGGCCTCGCATTCGGCGGAGGGGGAAGCGCAGGGAAGAGGGGCACAGGGCGGGCTGCAGCCCCAGAGGCTGTGGCGGTCCCCTGTCACCTGAGCGGAGGCTCCCGAGGCGGCGAGGCGCAGGCGGCCTGGCCCATTCCCTGGTATCAAGGCCCTAATGTGCCCCATGTGAGAACAGCGTGTCCTGAGTGGCCAGTCTGAGTGTGTTTTCAGAACCGGAGGGAGGGGTTGAGGGGCACGTTCTCACCCCGTGGCAACAGCAGAAGAGTGTGTAATGCGGCTCTGTGAGTACAGTATGCGAGCGTGCTGTTACCTGGAAGACTGGTGGCTCAAGCCACCAGGGAACATGCGAGTCGTACTTCAACTCATTTTCCTGCTTCCCATTCTCAAAATTGACCAAAGCCTCCTGAGCTGCTTTTATCTTTCAGGCAGCGACCTCATCCGGTAGCTCTCAGTTCCTGTCCTCCCTGTCCTTTGCTCTGTGGCCGCGGGTGGGGCAGCTGCTGAATCTGAGTCGTCCTGGATCTTCACCGACCTCGGCCCTCCGATGGTTTCTCCCCGCCGTCACCACATTCCAGTGTTCTCTCTGCACCATATGGAGCTCTGCGGCCACCTTGACCTACATGTTTCCACAGCCAGATTCCAGGGGAACTGCCAGGCTGCAGAGGCTGATGGCATAGGCCTGGTCAGACTCCAGGTTGGTGCACCTCAAGGGCTAGTATTAACTATGCAGTTATAGGATGCCAGCAACACTTTGATTTGAGGGTGTTGCATCATTACATTTTTTTAAAAATTTATGACATTACTTGTTAGAACAGTTTTAGGTTTACAGACAAATTGAGCAGATAGAGAGTTCTCACATATGCTCTGTTCTCTCTCACACAATTTCTTCTATTATTGGTATCTTGCATTGTTGTGGTACAGGCGCCGGGGAGATCCCATGATCAGGAAGATGGTTTTCCAAAAAAAAAAAAAGGCTTATCCATTGCACTCCGGATGTACTGAGCCCTTTGATTTCTCCAAATTTAGGAAACTCGACTGCACAATTTGTGGTAATGGGGGACAGTGTTTGCATACTCTCCTGACAGGTAATGGTTAATAACAGACCACTGTAAATATATTCAGTAGTTTGGGCAAATTCTTGGGGAGCATTTCCTAGATACATTTTCCTGGAAGATAAACCTTCCTACTCCCCTTCTAAGTTTGTTTTGGGGAAAAATGCTGTATTCCTTTCCAGGGCCAGACTGAATTGACAACCATCATAGTTGATGAGGATTAAGGCCCTAATCAGCCAATGAAGAACACTTTATTTCAGACCAGTCCCATTCCCCATTTTCTGCTGGAAAGAAAGTGGACCAGCTTATTCCTTTACTGCAGAACCACCACCAGAGGTCTTAAACTCAGGGAGACCTGTGTGGCCAGGTGACTGCCTCTTGCAGCCCCGGGAGGACAGATATTTCTAATACCTCACCTAGCTTTCCCGTCTTTCTTTTCTTTTGTATAACTGGCATGGCAATACACCCAAGAAACAGTAGTATCTAGCGCTGTGTCCCCTGCTTAGCAAATAAGGCACAGGGTCATTTTATACCACCAAGAGGAGGAAGATCCTGTGAGTGGAGGACTTTGTGGGGTCTCTTTTGGAGCAACCGATGAGGTTTCTGAGAGAAGGTCTGGGAATCTCTGCCCCTCTTTCAGTGCCTGGGTTGTAGCCCACCAATTTGAAATGTTTGGTGTCTCTCCCTGGTTCCTCAGGGAACATAAGTCAGCCTGGAAGCAGTGTTTCCTAAGAGATACTCCACGAAAGCCCCAAAGCTGGAACTTTCCATTGGGCCACTTTGTAGTCACGTTCACCCTTCCTTTGAAGGACCTTTTGGAGAATAGGAATAATCAAGGGTGACATGCTTTTCAAGAGGCATCTCCACTCACAAAGGACTGGTTTTCACCACAGACCTCAAGGGAACATTCCCTCAGCCTTTGGGCAAGGGGCTATGGGGTTTGCAATCCCCAACATAGAGTCAGGCCAGCATTGTCCTTAAAACGGGTATGGTTCTTTTAAAATACACTTTTTTTTTTTTTGGTCGTAGAGTTGATATACATTATTATATAATTTACACATGTACAATATAGTGATTCACAACTTAAAGGTTATATTCCATTTATATGTATTATAACCTATTGAGTATCTTCCCGGTGTTGAATAATATACCCTTATAGCTTATTTTATTCATAATAGTTTGTACCTCTTCATCCCGATCCCTAGGTTGCCCCTCCCCCTCCCCCTCCCCGCTCCCCTCTGGTAACCGCTAGTTTGTTCTCTATATCTGTGAGTCTGTTTCTGTTTAGTTTTATTCACTAGTTTGTGGTATTTTTGAGGATTCCACATATAAGTGATGTCTGACTTATTACACTTGGCACAGTACTCTTCAAGTCCATCCATACTGTTGCAAATGGCAAAACTTCATTGATTTTTTTAAGACTGAGAAGTATTCCATTTACTACATATACCTCATATTCTGTATCCATTCATCTGTTGATGGACACATAGATTGCCTCCCTATCTTGACAATTCTAAATAACCCTGCTATGAAAACTGGGGTGCATGTATCTTTTCAAATTAGTGTTTTGGGGTTTTTTTGGATGCATACCCAGCACTGGAATTGTTGGGTTATGTGATAATTCTGTGCCCACTAACCATGTGTCAAGGTTCCCTTTTCTCCCCATCCTGGCCAGTGTTTGTTATTTGTGTTCTTTTCGATGACAGCCATTCTGATAGGTGTGAGGTGACATCACACTGTGATTTTGATTTGCATTTCCCTGATGATAGTTGATGTTGAGCTTTTTTCCTGTTGGCCATCTGTATGTCCTCTTTGGGAAAACGTCTGCTCAGGTTTTCTGCCCATTTGTTAATTGGGTTGTTTGGGGTTTGTTGATGTTGAGTCCTACAAACTGTTTATATATTTGGATATTAGCTCCTTATCAGTCAAGTTTAAGGGTTTTCCTTCGTTCACAGTCTTACCCTGGTTGTGACTGTGCTTTTTATTTTGTAAAAGTTTCTTTTCAGGATCTTGATAGATATTTTCCAACTGTGATTTTATAAAGGGGGTGTCGCACGAATACACACTAACAGAAACTGGATTTACTCTCCCACTTGAAACAGCAAAAGAAAGCAACAACAATAAACTGGACAAAATAGATGAGACAGAGATTTTCAAAAGACTGGCCATCAGGCAGTAAAGGTCAGTGAGTGATCCTGAGAGATGAGAAACAAGCAGATGAGCCTACATTTGCTCCAGTTTACCACCTGGAGAGAGTTTCCAAGCAAGGCAAGGGAGAGGAAACTGAAAACAAGCCAGTGGACTTCATTGAGTTGAGGACACTGAGCTGAGTCATTGCACCTCATCCTCATCTTCCCTTTCAGCAGGTGGAACCTATTGGTGTCTGCTGTTGTTATTCTACCTACAGAGAGATACCTAGGCTGAGCTGGGAACAGTCATCTTCACACTTTCTTCAGTAAGGAATGTGTACCCTCATTCGTATCCCACAGTAGAATTAGCACAGTGCTTTACCCACAGGGGCTTTGTAAATGCATTCGTGGAACTCAGCTAATTTAGGATCCAAGTCATCTAGATGAGCAGAGATATTATATTTTGTACAACATGATGGGATAGAGGAGTGACTCAAGGAGTGTTAGATTATTCTGTTTCTAAGAGCACTAAAGAGATATCAGGCACGTGAAAGCCAGGATTTTACTGCTAGACCCCACTACATTCTCACTGCAAACTTGGAAGTTGCTTTACTCCTTTACTTTGCTTACTGGATCTGAAATGTAAGGGTAAAGCACCAAGTTCTAAAATTCTAGGAATATGACCAATATTTAAATTGTCTTTGAAATGGGGAGAGAATTTGAAGTCTAGAAGGTATTGCCTTTTGTAAGAGAAGACAGATAGTCCCTGATTGTTATGACATGATGAAACTATAAGACTTATTCAATTTGTCTGTTCATTTCTCCTACTGACCAGGACATAGACAGTAGAGACAGACATCAGCAGTTTCCTCTGGAAACGCTGGCAGTGTTGGCTACTTTGAGCCAACATAGATTGCAGATGTTAGTTGTATCATGAGAGGATGAAATCTGGCTGAGAGCCACAGCTGTTGGACCTGGATTGGTCACCAGCTGTTGATAAAGAAAGAAGGGCGGCCACGAGAAACACTGAGGTCATCCCTAGGCAGCACGGGTCACTTCCTCCAGTGAATCCACCCCCATTACACTTCTCATGACTTTTTGGTCGCTGGACTGAGAGCTCCAGGAAAGTTGGAATACCCTTTTAATCATCTCTGTGTTCATGTCTCCTGGCACCGAATCAAGCTGCGAGTAGGGTCTCAGTGACATTTGTTCACTGATTGAATAAAAGTGGTTGCAAATCTTCCACCTTTTCAACTACATTCCTTCCCAAATGTGCTCTCAGAGATACTCTGCTTTCTCCCAAGATGTAGCAAATCCCCTTCCTTAAGGACGTGCCCGCCCTACATTATCCACGCCCTTTGATCCAGACCTCTGGTGACGCTGAGGAAGACCCACCTCTCCACAGTGATTCCTCTCAGGGGTTCACTGTCATTAGGAAGAGATGTCCTTGGCCTCCCCTCCCATCCTCTGGTCTGCCACAACACCTAATTGAGAAGAGCCCCACACTTTGTTGAAAGTATCCACTTGGATTCTTCTTCCCACTGCTTTGATGTCCTCAGGTAAATCTTACTGATAGCTGAACTCCAAGTCGTTCACAAAGCATGAGGAAAAATAAACCCTCACAAATACTTAAGAAATACTGGGTGTAAAGTCTTTCCAAGTGTAAATGTGGAAGAATATTACTAGTACCTCTGCTTCAAATGGAAGGGTCCCCTTACCCTGCCCCCTCCTGACCTCAGGGCAAAACTGGTGAAGGAAAGAATGGACATCTCCATCCCTTCTCCAAACATTCTTTCTCCCTCTAAGCTCACGCTTACTTGGGGCATCTGCTGTGGGGGCAGCTGCGGGTGCAAACAGCAGGGTCCAGCACAGAGCCTCAGGGTCTCCTCCTCCTCCTTTTGGAATTGGTGCTCCCAGCAGTGCAAACGAACCCTGATCCATGCTGTGGATCTCCTCGGCAGGTGCACAGGTTCACTGTGGAGTAAGTTACTCTCTCAGTCCTCCCTGCTCAGCTCAGGCTGCTCCTTGAGGACGTGGATAATGCTGTGTGCACTCTTCACTTTCCCTTGATTCTTGTGAACTCAGCTTGTCCTTCTTTTCATCTCTGCTGGCAGCCAACTGCTCTACCATTTCTTTACCCTTCTTTGTGTTATTCTCGTTCTTCCAAGCTGCTGATTTTCTTTCTTCCATCTCCTCTATCATTTATGTCTTTTCAGGGTTTGGGCTTGGCTTAGGCTCCTGCATGAGACACACAGAGAAGATACCAAGGTCTGCTCTTGGCTGCAGTTCCCAGGTCCCATTTAATATGCATCTCAGTCTCTTATGCATTCAGAGAAAGGTGAACTGAAAGGGACTTTGGAGGACTTGAATAACAACTTTTTTTTACTGATAAAGAAACTGATTCCCAAAGAGAACAGGAGATTTTCAAAACCCTGGGAACAACTTAGTGACGGTAGAACCATCACACAGGTTTGGACACAGGCTACGCTGTCCGAAGCGTACAACACACTGTCCAGGAACCTACAGCTGAAATTCAGAGGACATTGTGTCAAACATCAGTATTTCTACTGGTAAAATAAAGTCTGATTATTTATACTCAGTCAATTTTCAATCCCTGCTGACAAAATGGGAGCAAGGAACATGTGTATGAAATACACCACGGTCATCCTTAAAAAACATATATGTGATTCTCTGTAAAACACCTGGCTCTGGTGCTAGAGGTCATCTTCCTGAGAGCAGGTGCTCTGTGTGCCTTGTTCACCCCTCCTCCCCAGTGCCTGCTCCAGAGCCTGCCAGATAGAACATTCGGTAAATATTTGTCAAGCAGGTAAATATAGGTAACAAGGAGAAACTAACTTTTACTGATGTGTTCTAGTGCTACCGTATTTCCAGTCCAATCCTATCCTAGGACTGTGCTGTAGCAACGAGAGCACAGCCCTAGGAATAGCTGTCCAAGATGCAAATACCAGCTCCACCGCGTACCAAGTTTGCTGTACATGGTGATTTCATTACCGTCTTTGAGCATATGGTTCTCATGTATAATGGAGAAGAATGTATAATGTAAAACAGAGAAAGTAGTATTAACCTTGGATGAGTAACTATGATATCATGCGGCTGACAGGCCCCAATCCCTGGGCCCTAGCTGCACAGCTAAAGAATACCTACATCAGGGTCATTGTGCTGCTTCTTAAAGGCCCAAGAAACTGCATTTCAGACAGAAATTCCCAGGAGATTTTCATGAAAGGAAGAAGCCACACCTTCAAACAAGCACTTTAGAATGGAGACCCCAAAAGCCTAGTGGCAACAAGAATGACCCAGTGGGATCAAACCAAGTCCGTTGTCCAAGGTGCTCTGCCAAGGGGAAATGTCTTCTTTTCCAGGAAGGGCACCTACCTGAAGTGGAACACAAAGAGGACCCTACTTCTTCATTCGGGGCTTTTAGTGCCTCCATTGTCTTTTAGATTTTCTCCCCTGCTCTAATCGCTGGGGATCTCAGCCCTCATATGGGTCCTGTTTTATGAAGACCTCTGTTATTTTATTCTCCTCTTGGAGAAGGACATGGCAGAGATCAGTTCTGGGCCTCCACATTCCAGGCTTTCTCCTAAGCCTCTTTCTTTCAGGTGAGCTGCAAGAAATCATGGGGGTTAGAATTCAGGTCAATAAAGAGGATCCCAGAGGAACACGAGACCACGAGGGCAGCCCCTCATGGGAGATGGTCACACCACGACGTGGTCAATATCAGCCCTATTCAGGTGGGGAGGACATACTGGCCAATTGTGTGGGCAGAGGACCCAGCTACATCTTTCCAAACCTCTAATCAACAAGATTCTGAGATAACAAAAATGGATTGCTTTAAACTACTGTTTTTGTAACCTGTTAATAGGCAGAAATAGGGAACTAATTCAGATGCTTATCTCTACTTACCTGATGTTCTGACTTTTCAGAAAAAATGTATGCTAAACTTGTATGCAAAAAAAAAAAAAAAAATCAAAGAATCACAGTAAAAATCTTGTGCTCACCTTCATGTGGCTGTTTCCAAGCCCTTGTAACATGAAGGACACTATGAAGGGCATTTCTGGTGGTAGAGGAATGTGTCATTAATGTTACCAAACAACCTCGAAAAGAATAAAGAGGGTACAACACTTAACTCCACATAATATTATCCAAGAATTTATCATATATCTCTGTGTCCTGTGGCAGATTTGTTTTTAGATCCTTGTTTTCCTGGGCTCTTCAGACAAGGCTTATGTGAAGTATCAGTTACCAGCATAGGCGAACCAATTCCAGGAGAGCAATACATCAGCCACTGTTATTAAGTTCCCCAAACAAAGTCCTTTGAATGCAGTCTTGTGGGAAGACATTCAGGAGCCTTTCTGAAACCTTGAAAATGTTTAAGTATGTGGGCCGAGCGATGGGATTCAGAAGGTCCCGCTTGAGCAGTGGAGGAGCTGAGGGTGCGGGGCGTGGAGACTGTGGGGGCGTAGGCAGAGGGTTGGCCGTCTCTAGGGGCACAGCCCCTTTCTCACTTGCACACCTCATATCACCCTGTTTGGCCCTGGAGGATGGCTGGTTAGCCAAAGACGGGTAAGATTCCTCAGGGGAGGAACAACCTAAGACAGGCACAGCCGCAGAGGAGCCAACAGGGGTAGGGCACAGACCCTTCCTCATATCACCCTGTTTGGCCCTGGAGGATGACTGGTTAGCCAAAGACACATAAGATTCCTCAGGGGAGGAACAACCTAAGACAGGCACAGTCGCAGAGGGGCCAACAGGGGTGGGGCACAGACCCCTAATATCTGAGAGAGGTCTCCTGCCCCCAGGGCTGTTTTGCTCTCCACGCCCAGCTCAAATCCACACCTGCTCAACTCAGACCTAGGAGGCAAACAAAGATCATTGCCCCAGTCATGTGAGGCCTTTGATTGTTTATGGGATTAACCTGGGAGTGTTAGCCAAGAACTCAATAAAAGCCACGTGGGATGAATCAGCAAGGCTCTTGATCCTAGAGGTCTTGAGTCCCCCGGTCCCATCTTTCTCTTCAGTCTGTGTCTGCGTTTTCTTCAAGCTTGCGGCACCCGTCACTCACCTCGAGTCGCCGAGCTGGTCTCGGCACAGTCTCTCCTTTTGTTTTGACTACAAATGAAGAAAAGATCTAATAGTTAATGTCCTATTCAAATGAAACGTACACTTAGAAATCTGTTTTCTAATTTTTATTTTGCTCAGGCTCAATCATGGAGATTCACTCCTCAGGATGAGTGAGTTCCCAACTGGCAGCAGCCTGGGCTGTCTGTGAAGGGAAGTCAAGTTAACACAACCTCATATCTCTTCTGTGAATCAATCCCTCACCCTCAAAATCGCGAACAATACATGAACCTAACAGGCAAGAGCATCCACCAAGCAACAGTGATATGTTTGCACTTTACTTGGCTCAGCTTATCTGAGAGAACAGAGCAGTCATAAAGAAGAAGAGAACACAGAAAAGTCAAAATATCAGCTTTTCCAGGATGTCAGTTAAACCAATGAGTGTAAACTCACTTGAAGACATCTCTCAATAAGGGGTTAATTGTTGGCAAACTAAATGGCATGTACAGAGCTATCCAGTGTTGAACACAGAGTGGCAAAAAGACTTTTCTCATAAATGATTGAGAATATGAATTTGTAAAGCTTCTTTGCAAGGCAGTAGGGCAGGATTAGCAAAATGAGATACATGTGTACAAACCATTTCTAAGCTGAGAAATTCCTTTTACAAGAATAGCTACTAGAAAAACCCTTACACCAGCAATAATGGGGATATAGTTGGCACTGTAGCCTGCTGGTTGCGCATTCCTGGACTCAAACAAACAACGACCGACAATATTTTTAACAGTTCCAAACACTTAGTTAAAGTCACTCTGATACCCTGTCAGGTTTGCATCTACAGCTTGAGGACCAGAGTGCTTGCTTTTTCTGTTCTCTCTTTTAGGGATTTCCAGTGAGAAAGAAAAAATACCAGCGTCTGCTGCCCTGAACTAATCTTACACTCACAGCCTGACTGATTTGTTTTCATATTGGAAGTAAACAATCTCAGATACAGAATATCGGCCTCACACAAGATTATTCTGAGACTGAAAATCAAGCAAAACAAGTCTACCTCATAAACATTTCCAGGCACAGACAAAAACAAGGTCACCGTGGAACCTACAAAATCCCAAACCTCCTCTTCTTTTCATAACAAAATGACTGTTACTTCCTTACTTCAATCATCAATTGCCGGTGCTAACAGTACTCAATATGGAACATCCCCTACGTCCTCCCATCCTCCCCCATATCACCCAACCAAAGCCCAAATCTTATAATAGACTCTTTCTAACATCCTCTTACCCTGAAGTGTGTTCTTTCTGGCTACAAGGAATAAAAAACAAACAACAAACAAACAAAGAACAAAAAAGAACCCCCCAAACCAAGTTGTTCAATGAGAGACGTATTCTCGCTATTTGGCTTCAGGGAATCGGTACCAGCTGTCCAGGAGTGAGCAGCTGCAGAAAACTCAGCCTCAGGAAGAAAGGTTATATTGTCAGTGAGCTTGGAATTCCAGAACTTGTTTTTACCCTTAAAAAAAATAATTCTTTTTACCAAGCCCTTTAGAAACTAACGTGAACCTTAGGAGTAGGGGCAGTATTTTCCTGTATCTGATTGAAAGGGAGAGGGTGAGGATCAGGATCAGAGAAGTAGTGCACAGAGAATGTGCAGCACAAACAGAGCTCAAAAACACCTGGGATCAGTGACAGAACACTATCTGTTGGGCTCAAACCATCAACCATTCAAGTAACAGGTAAATGAGCTCATGGGTTACCCAGGGAAAGAGAGTCATCTTCTAATCTACATCCTATTCATGGTTTGTGAGTCTGGAACATGGGCAGTTCCCCTGATCTGTGTGTCACTCTAACTCTGCTGGGATTGGCTAGGCTGGTGGTTTCACAAGGGTGACAATGGCCACAACGTCCAGCTGTCCCTCTAAGCATTCATGACTAAGTAAAGGAAGGAGCAAGCAGATTGTTTTTCTGCACTGGGGCTCCACCTGCATCACAACCCCCATGCAAACTGAGGGGTGAATTTAGGGTGTGAGGAAGCTCAAGAGTACATTCTATGGCAGGAAAACAATAGTTGGCCAAATTCTTCCTAAACTTCAGCAATTGAAACCTAATCAAAGTTAAGTGACTTGCTTAAAGTCACATTGCAATGATTTATTTGAAGTGCTATTAAAATAGCCTAAACCCCATAGACCATATATTAAAGCAATTAAGCACCAAGCTTATTCAAAACCTCTGGAGCCCTAGGCAGAACTTGCTCAGTGCAGAAAGCTAGTTTTCGGAGTGATGATTTATTTTTTAGTTTTTGTCTCATGGAAATCATTTTCTGAATGATTCAACTAAAGTAGTATCTGTTCTGTATAAAAATGTTACCATGAATGGAGTAATCAGCAAACATAATCAAAGCCATATATGAGAAACCAAAAGCCAACATCGTTCTAAATGGGGAAAACCTGAAAGAATTCCCTCTAAGGACAGGAACAAGACAAGGGTTTCCACTCTCACCATTATTACTCAACATAGTTTTGGAAGTGTTAGCCACAGCAATCAGGGAAGAAAAAGAAATCAAAGGAATCCAAATTGGAAAAGAAGAAGTAAAACTGTCACTCTTTGCAGATGACATGATACTATATATAAAAAACCCTAAAGACTCTACCAGAAAACTGCTAACACTAATTGATGAGTTTAGTAAAGTAGCAGGATACAAAATTAATGCACAGAAATCTCTTGCATTCCTATACACTAACAACGGAAGAGCAGAAAGAGAAATTAAGGAAACTCTCCCATTCACCATTGCAACAAAAAGAAGAAAATATCTAGGAATAAGCCTGCCTAAGGAGGCAAAAGATCGGTATGCAGAAAACTTTAAGACACTGATGAAAAAAATCAAAGACAACACAAACAGATTGAGGGACATACCATGTTCCTGGATTGGAAGAATCAACATAGTGAAAATGACTGTATGACCCAAAGCAATTTACAGATTCAGTGCAATCCCGATCAAATTACCAATGGCATCTTTCACAGAACTAGAGCAAGAAATCTTACGATTTGTATGGAAACGCAAAAGACCCTGAACAGCCAAAGCAATCTTGAGAAGGAAAAAGGGAGTTGGTGGAATCAGGCTTCCTGACTTCAAACTATACTACAAGGCCATAGTGATCGAGACAGTATGGTAGTGGCACAAAAATAGAAAGGAAGATCAATGGAATAGAATAGAGAACTCCGAAGTAAGCCCAAACACATATGGGCACCTTATCTTTGACAAAGGAGGCACGAGTATACAATGGAAAAAAGACAGCCTCTTCAATAAGTGGTGCTGGAAAAATTGGACAGCAACATGTCAAAGAAGGAAATTAGAACACTTCCTAACACCACACACAAAAATCAACGCCAAATGGATGAAAGACCTACATGTAAGGCCAGACACTATAAAACTCCTAAAGGAAAACATAGGCAGAACACTCTATGACATCCATCAAAGCAAGATCCTTTTGGACCCACCTCCTAGAATCATGGCAATAAAATCGAGAATAAACAAATGGGACCTCATGAAACTTAAAAGCTTTTGCACAGCAAAAGAAACCATAAAGAAGACTAAAAGGCAACCCTCAGAATGGGAAAAAATAATTGCCTATGAAACAACGGACAAAGGATTAACCTCCAAAATATACAAGCAGCTCCTGCAGCTTCATACCAAAAAAGCAAATAAGCCAATCCACAAATGGGCGGAAGACCTAAATAGACATTTCTCCAAAGAAGACATACAGATGGCCAACAAACACATGAAAAGATGCTCAACATCACTCATCATCAGACAAATGCAAGTCAAAGCCACAATGAGGTATCACCTCACACCGATCAGAATGGCCATCATCACAAAATCTGGAAACAACAAATGCTGGAGAGGGTGTGGAGAAAAGGGAACTCTCCTGCACTGTTGGTGGGACTGTAAGTTGGTACAGCCACTATGGAAAACAATTTGGAGGTTCCTTCAAAAACTACAAATAGAACTACCATATGATCCAGTCATCCCACTACTGGCCATATACCCAAAGAAAACCATAATCCCAAAAGAAACATGTACCATAATGTTTATTGCAGCACTATTTACAATAGCCAGGACATGGAAGCAACCTAAATGCCCATCAACAAATGAATGGATAGAGAAGATGTGGCATATATATACAATGGAATATTACTCAGCTATAAAAAGGAATGAGATGGAGCTATATGTTATGAGGTGGATAGACCTAGAGTCTGTCATACAGAGTGAAGTAAGTCAGAAAGAGAAAGACAAATATTGTATGCTAACTCACATATACGGAATCTAAAAATGGGACTGATGAACTCAGTGACAAGACAAGAACAAGGATGCAGATGCAGAGAATGGACTGGAGAACTCGAGGTTTGGGGGGGCGGGGGGTGAAGGAGAAGCTGAGACGAAGTGAGAGAGCAGCATAGACATATATATACTACCAACTGTAAAACAGGTAGCTAGTGGGAAGTTGCTGTATAACAAAGGGAGTTCAGCTGGAGGATGGATGATGCCTTAGAGGACTGGGACGGGGAGGGTGGGGGGGAGTTGTGGGAGGGAGGGAATATGGGGATATGTGTATAAAAACAGATGATTGAACTTGGTGTACCCCCCCCCAAAAATAAATAAATTTAAAAAAAAATAAAGAAAGAGAAGGATATTTTCAAAGCTAAAAATTACTGGCTAAAGATACAGACCAATAATCAGGGGGAAAAAAAAGAGTAATCAACAATTCTTGAGGAAAAAAACTCTGAGAAAGCTTATGTGGAACAAAGAGTGCTATTCAACTCCATTGATCCACAGAGAAACAGGAGTCTCTTGCTGCACTTAAACAAACTATACATTCCATCTCTGTCTCTCAAATCATGTAATAATACAGAGACCTTCAATGTACAGGATAAAGTGACTGAAGTTGATGACAGTGACCACAAGGTATCGGGCAAAGATGGCCTTGGGATTTTGGAGCTGCTCATGGTACCTGCAGAAGAACAGTAGTGATTTTGGAAGACACTCTAGCAAAATACGTGGTTATAAAGGCCATTGAATGTTTAATCCGTGATGTGCCAATCAATTTGTACACTGATTAGCCTGGTTTGACTTTGGCCAACAGTGACTTTTAACGAAGTTAAAACTGTGATATATAAAATGTCAGTGAATGGTATACGAGCACATCCACTTGAAATGGAGATAACATGAAAAACACAAAAAATCGTAAATCTTGCCCAGTGTCGAGTTTTACTCACATTTTCAAGGAGGAAGTTAATTGTGAAGGATGAGCAAAGCAACAGAACGTCTGAGCTCACCAGCACTGACTGCAAGGACCTTCTTGCCACATTAGCACATGCTCTGGCCCAGCCTCAACACACGTGGTCTCTAAGTGATGTATGAGGTCATCAGTTACACAGAATGGAGCTCTTGGGGTCATCTCCTATGCTGACACTTACTTAATCAATGTGACAGTCTCCAGGGAACTAGTCCACTTAAATCCCGGGATTCTAGGTTTGATCCCCTGAAGAGTTCAACACAGACTAGATACATCCCACTGAAAGTATTCCATAGGTAAATAGTCTCCCAATAGTAACCAGCATTAATGCATTTGCCAGGAGATTCCTCGCTAACTATTTACAAGGGAAGTTGACCAGGATATTTTTCTTTCTTTCCAGGCCATCCCCCACTGAAAGGAAATGATAGCAACTAGAAGAAATACTGTTTCCCTTCTATCCCTAAACTGTCTAGGTGGAGATTTTAGGCACAGTTTATACATCAGTAGGGATTTACTTGTCTTTCTTTGAGAGAAGGTACAGTGGTTTCTCCCAGCATCTCTGATTAGTCAGTGCCATATTTCAGAGAGAGAGCTAGACATGTTTTTCTTCACAATAGCATGATCACACTCCTCTCTGGAATCCTAACTCACTTATGAGCATGCCTGCTTTTTGCTATGCTTTCCCCCATTTGCATTATGCACTATTTGACCTACATCTTCCCCCAGTAATGGAGCCAGCTCAGATGTAGTGCTTAAGCTAGAGGTGGGGCCAAGGAGAAGCAAACACGTGGCTATCTTGGGGCTGCATTCAAAGTTAGCCACAATTTGGCTACTTGCTGGTATAAACCCGGCTACAGTACCATTAGGAACATGCACTGCCGAATGTAATGGCAGATTTGGTGTGTTTTGTATTGATATCAACTTTCTTGGTACAAATGTATTTAGACTTATGCATGAGACCATGGCCTCAGAAAAAATGAAAGAAAAACTGCATGAAGCGTGGAAGATGTTGTTATCTGCGTTATACTGAGTTGTATAATTGCACTCTCCTGTAGCCTCCCCACATCTGATAATGAACTCAGGTTCAGCTGTTTGCTGCTCAAAAGCCAGTACTGGAAAGACAAGTGTTGGTAGGAAAGGGAAGGTTGCTTTATTCAGGAGACCAGTAACACGAGGAGAACGCAGTCTTCTGTCCATAAGCCAATTCCCCAACTGCCAATCAGTGGGCAAGAGCTTTTAAAGGGCAGTTTCACGAGTGTATAGGTTGAGGGAGGGGGCTTTGTGCAGAACAGGACAGTTGGCTCTGACAGTCAACTTGAAATTGTTCCTGCGGTGGCCTGATGAGTGTCACCTTGATTGTTTGAAGTACGGTTAATCTTCAGGTCCAGAGTTGCTTTGTTCCCATTCCCTTGAGGCGAGTTCTCAGAATTGTGTAAGATGGGGCAGCTTATGTCATGGCTACTGTCTGGTCACCTTGTAGTTAACTTCTACCACCTGGCGGGGTTTTCAGTATCTGCAAAACATCTCAGAGGCTATGGATTAGAATATCACCTTTTGCCCTTGAGGAGGACCTAAAAGTCCTTCACTTTGGTTAATGGCTAATTATTATTTTGTCTTGTTTGACTATTTTCCTTTGCTTCTGCATTCTCTCATTTTTCTGATTAACTTTATCCTTCAGCTAAAATTTTTCTATAGTCAGGAGTCAGACAGAGGACATGGGCGTTGGGGAGGGGGCTGTCCTGTGAAGGCCCCATGAGGTCATGCTCAGTTACATTTCTTCCTGCAGAACCTAGAACATTTTTCAGTGGAGTCCCCACTTTATTTTCCAGCAAATTCAATCTGAGGACACAATAATTTATACTATTAACCGACACTTTCAACCTGTTCCCATAACCTGTGTTGCATACCACGTTTCAATTGCCCATTCCTATTTTCAGTGAGACCACTACAGTGAGGGCGGTAAGGAATGTGGTCTGTCTACGGAATACTGTATTTCTTTGTCTATTTCTGTACTCAGCATGTCAACTTCTGTCTGCTAGTGTACCGTTGACCACACATGACAAACCCAGGAATCTTCAAATTGTAGGGTCTCTGGGATGAGCTTGGGAAATGCCAGCCAACACTTAGGATTCTCTCAGAGCTGAGAATGGCTCTTGATCTGGCTCTTGATCCCCTATCCTTTCCCTAGACGGAGTAACTCCAGATTCCTGATCCACACACCTTATGATAGCTGAGGTAACACACACACACACACGCACACACACACACGCGCACACATGCACACACCCCACTGTTTTCATGTTGGCAATATCGCTTACGAAAGTGCAAAATGTGTTCAATCTGCTGATCCCTCCAGGTATATGTTCACTGAGTTCGTGCTGTGCAAGTCCTCCTTCCCATCCACTCAGTAGGAGACCTTCTAGAAGCCCAACCCAGATCACCTGGATCCCTTTGATCCTTCCTGTGTGACCCTCTCCTGCTTTTGGTCTATTTTGTGACAACGGCCTCCTCTGAGTAGGACAGTCCTCTGACTCATAGAGCTACCTTGTTCCCAGTCCCAGAGAATGGGAAGTACGTGGAGTGTATGAGCACCAGAACCCATTTATTTGACCTCTCCCTAGGCACTTAGCCGCTCAGTAAAGGGTGCAGGAATATGAAATCTCAGTGTCCTGGCCTGGGGGAGATTAACTCTTAAAGGTAATTTACCTCCAAGATCTCTTGCCCTGATAGGGCACTTTGCTTGAAATGACACCACATACAGCAATTAACTCAAAATGGACCACAGACCTAAATGTAAGAGCTAAATCAAAACTTCAAGAGGACACATAGGAGAAAAATCTCTGTGCATTTAGGTTAAGCAAAGAGTTCTAAGATACTACAGCAAACATGTTATATAGAAGAGAACTTTCATGAAAATTAAGAACTTTATTTGCCTCAAAAGACAGCATTAAGAAAATGAAAGGACAAGTGACAGAATAGCAGAAAATATATGCATATCAAATTTCCAGTGAAGGAATTGTATTTACAATAGCTCGAGAACTATTTCAACTCAATAGAAAGATGCAACACAATTTTTCAAATCAGCCAAAGACCTGAATAGACATTTTCCCCAAGAAGACAAATACATGGGTCATAATCTTAGGAAGAGGTGCTCAATGTCATTGTCCATTGGAAAAATGCACATTAAAACAACAAGATATCACTTTCCACCAACTAGGATGGCTATGTTCAAATAGGATAGACAATAGCAAGTGCTTGTGAGAAGGTGGAGAAACTGAACCTTTAGATGTTGCTGGTCAGAATGTAAGAATGATACAGCTGCTTTGGAAACCAGTTTGACAGTTTCTCAAAAGTTAAACATAAGCTTACCATAAAGCCAGCAATTCTACTTCTATATATCCATTGAAGAGAAATGAAACTTAGGTGCAGGTTGTTCAATATATTTATCGCAGCATTATATGTAATAGCAAAAAAAAAAAAAAAAAAAAACAAACCCACAAACAACCCAAAAACAGGAAACAGCTGAAATGCCCATCAACTGGTGAATGGTACCTGAAATGTGGTATATTTACACCGTGGAATTCTACTCAGTAATAAAAAGCAAAGAAACTCAAGCCAGAGCATGGATGGACCTCAGAAACATTGTGCTAAGTGAAAGAAGCCAGTCACACAGCACTGCATATTGATTTATTTCATTTATCTGAAATGTCCAGAGAGGAAACTTATGGAGGCAGAAAGCAGATTAACATTGCTTGGGGCTTGAGGAAGGGTTGTCTGCAGCAACGCTGGAGGGAATTGAAAGCAGTGTTCTGAACCTGGAATATGGTACCTGCGGTGGGGCAAGAAAAGGAAAACAGAAGGAAAACGACAGTCTCAAATGAAAGGGTGGAGGCTTCTGAGATCGGTCCATGAATACCGCGCGTTGAGGTGCCGTGCAGGTGGTGCATAGAGCCTGATTGCCGACATCCCAGGTTGAGTAAGAGATTCCCCCTACCCGTGTGTGTGTGCCTTCATCCTCTGACAGCTGCCCTGGAATGTACAAGGCAGATGAGTTAGTGAAAGGCAGCCCTCCAGGTGGTGCCAAGAGACAGGGGCACCAGGGTTAAAAACCAGGAGGAATGAGCGTGCTGGGGATCAGCTGGGTGGAGATTCCTGAAGAGGGGCACTGGGGAGGAACTGGGAGGGCAGTTGGGCAGACGCAGAAAAGCAGCAGCTGAGACCTCCTGAGATTCTAGGCCAAAGCTCGTCCCTGGGTGGGCTTGAACCACCAAGCTTTCGGTTAACAGCCAAACAAGCTCACTGATTGCGCCACAAAGACAAAGACAAACTGTTGCGAGGTTCTGTTGTAACATCCTGGAATCAGAATGCATTCCCCGTCCCTTCCAATCCAGCAGCAAAGAGAGTCAAATGCCTCTGTCTTGTCCCACCTCGCTGGCCCCAGAGGCATTGAGTCTCGTCACTCAGGAACGTCCGGCCGTGGACACCGAGCCCGAGTCAGCTGCGGGCTCCAACAAAACAACGCCGGGCCTAGGACCATCCTCGCCTGCTCCTGGCCGCCTCAAAAGCGGCCCCTCTAGGCGGGACGACTGCAGGCTCTCTCGGGCCCAAGTCCCCCGTTTCCCACTCATGATCGGCCTCACTCTTCGCGCTCACTGCAGGTCCCCCCTCACCCCACCCCACCCGCAGGCCCGGGTGGTCGCGTGGGGGAAAGGACAGCAACAGGCTGTGTGCCCACCGCGCTGCCTCCTCTCGGCGCTTCCAGAGAAGGGCTCCATGAGGCACGACCTGGAGTTTGCGCCCCAGGCAGCCCCTCACCCAGAGCAGGGCCTGGCATCCAGCAGGTGCCCAATAAATGTCTGGCTGAGGATGCAGTCCGCCGCAGGTGCCGGAGGTGGTGGGTCCACCGAGAATGCTTATGCCACCTCTAAGTTTTTCATCCTAGAGGAACCTAGAGTTTTCCAATCGGCTGCTCTTCAAAACCTTTCTTCTGGCAGCTGATTTAGAACCAGGTAAAAGTTCTAGA
The DNA here is from genome assembly GCF_030028045.1 of Hippopotamus amphibius kiboko. Classification (NCBI taxonomy): domain Eukaryota; kingdom Metazoa; phylum Chordata; class Mammalia; order Artiodactyla; family Hippopotamidae; genus Hippopotamus; species Hippopotamus amphibius. The sequence goes on from NC_080186.1 coordinate 110,085,027, forward strand.
AAGTCCAAGAGGGCACCACCTGGATCAGCTCTGAGCTCCCCATCCAAGACAGTGAGGCGGCCTCAGCCTGCGGGTGCAGGGGGCAAGTCTGAGAGGGATGAAGGAGGAAAGCTGCCAAGGAGAAAGACAGTTGGGGTAGGCAACCTGGAGTATGAGGGAGAGAGGGAGAGAGGGAGGGAGAGAGAGAGAAGAGAGAGATCCCTGGAAGCTGTCTTTCCATTTCCTTAGGTATGCTTTAATCACTTGCAAAGACTCTGCACATAGAGGAGCACAAAGATAATTGACACACATCAAGGATCGATAAGGGCTGGTAAAATTTTAGAGAAAGCATCATAGAATAAGATATTCATACACTCTCAAAGCACCACTAATCAAATTACTGATTATAGACAGCAAACATGTCTTTCCAATGAATGGATCTCATGAAGCCCTGCACAACAAAGTGTCCAATGCTAAAATGACAATAGTGGTGACAGGCAAAGTGGACACTCTCAGCCTCCAAAGGGGCTGCGCTAGGAAGCACACAGCATGCACTAGGTGGTGTTCTAGGCAAAAAGGTTTCCCCTGAATTTAATCATGAGGAAATGCTCAGACAATGGCAAACTGTAGGCCTTTGAGCCAGACAACTGACCTGTCCTCTGCAAACAAGTCAATGCCACCACCATTGAAGACAGCTACCAAAAGGTGAGGAGAGGCTTGAGGTTCCCAAGGACTAAAGAAATATAGCAGCACAATCTTTTTAGGCCTTTGGAACCCAAAACATCTCTTCTCCTTTTTGTGGTCTTAGTTGTGGAGACCTTGACTGTTTGAAGAAAGACTGGCCAGCTGTCTTGCTCAGTGGCCTAAATTCTGCAGTTGTCTGATCACTACCTTGTAATGAAACTCAGGCTAAACATTTTCAGCAAGAGCACTGCATAGTTAATGCCATCTACTCCTGGTCCAGTCCATCTAGTGGCAAAGAATGACCAGGTTGACATGTTGCCTTCTTCCAGTTGCTCCTGATGCTGGTGTGTGGAGGAGGCGTATTGAGAGGAACAAGAGTTAAGGTCTCTCCAAACTGTGTGTCCATCAAAGCATTGGTCTCCTTATTGACTGATCACACTTGGAGGCTGATGGCTGGGATTTCTTCCATCAAATCTGTCTTTTGGAGTGTGGAAAGTGGTTGTTGGTTGGGATGTCGATTCTCAGGAAAGGATCCCTCCAATATTCTGTTGAGGCTTGAACTTGACTTGCTGTTGTAGATTTTTTTCATCAAATGGAAAAGGTACATTTTATAATATGGATTCATCCAAACTGGCAATATCTTTTCTTAGTTCCTAGGGAAACTGGTATCTGCAAAAGACAGAGGGAGAGAGAGAGATGACACGGGAGTTTTCCTAGGTCCTGCTGATACCTGAGCCTGGAGGGATGGCTACATGATGACAGAGGCCCGGGCAGGCTGAGCTCCTGTTGACAGGAGGAGCTGAAGGGGGAGCCACAGGCTGGCTGAAGGGGAAAGTGAGATGCATAAGTTAGCAGAAATAGCTCCTGAAATTTTCATCCAGCCTGTGGAGCAGAATCTAGGGACCCCTGTCCTCACCCCACCAGTGCTTGGTCATATTGCAGCTCAAGCTGCTGCAGAGCCTTAGCCAGCTTCCTACCACCCAATCCGCAGCAGCCACTTTACTCTTGAACCCCTTCATCTGAATCGAATGATGACATTCTCACATGTACCAGGGATGGATGTACTTAGCATCCCTCGTACACATTCAGAAACGGACTGCTATGGGAGCAGAGATGCTTGCTGGAGAAATACACTCTCTTCTACCTCTACATCCCTGCCTTCTGAGGAGGAGGGACCGGCTACAGGGAGAGCCCTGCAATATGAGAGCCAACAGGGACCTCAGAAGGTATCCAAGTCCAGTTCCACCTTTTACAGATGAGGAGCTCTGGTGCCAAGGAACTAAGGACTAACTAAAACCACGTGGCCTGTGGTTGCCAACCCTGGTCTAGGACCCAGGCCACAGGCCCTTTCCATACACTTGGGGCAACAGAGAGGAGAGGCTCCCATGTGGAGGTGTCAGCAATTAATAGAGGCTGTTTGGTCACCCTCCTGGACAGGGATCAGGCTCTACAGAGAAATCCTGCTCCAGAGGGGCTGAGGAAACAATGGAAACAGGGAGAACTCAAAATGAAATTAGCAAAATGAGAGCAGGGAGTGTAACGGCGGCCCAACCCCTTTGCATCCCATGGACACCAACAGTCTATGAAGGTGATTTCATGCTGGATCCCCCGAGAGCATTGCTAGAAACGTTCTCAACCTCTAGACAAACACAACTCTGAAGTGAAAGGGAAAAAGCATTAGTTTTAGTTATACTAGATTCTCATCACTGTTTTCTCTAACTTTGCCCAAAGAAAGAGTCTCTCCTAGTATTTTACATTAGTGTATAGACGGGCATGAAAAAGGATACACATAGGAGAATGAGGCCTAAGATTCATTATGGGGCTTTTGCATAAAGAAAGAATTTAATTAAAAAACACATTTGTTGAATCTGCAGTTCTGAGCCAATTAGTAGGCTGTGAAATCCATTTAGTAAATAGTGAACTGCAAGTTGCATTTTACAGTAGAAATGAAAACACTCCAGTTCATTATTGTGGTAAGGGGAGGTACTATTTTATACTGTGGGTTTCTATGTAATGTGTATTTTTTATTCTATCTTATACTATAAAAATTGTAAAAAACATTGGATCCAAACAGAGAGATTATATATCTAAACTACGTATCTATCTTTTTTCTCTTTGCTCTGAGCTATACAAATAGTTCTGTTGAGAGAAGAATGCTAATTCCCTTAAAGGCTGATCTTCAGCTTTTCTATGAAGTAGCCACACGATGGACACTGCCATACTGGTTACTGATGTCCTACCAGATCCATAGTCCTTCTAATCCCTAGACGCATATTAGCAGAGCTTTTAAAAATACTGATACCCAAACCTCACCACAGAACTTTACAATCAGAATTTGAAGAGATTGGGTTAAGGCATTCAAGTTAGATCAAAACTCACCCACTTCTTGTTTTCTAATTGCATGATTGAGAACTACTCACTAGACCTACACTGTTTCATACCATTCTTTTTCTTCTCTCCATCTAGTCCACCATGGACTCCTTTTCCACTGGCCCTAAAGATTTTTTGGCCTTTCTCCGACACTCCCATATAAATAACTTGCCTTCTCAATTAGATTTGTCTGAAGCAATGATTATCTTATATTCTTGTGTATCTAACTGGGTCTTCATACATCTGGCCCAAAGGTAATTCACTCCAATGCTCTCCTCCATTCCCTGGCCTCAGATTCCAACTCAGTTCATTTTTCTGGATTCTTACTGAACATGTAGAAGCAGTCATTTGCAAAAAGGGAGAGGTCTGAATGCCTATGCACCTCACGTCTATGCATTTTGAAAACCTGGCCTCTGCATCTCCTTTTGGCCACTGTCCCTTTAGTGTGCCATCTACTGTCCTCCATCTACTGTCCTCCAACTACTGCCAGCTCCATTGAGTCCCTGGAAGCCCCATGCACATCAGCACAGAACTGCCCACCTGGAGCCGAGGAGAGCCCTGACTCCAGGCCAGTCCAAGACTCCCACCTATGACCCAGGTTCTTATTTAGTTTTTATAATCAGGGCTCTTTTCCTCAGTTTCAGCATTTCTTATTCAGGTGGAGAAGTTGAGGGTTAAGGGCTGTCCGAGGTTGGGTCCTCCAAAACCCAACCCACATGCAAGTAATTCATTCAGTCGCGATCCTGGAAGGAAGAGGCAGTGGATTTGGGGGGGATGGGCAAGGAAAGGAAGCTGAAGAAACCAATATGTGGTATCAGGCGAAGCATCATGTCTTCAGTGTCTTAAATGATGCTCTTCTGATGGAGGACCATGGATCTGAGCCTCCCTATGGCTGAAAGGAACGGTCAGAGGGAATATCAGGAGAGCAGTTACAGAGACTGAACAAGGTTCAGAGTGCAAACAGGAGAAGGAGATGGAAGGGCCTGGCAGGGAGGCAGCCCCCATGGGAAACAGAGCAAAGACCAGACGAGGTAGCATCAGCTGTTGAGGGCACAAAGGAGGAAGAGGAAAATTAGTGTGAGACTGAGCTGTAACCTTAAGTGAAGAGTAAAAGGCAGGAGTGCATGGAAGAGCCTCAGGTGTGCTTACCTCTGTACCCTAAGCTTGAAGGCCAGGGAATCTGCATGCTAGTCTCCAGGTGCTGAACAGCAGTTTTCTTCTGATAATCTTCTGTTTCAGGACACTTAAGGCATGAATCTTGCTGCAGACCAGACACTCATGCTTGCTGGCAGCTGAGCCCTCACCCTCCAGCTTGGGAGGGGTCTTCATTCCGATGGAGGCATCCAAACCCAGCTCTGACATAAAACCACAGACAACAGGATCCATTGTTACTCATGACCTTCCTATGACTTATTCCCCCACCCAAGAGGGACAGCAAGTAAGGAAAGTGTCCAGGAACAAGAAAGGCCACCTGAAAGGCCATGGTCAGGTGAAGCCAATGGCGACACGAGTATTTTCTTTTTTCTTGATATTCCTTACACTACCCATAAATGGTAAGACTGCCAGTAGGCAAACATGCTCCCAAATAATAAAAAAAATGTCAAGAAAAATAGAATTGATAAAAAGTTCCTAGCTAGAAAAGGTAAAGGCAAGGAAATCATTCCAGATACAGGTTGTACTCTCTGGAGGAAAGAGAGTGTAGAGATCAGGCAAAGTCACAGTTGAAGGAAAACCTTGAGACAGAAGAGAATGCAGGAAGTCTCAAACTGGAAAATTTAAAAATATACATCAATATATATTTCACATATATATGCACACATACTATGTGTAATATTTATACATAGTCAATCTAAATAAGGCATGGAAGATATGATACAATGCAACAACACTCACAAGTGTGTGTGTATAAAGGAACGAATGCATGAGGGTGATGAGATATCGACTGGATCATTCTATCGGCCTCCTGATGAGCTGAGTTTGAAAAAGCAAGGAGGAAAATAAGAAGAATGAAAAAATGAAGCTCTGGTGGGAAACATGAACTGTTATATATGGGGGGGCAGGGATCCCAGGGTGGAGGAGGATGAACATAAAGTCCACGAAGATTATCCTTTGCTGCAAAGTCTGATGCAAAGCCTGGATTTATGCTGAGTCCTCTGGGGAAATTGAGTAGGAGACAGTGACTGAGCCAGCGGGGTTAGGTCTTGGCTGGAAATGTGGGAAGCCAAGGACGAGAAAAGGAGAGACTAGAGGGAAGAGGAGACAACTAAATACCACAAGACCTACTGGCATGTGGCAGGGCTGTGCATCCCTGCACTCCCTGAGCACCTTCTATGAGACTCTCCCTGGTGCCGCAGGGGAGCTCCTTTTTATCTCACCCCCACCGAGGATGTGGCGCTCTCTTCATTTCTCAGATGAGGCCATCACCTGAGGGATAAGCCCCAGGCAGCCCCAGGCTCCGGTGCAGATGTGGAGAGAGGTGGAGGGTAAGGATACATTCGTCCCAGGTGAAATGGATGTGAGGGTTTCAAAGCTCTTTTAAGACAATCTGAGCAGTGGTGGATCCTGGGGAGAAGAAAACTGAGGACACGGCCACGGAGCTGAGTGAAGAGGGTGAATCACAGGGAGTGTCGTCAAAGAGACTGACTTCAAGGATGCACTTCAAGGATGAGGGTGGCCCTTTATTTTAAAAAGAGAGGAAAACAAGAGGAAAATAACCTGGATATGAAAAGCAAACAGGAGACTGAGTTGTGGGGCCCTGTTTACATTGCTACAGAATGTTACTAATACACTGTTACTGAGAGCATCTAGCAGGGAAAATTTGGCTTGAGCATAGATGTTGAAGGGAGAGAAAAATATTGGCCAACATGCCTTTCTGAAAAAGCAAAGGTAGATGGGGTCCAGAGAAAATGGAGATCATAAAAACTATGCTACCGCAGGAGAAACAATGCACGTGCAAGCATTTACTAAGTGCTAAGCACCAGAAAGACCTAATGGTTAGGGATTATATATTCATAGTAATTCTGAAGCCATTTTTACTGAATCATGCACTCTAGACATTATGTTGCTTAATATTCTCAACAACCATGGAATGAAGATAGAATTCTTCAAGAGTTCAGATGAGAGATGTGAGATGGAGACACCAGTTAAATACCAGGCATTTGCAAACCCAGGACCTGAGGCAGAGCTGGTCCTAAATCCCAGGTTCTTGCTCACTCACTCTGTTAGAGCATCACAGATTTCAACTTGACCTACAGCAGGTGTGGAAGAGGCCCCATTGCCTCCTCCACCCACAACCCTCTGCTGACTAGAGCTTCTAATCCTTGTTTTTTTCTTACCTAGGAAGAGTGGTCCCTGGTTTACATAATCAGTGTCGGTGTTAAAGCCCCCGATGGTGAAGGAAAGACTGAGCGAGGCTTTGCTGTCACCACAATCGAAATCCTGGTCCAGCCGTACTTGCAGATAATTGGTATCCTGGGTGCTTTTCTGCAACTGTGCTTGTGAAGTTTGCACCTCTGACCCTTGGAAATTCACAGGCCCTCGGTGACAGTCCTCCCATGTGTCACCTGAAAGGGAAAGAGTGTGCAGTAGGACCAATCCAAGTTTTCCTTTGCTAATCCCTCCCAGAATGGATGTGCCTTCCTATCAGTGAGACCATCCAGTGACCCAACAATAAAGGCAGAAATCGTGTCCATGAAGGAGAGGTCATGTTTCTGGCTGGGCAGATGCTGGGATGGCAGTTGCTAGGCTGCAATATCCTTGAAATGAAAAATTACCCACTTGAGTCTAGAGGGTTTTGGATGGCAGTTGTGGTCCCATCTATTACTAAATTATTACTAAACTCAATCCTGTAGCTTACAGACAAAGCTCTAGGCAGGCCTCAAGGCATGGAGGAGAAAGAGTTGTTGATATCTACCCACAAGAATAAAAGAACAGGGGAAGAAGTATGGCTTAAAGGCTTCAGGTACCACTAGAAAAGTGAGTTGGGTAACGACAGTATATGAACCAAGTTAAGAGAATGCTTCACAGTTCTGGAACCTTTTAACTTCCTTACTTGTGATTTTTGTCTACCTTTCCACTCACCCATACATATATATATTCTATTGCCACATGGGGCAGAGTGGGCGTGGATGGTATCAGCAGATAGAAGCAGTTGTAGCAGAGGCCCGAATCCCTTATTGGAAGCTTAGGTGCAGAAGGGCTACAGAATCAGAGTGTTTGCTTCTTTAGGGAGAATGTAACACAATGCACAATCCTTATATTACACTCCCCTCCAGTGGGGCCTGGGCAGTGCCCCTAAGCAAATGTGTTGCTATTTCTCCTGTGAAATGAATACATATTCTCAGAACGTGGGCTAAGCAAAGATATCAAGTACCCTCATCCAGTCCAGGTCAGGCTCAGGTGGGGTTGTGCCCCACAGGACCTGCTCCACATTGCTGTGAGGCTCCCGTCTGGCCTCTCTCCTATACATCCGCATCCTCAACAAGGTTTGTTTAACTGTTTCTTTAAAGTGTCTCTCATGGATCTGTTACCACTGAGTCTTCCAGAGAGCATCTATGTCTGACTCTCAACAATGATTCATCCAATCTCCTTCTATTTGCTTTCTCTGATTCTGGCCTCTCCACATCGTCAAAGGTCACCTGTCTTATTACCCCCAAATCCTGTTTCATCGCACACTCCTTGGCTTATGGAAATTCATCCTCCCTTCTCTACTACACGAGCTCTGCACTCCTCATGCCTTTGTAGTCCTCCTGTCATCTGGCTCCTCTTTCTTCTGCAAAATCATTTCCCACATCTCCCTTCTACAAATCCTCCCAGACTCAGGCGGGCCCCTCCCTGACCCCAGCCCTGCACCAGGAGCCTCTTTGAGCCTCCAGGGCTTTTTTCACAAGCACTTCTCTTAGCCTGGTGTGCCCTTCATATTTCCTCCAGGCAGAGTATTTTAATCATTAATCATCAATGTTAGGACACTTCATCAGATCATATGGTAATTCACAGTTCATATGGGTCAAACCTTTTAATTTAACAAATTAGGTGGGTGAAAGATGTATCAAAACCAGGTATCCCCATTCTCCAATGTGATTTTCAATCAAGGTCTAGGATTGTTTGTTGTTGTAGTTGTAGTTTTGAAGGGTTTTTTTTTTTCTTTTTCGGCTTTGTTGGGTGTTCATTGCTGTGCGCAGGCTTTCTCTAGTTGTGGCGAGTGGGGGCTACTCTTCCTTGTGGTGTGCAGGCTTCTCGTTGCAGTGGCTTCTCTTGTTGCGAAGCACAGGCTCTGGGTGTGAGGGCTTCAGTAGTTGCTGCGCATGGGCTCAGTAGTTGTGGTGCACGGGCTTAGTTGCTCCACAGCATCGGGATCTTCCTGGACCAGGGATTAGACCCCTGTGCCCTGCATTGGCAGGTAGATTCTTAACCACTGAGCCACCTGGGAAGTCCCTAGGATTGTTTTCAGTGATCACTCCTTACCCTCTTCTGCAGACTAATGGGCTTTATTAAATTTATGCTTTGAACATTCTTTGCATTTGCATGGGAAAAAGACAAACATTTCATCAAACATCGACACTATTGCCTCATATTATTAGTTTGGCATGATGGGAAGAGGCCCTAAGAAAAGCTCATGTTGTAATTTAAAAATATAGTGTTTGCACTGTTTCCACAGGGTTTCTCCTTATACAGAGAGAGGGTGGGGCAGACGCGACCACCTGTGCCCACACCGCTGCATCACAGCTGTCCACACTCTTATATCCACACTGTTCTCAGGTTATCATCAGAACCCAGACACAGGATGGATCCGTGGATTATTTAGATGTTCCACTCATTCCTCTCAGCCCATCTGTGTGGGTGACTTGGCCTCTCCGGGGCCATTCTGAATGAGGGCCTGGCAGGGCTGGGACACATCACACACATCTCACTCGTGAGACCTGTGTCTGAGCATCACTCATCCTCCTCATTGAAACTCAGACCCTGACCTGGCAGATCCCCACCACAGCATCCCCTTCCAAGTCTCAGTAAAAACTAGACAGATGCTGGGGAACAGTCCACCTGCCTTCTAACAGAATCATATTCAGGCTTTTCTCATCATATGCTGGCTGGTTTAGCTGAATGATGATTGGAATCTACAAAACCTCACATGAAAATGAATCTTTGTTGCTCCATTGAATATTTGGCCATTCATGGGTGGGTGGGTGGGGGGAATGCCAGGGCTCTGCCTTGGTTCACGGAAACATACAAGCAAGGTGAGGGTAGGGGTCTTCGTATCCTCATATCCAGATGACGGTTTTGCTAAGAGGACCAACTTAGAGGAGACAGACACTGGGGATGACAGCAGTGACACCAGGGAAACAACAGATCCAAAGATGGAGTTAAGGCTGTCAACATCGCTGGAAAGGCACAGACATCCAGGGATGTTTGGGGGTATGGAAATGGGAGCATTTGGGGTAAGAAGAGACATTTCATGGGTATCAGGAAAGAAGACAGTCATCTCTGCGCACTTGCACATTTGCAACTGAGTGAGTTTGTCACACCTACCTCGGGTCCAGTGATCTAACTCAGGGCCTGACCCACAGGCTCGGCCAGGATGAAGAAGAGACACTGCTCCCTGACCCACCTGATGTCTGTGCTTAAAACTCTACCACAAAGCCTGATTCAGATCACTCTGTCTACGGAGCTTGTACACAGTGGGGAAAAATCTCAGCACCACCTGAGGCGTGGGGTACAAGGAATTCAGAGTGTACCTGGGAGTCCAGTTGGAGTTTTATCACATCGGCAAGAGAATACTCACTGCTTACATCTGGAGCATAGGGGACATCCACTTCCTCACATGAGAAGATGGCGGTGCTCCTATAAGGCCAGAAGGAGTCTGACTGACCAGGAAGCACTGAGTAAGTCAAGTGGTATTCATCCAGTGAGTCCCGTGGGACACCATTCTCTCCCATCTGCGGCAGCTCCCCGCTGAGCCTGGTGGGGGAGGGAGGACTGACGATTAACCCAAGAGGGATCAGCTATCCTAGAGTCCTATCTGGTTCTGATGGCATGTTTACGGGAGTGGTGAAGCAAGCCAAGGACCTGATCCACTAAAGATGGAGCAACTCCCTTTTGGGTGTGGGACAGAGTGTGTTTCTACAGGGGCAGGAGCTAGAAAGGACAGCAGGTGCTCAGTGCTCTGGCCAAATAACAAGCTGGTGAAGAAAGAGACTGAATTATCTCCAGATGGTACAGCCATGACTCACAACATATAGGGTCACGTAACAGTGCCTTTCACCTTCTCGTTTACATTGCAGTGAGTGTCACATGCAGGGGCCACGAGCATACAGCTTTTGGGGCATTCTGCTATCCCAGACATCTCATGCCACCAAGGCCTCTCTAAATATTGTAGCATTATATAGTAATATTATTATCTATTCACTTTTCTTACTGTGACATACATGTTGTCAACGTGCCAATACCAAACAGGCAGAAAAGAGCTATGCACTCACTCTCTAAACCATCCTGGAGATAACAAGTCTATGCAAGAAAATCACTCTCATTTAGTTCACCTGGGTCAACCGACTTGGATTATGAACTTGAGATGTTACAAAGAAATGGAAAACAGTGTAAGTATCACAATGAAAGCAGAAGACATTATGATAAAGGATAATTCATGGTTGGCAAAACTGATGATACAAAATATTCAGCACTTTCTGCTTTCCCCTGGATCAGAGGTCTGCAGGTGTCATCATTGTATGAACAGCCCACAAATATTCATAACTACCTGGGGGCAATAGCCTCTGGTCCTTCCAGGTCATCCTGATCACTTTGGTTTTCTGCAAATAAATTAACAGGACAATTACATGGGGCAAAACCCTTTCACAAAAGCCCAATTCGATGCCAACCTTCACACTGTCCTAACAGGCTTTGAGGGAAATATCCTAAGAGACCCCAGATGGAGCCTCATAAGAAGGCGCTGGGTTTCCTTCTTGAGCCATTGGACAAATCTGCTTGATATGACAGGTCATCAGCACAGTATCCTATGTCCTGAGTCTGTGCAAACAGCTAAACAAATCCTTTCCCTACAGATCCTGCGGAACTACCGAGCTACCTAGAGCACTGCTGTAACATTCAGGCTTTTTCTATCTGAAATGCTGTTTGTTAATGGGTTAGAAGAATTATACTTTGAGATTAGGTGGGAGTGGAATCCATACACCATCAAGTCAAAAGAATCTTCAAAGCTGCAAAGAAACAGTGGCCATTTGTCAGGTTGGGAAGTTCCAGGGCCCTGCCTTGCTTCAGAGAAACATACCAAAGATGACAGTGGGGCTTACGTTCTGGTTTCAGAAAACTCTGGACAAGGTAATACAAATGAAAGGAGCTGGAATATGGGTTGACAGAAGTGAAACCAAGGAGTGGCAACTCCATAGATATAAACAAGACTGCCAACAGCCTCGGACAGGTAAGGGAACTCAGGGACATTGCTCAGGAATGAAGATTAGAGCATTTCATGTGATATAAAAGATTCATTCAAAATTAGGAGGCCTGAAAGGTACTTCCTGTGCCACAATTGTAGTGGTACATGTGAGTCTGGCAGGACCACCTTGGGTCCAGTGATTTGCCACAGGGTCGTACATGACTAGCAACTGAGAAAACTTCACTGACCTGTGGAATGTCTTGTTTTAAATGCCATTGTAGTGCCTGGTTTGAACTTCAATATGTTCGTATACTGTCTATCTAAGGAGATTCATTCTCTCAAGTAGACTAACAAAGAGCATGCAGATTACCTGGAAGACCAGTTGGAATTTTATCCTCTTTAGCATGGGAGCAACCACAGGCTCCTTCCAGAGCAGACCCCACTTTCCCTTCATCAAATGCACATTTTCCATCACTGTAAGGCTGGTAGCAGTTAGCACCTTCCTGGACACTTGAAGGAGCCAAAACACATTCATCTTGGGATTCCTGGAGCACTTCCTTCTTTTCAACCTCCTGCAGCTCCACTCTGTGTCAGGTGGGAGAGGGGTGACAGAAGATTAAATGAAGAGGATCAGACACCAAGCCATCCTGGCTGGTTTTGATGGGAGGCAAAGGGAGTGGTCACAGAAAGCAAAGGCGAAGTGGTCTTAAAGACGGAAATGACTATCCTTCTGTGTGTGCAGTGGAGTGTGGCTTCCATGGGGTGGGAGAGGGAGAGAGCAGCAGATGCTAAGTGCACTGGCCACACAACCGGCTGTTGAAGGAGGAGAATGAATGCTCCCTGCACGCTCTAGTCATGACCCCCAGCCCACACGGAGAACTAAGACAGTGGTTCCAACTCTTTTGCATGCTTTGTATTGATCTGTACTTGCAGTGTCAAAGTGATACAGCTTTTGAGGAATTACAGACTCTAGATATTCTCCCTTCAGTAACTATTTTCTCAATATTTTGTTATAACATGAATTTTTTTCTAGCTTCTTCACTTGCAGTCAAGTATTTACCAACATGCTGACGCCAAACAGGCGCAAAGTAGGTGACTCTCGCCCTACTGTTAACCACACGGGGAAGAACACTTGATTACAGGAGCTCCCAAGTTTGCCTGTTCCACCTGGGTCAACTCACTGTACCTCACTGTACTTGAAGGATTAAGAAATTGAAACACACACAACTTCTGAAGTGAAAATAGACAACATTCTTAAAAGGGATATTTCGCTGTTGACTGAGTGGATGAAAGAGTTATATTTAGTAATTCTTCCCCCCTGGATCTGAGGTCTCCTGATGTCACTCTTGACATTCACAGCCCACAGATCTTCAGAATTACCTGGGGGACACTGGCTCTTGTCCATCCACTTGCACATGATCATGCTGATTGTCTAGTAAGAAATTCAGACACAGTGGGTCACAAGAAACAAATTACACCGCACACGTACCAACTCAGTGAACACATTTACCACAAGGACATTCATACTCTCAGTGCAAGAACATAATACGATATTCCAGGACACTTAACTCCTAGAATCAGGGGGGACCACTTCCAGACCCATCAGGGAAATCCTCAGGAGCGCTCTCCCAATATCCTTTGTTCTGAGTCTGTGGAAATAGTTAATTTTCCCCAGTGATCCTAGAAAGTGAGCTGAATTATTTTCTAGAATTGTTTCTACAATATTGGTTAGGCCCATCAGATTTTGTTGCTGTTGATACTTTAGAGAAATTTATCCTTAACACTAGAGTGATGGATGAATTTTACAAACCCTCAAACTAAAAAGAATCTTTGGTGCTACAAAGAAACCATGGCCATTCAAGGCTGGAGGGACTGCCAGAGGCCAGCCTTGCTTCATGGAAACATCCAGGCAAGACAATGGTACAGTTGTTTCTGTCCTGGTTTTCAGATGACTGCTTAGCTAAGAGAAGCCAACATAGAGAAGATGGAGACTGGGGCTGAGAGCAGTGATACCAAAAAGAGAAATCACCTCTCCTAAGGTATAAGCCAGTCTGCCGTTGTGTTTGGATCAGAAGAGAAAGGCCAGGGACATTTACAAAAACAAAGTTAGATCATTGCAGGTGACAAGGCATATCTGATCTAAAGCAAGTCTAATAGACACCTCCTGTGGATGTCCACCCGAGGTGGGTGAGAGTTGTCACACTGATTTGGGTCCAAATGCCTGACACTGGGGCCAGGGTGACAGAGGCATGACCAGGGCCTAGAAAGGGGTGAAGGCTCCCTGGTCCACCCGATGTCTGTGTGTCTTAATAGATCCTTTTCCCTGGTTTAAATCAAGATGTGTCTATAGGGCCTGTCTTCAGAGACGAGCTTCCTCAGTCTACACAGGTTGAGGGGAACAAAGAACATGGAGGCTACCTGGCAGATCGGTTGGCATTCCATCCTCTGCAGCATGGGAGCAACCACAGGCTCCGTCCAGAGCAGGGCCCACCTCCCAGGCATCACATGCGAATTTGCCATCCCTGCAAGGCTGGCTGCAGTCAGAACTTCCTGGGAGACGTGAAGGAGTCAAAACACACTCATCCTGGGATTCCTGACGCACTGCCTCCTTTGCAACCTCCTGCAGCTCCAAGCTGTGTCAAGTGGGAGAGGGATGACAGAGAAGTAAACAAAAAGGATCCGACCCCTTGCCGTCCTGGTTGGTTTTGATGGGAGGCCTAGGGAGTGGTCACAGAAAGCAAAAGGGCAGTCCCCTTAGAGAGGGAAGGAACTATCCTGCTTATGCGAAGTGGAGTGTGGCTGCCATGGGGTGGGAGAGGGAGACCAGCAGGTGCTCCGTGCACTGGCCACGTACCCTCTGATGAGGAATGAGACTCAACCCTCCCAGGATGGTACCTTCAGGAACATGAAGCACAAATCAGCTTCCACGCCAGGTGCTACCCCCTGGTCCTACGCCATGTTCAATGTAAGATCAAGTAGTCAAGTGAATACTGCTATTAAGGCAGTATACACTCTCAGAGACGTTAGGCCTTCTTTTTAGGAATAGAAAGGCCTCCAAGGCCTCTTTCTCTTACTCTTGTGAAATAGCAACCAATGTTTTGTCTAGATAGTTTTCCTGATCTTTAGTTTCTCTAGTTACTTCTCTGATAATTCCTTTGCTAGGTACCTTCCTCCCAAGGACCTAAAACAACTGTGTAGGAATAGATATGCATCTCCCCTTGGAGCTCCTTTAGGAGAGAACAGCTATCCTCTGTGTGTGCAGGAAATCCTAGGGATGGTGCTTTCAGCTTGGGTCACATGTACAAGTAGCACAAGAGATCACAGACGACCAAGTTACCAGGCCATCTCCAGGTGGGTTGAGTGAAGTAACTCAGTACAGCCTGCAGGTTTGCTTATGCTTGCATCTGGCATCTGTGACTCTCTTGACCTCACTTACTCTTTCTGTGACCCTGTCCATATGTTACCTACACATTACCTGCTCCTGACGGTTCATTGGTACCTGGGCGTGAGTGTTTCTTCTGCTGGTTCACCTTCCTCATCTTCATCAGTTTCTACAAGCAAATTCAGAAATATCCAGTCAGCTTCTTGCCACTTCACCCACGACAAACACAGCAACCCATATGGTCGTAGAGTCATGACTGTCTGTGTGTGAACTGGTACTGTGCGGAAGGAAGTTCTAGTGCCTTGTCTTTACACACCCCGCCCCCAGCATGGATTTCTGACCCATCAGGACGTCTGACTCTAGACCAGAGGATCACCATTGTGGCACCTTCTGCCTGCAACTGGGCAGACATTTAAAAGGTCTTTTCTTCCTTATATCACTGCACACTTGTCCACCTTCCATCTCGACCTCTACATCTGCATCATCCATCCTGCCACAAATTCTGCCAAAGACACAGGCTCTCTAAACCTTCTCAGCTCTCCCAAGATCCCTTCCTTCCTCTGAGGAGAGCAACCACGTCCCGCATCCCTCCACCTGGGAACATCCTGGGCTCTTCAAGGTGGCTTCTGTGTGTTATCAAGGGAAAGTCTCTCTATGGAAAGGGGTCCAGTCTAAACAACATTCCCAGCACCAAGGCTGACTATATCAAGTACCTTATCGGACACCACACAGTGAAGGGCTTCTTTTTCTGCTGTGCATTCATACATATTTCCTCAGTTTATCACTAGAGCTACCATCAACAGATTATTTGATCTATTTTACAGAGGAGGAAACAGACGCTAAGAGAGGAAAAGTCAGTCACTCGCTCGCTGTTACTGAAGGCAGCACTCAGGCTAAACCTGGAAACTTGCAGGCTTAGTCCAGGACTCTTTCCACTCTCACAAGCTGCCTCCTGTCACATCGTCCTTTCTGTGCTTTAACACTGGGCGGATGCTGCCTCCTGCCCCAAAGGCCATGGTCCATCAGGAAGGAATCAGTTGCAATACTATGCCCTCTACCCTGTGCATTACTCCCCGTCCTCCCACTCAGCCAGTCCTGCTCCTATCAGAGCCCCAAATGGGCCATGAAACAGGAAAGCTGAGAAAAAAGAAAACCACATCCTAGTCGAGGTGCAGAGTCTCTTGTGAGTGGCTCAGTGCTATCAGGTTCTGTGGGCCCCTTACCTGGGCTGAGCTTGCGGGCAAGGCGCTCTGCCAGCCTATGTCCCTCAGTCAGCTGCTCTCGGAAGCCCGGCCCCTGGTGGTTGTCAAGGTCATTGTGGGTGACGAGGTCCTTGAGGTGCTGCTTGAGTAGAACAGAGTCATCTTTCCCTTCCCGTAATGTCTGCCGTAACTGGGTCAGCTCTCGCGCCTGACTTCGAATTAGGATATCACACGTCCTAAGGTGGGACAGAAGATAATTTTAAAATGCAAAGAGTTGCATGACGACTGCGAGGGATTCCTGTGAGAACATCCTCAAGGAGCCATCGAAGCAGCATTGTGGCCCATATCTGGTGGCCAGCCTGTGCCAAAGAGAAAGAGGGACAACAAAGGACTCCCCTGAGACAGGGCGTGCTCCTATAAGATTGCCCATTCATCTTGTTCTGTAAACAAAACCTAGGGTCTTTCTAAACCTACATGAAGATGTCTCTTCATTTCCTCACTCAGCCATGCCCATTTCCATATAAAAATAGACAGAGGGCATGGTACAGTGGATGACACACAGCCACATATAGCGTGGACAGGTACAGCAGGTGTGAGTTGGAAAGAACAAGAGAATAACAGGGTCAAAAAAGGATG
The DNA here is from genome assembly GCF_030028045.1 of Hippopotamus amphibius kiboko. Classification (NCBI taxonomy): domain Eukaryota; kingdom Metazoa; phylum Chordata; class Mammalia; order Artiodactyla; family Hippopotamidae; genus Hippopotamus; species Hippopotamus amphibius. The sequence continues at coordinate 110,101,660 of NC_080186.1, forward strand.
ACAAGCTGTAGTCAGTCAGGAGGACATTGTGATTTAAAGGTCAATGAGGTACTGATTGAACAACACTGTGAAGGTACCAAATGCCACTGAGTTGACTTGTTCACTTGAATTTGGTGAATTTCATGCATGATATGTGATTTCAAATTAATAGTGTTTTTCAAAGCAGACTAACTGGAGCCCTGAATAAAATCAGAGTCCATAATTCACCAGTTGGTGTCCTCCACCTGGTTGATAAATATTGTGCCCATGTGCCTGCCACGCACATCTCTGACCTCCTTACCTCAGCCTCTCATCGAGCGTTGGCTTCTCTGCCAGCTTCTCTGCCAGCCTCAGCGCCTCAAATGACAGCTTCTCGCCCAGCACGGATTCAATGATGTCCTTACAGGCTTCACACTCTGAGGAAAGAGAGACGCTGCCTCAGGGGAAAGCTGGACCTGCTGCTGTGGTCATGGCCTTCAAGGGAGGAGGCAGGGTCCACCCCAGGGGCAGATGTAACTCCAATACCAGGCTCTATGCAGCGATCTCCACATCTGATCCCTCAGCCTCCCAACTGCGTGGCCTTCGGTTACTTCTTGTTTGAGAACTGAGGAAAGAGAAGCTCCAAGGCCCAGAAAGTAACTAGACAAGATGAACTGGCATTTGGCAAAGTCAGAATTCACATCCCCTGAGACTGACTCTGAATCCTGGGCCACTTTACCAAGACCTGCAGCCTCTTGGGTGACACGCGGAACAGGGCCATGAGGTGGCGATTGCTGTGTGGTCGGGAAGACCCCTGATGGGGTCCATGCAACTATAGGCCTGATGGTTCCCTTCTGCTGGGATTTACTAATGAACAAGTGTCTCAAAGGTTTTCACCTTTGAGTAAAAACTCTCCTGGATACACTTGTGTGAAATAGAATATGCGAAAGTATAAGGACCTAGAAAAAAATGTGCCCAAACACTATGAAAGCTTTTGTGATTAGAAATAGTATAGTGTGAATGTACTGTGCTTACACTGTGACAGGCACTATTTGCAGAGCTTTGACAGAATTTCTTCATTATTCATTACAACTGAAACATGTAGCCCACAGTTTCAGTGAGGAGCAACCTCACCCTTAAGCTCCTTTAAAGCAGGTACTATCCTCTGCTTTCCCCAGTGTGTAACCACCACGTGACCCCAGTGTAACAAGCACGGGGCTTTGCCAGTGGGACCTCAGGGGAGCTGGGACTGATGCAGTTCATTAGTGCCAGACGTTCAGCCAACAGTGATGCAGGATCAGATACAGCACAGAAAAGATTCCAGTTGACACACTTTAGCTTGTTGCTGAGAGAAACAGGCGGTTCTGTGACTGCATCAGGAATCAATGTCTAGAATTGTAACTTGATGCTCACCCTACAACGCACCGCAAACTTGGAAAAGGGACTACACTCTTTGTACCTCAGTTTTCCCATCCTCAGGCAACTGAGGGTAAAACAGCCACTTCTACCTTTCCTGGATTGTGGTCAGAATGAAATTCAAAATGACAAAGGAAATAGGAGATAAAGTCTAGAGAGTTTAGTTTCTTGGAGGGAAGACGGTGATCATTCATCACTTTGGTGACCGTGACCCCTAGGACTTACTGTATTTCTGCAGCTGGTTGGCCAGGGAGTAGGCAGTTGCTTGGGATACAAGGAATTTCTCCGTGAGGTCTCGGAAGTCCTGCTTGTTCTTTGCCAGCTGCAACTGAAGCTCCCGGTTGATTTCCGTCAGTGTAAGTTCTGCCCTCGGATCAGATAAAGGGCCAAGAGATACTGCCATGGTGATGTGTGGTAGAAGGGGTAGAGCCAGGGGCTGGGGAAAAGAAAGCCAAACATATGTTGGATTAAAATCAGGTGAAATCACATAGGTTTACTCAGGACTGAGGGACGACAAAAACTGGCGTTCTTAACTTACTGTTGGGAACAACGGAGGGTTCACAACTGCAAAAATAAGGTTCAAGATGCCAGAGCTCAGAGCCAGAGGTACTGCCTGTAGCTCAGACTCAGACAGCAGTGACGGAAGGGGACCCAGTGTGCCAGGTAACCATCTGGAGTTGCAATAACAGAACTGGTAGGTGGGGGCGGGTCACGGAATCTTGGGGGCCCCTGCCTTCCAGTTGCCTTGGCCATGCTGGTACACAAGGCTGCCTGGGGTCCTGTGAAGGTCACCCTGGATAGCACCCAACCCCTCAGCAGCCACTCTTCAGTTGTCCACACATGTCCTGATACCACTTACCCGTCTCCTTCCAAAACATATCTAAGCTGAGTTCTCCCTGTTCATTCTTCTGTGCATAAAAAAAATTCATGAGAGAAATAGTTTGCCAACAAGTCTTAATTTCCATAGGGCTGTCATGAAGCCATCCCACCTTCTCTTTACATGGATCTTAAGGTTTTTCCACAAGTGAGAGATGTCAAACTTTGAGACTGTCATGAAGTTCTTCACTGGGTCTTCTCCAGGTTTGTCTATATCCTGAAATCTGTAGGACAAAAAGCAGAGTATAATGCTATGTGAATGCATACTTAATTTTTTAAACTGTTTTCTGTCCCAATGTAATATTCTTTTGCTGCATCACAGTGTTGTAGCAGATTCTTATCTTCCCTGGGCAGCATGATGGCTTTAGAATAAACTTAAGTTTGACATCCCTACCTTCTAAGCGCCTCCTCTGTATGTGGGTTGCTCTACTTGTGGTTTTTTTTAAATGTCACTAAACAGGACAGTTCATACTTTCGCTTATGGATTTCATTGTAGTCCCAGAAGAGCTCTTTCCAAGCTGTCAAAGTGATTAAAAGAGTTTACATGTATATCCTTGGCTACCTGGCATGACCATCTGTTTAGGAAAGACTTGGGAGCCTGAGGCTATTGATCTGTGTTGATTAAATTCACCCACATCATGAACAGACCAGGGATCCAGGGCGGAGTTTATGGGACACTGCTTGATAGATCTCTTTGAGTTGTCCTCCTGCCATTGACCTGTGGTTGTACTCCCAAAACAGCATATGGTTAAGTTCAAGATCTTGGGTCAGGGATGGCTGATGATCCACAGGGAACATATGGATGTGTTCAGTGACATAAAAGCTGAGGTTGAGGAGAGAGGGACAGGCAGGCCCGAAGGGAGTTATGTTCTGAACCAACTCCACACTCCTTCAGCATCTGCTCCTAGCCGGGTCTTGTGAGCCTGTGACTTGGGAGACCCCTTTGCAACATCCGTCTCTTCAGTTTAGCTGCTGGTCTAACCTGGATTGAGGGTGAAATGGATGTGAGCATGGGTCATATGTGTCAAGGTAAAAGATGGAGGACTGGATCAACCAGTTATGAAAGTTCCTCGTCCCCGCACCCCAAGCCATACTCCAACTATCCTTCCTTTTTTTGTTTTTAATTCTCACCTTTTTACAAAACATATTTATTTATATCTTTTTGGCTGTGTTGGGTCTTCATTTGCTGTGCACGGGCTTTCTCTAGTTGAGGTGAGTGGGGGCTACTTTTGGTTGACGTGCACAGACTTCTCATTGTGGTGGCTTCTCTTGTTGCGGAGCATGGGCTCTAGGCACATGGGCTTCAGTAGTTGTGGCATCTGGGCTCAGTAGTTGTGGCAAATGGGCTTAGTTGCTCTGAGGCATGTGGGATCTTCCTGGACCAGAGATCAAACCCATGTCCACTGCACTGGTAGGCGGATTCTTAACCACTGCACCACCAGGGAAGTCCCCTACCCTTCTTAATGAGACTGGTTTGTGAGATTAAGCAAATGCATTAAGGAAATCTATTTTCTGGTGTCTGTGGGCCTGACATTCTGTGGGGGAAAGAAAAATGTATCACATTCCTTCATTCAAATAATCATGAAATGGAAGGCTCACAAAAGGTATCTGATGTACTTGAAGTCAAACACGGATTAGCTTTTACAGGGCTAATAAAAGTTATCACAACAGTTCTAGTTCATTGACTGATATTGGGGTCAGGCAATTTGTATAATCCTGTGATTATGATATTTTATTTTCCTTATAATCATCTAAGGTAATATTATTGTGCTAAGTAAATAATAAGAAACGTACAGAAGAGGACATTAAATAATCTATCTGGCCAAATTAAGAATTGAAGAAAATGCTTTTTATTTACCAAAGCAAGTAAGCTATTGCTTTGTGTTTTGTAAGTAAAGGAAACTTGCTTTCGTCTTTATCCTTCATTTGTGCCACTTACTTCTCCTCTTTTCCTCTCTAACCTGGCTTTGTTCCCAGACCCCTACTTTTGTCTTACGAAACCATTTCTATACACAGTCCAATGCAGAAGTGATGGCTGGGCCCTTGCAAAGGCTCCCTGAAGTGGTTACAGGTGTCAGGACACCAAAGTCTGGAGGCAAAAGCAGCCCATCTTTTAGAATGGCTGCTTTCCCACCTCCTTGAAGTTGACATGATGTCCCATGACAGAAAGGGATCATCTCCCTTTAACTTGGGAGTCTCAAATCTCAGGGACTGTAGTCTATTGGGCTGACCTGTGCTGAAACTGAATGCACCTGCTAACGTTCTGGTTTCTTGTTAGGTGGCTAGAATATTTATAAGGTTTTCTAACAAACATCTTTGTAAAAGGTTGCATTTATAGCAATATGATTTATTTGTGTAAAGTGGCAGCTTGAAGAAGACTGGTCCCATCAATGAGGAAAAAGAAAAGGTAAACTGAACTTTCACTGGAAACCAGCCTGAATTTGAAATTAGGGCTCTCACTTTTCTCAAGGTAGGTGGTCAGGTGCCTCAGCCATGTGTCCCCAAGGGCTTATGTCTCCGCTGTAAACTGGACACGGGTAAAATGGGGTCAGATAGGCCAGGTCCCTTCAATTCTAGAGTCCTCCAATAGCTCTCATCTGCTTTAGTCACTGGATTGGAAATATCTTTGTTCTTCTGCTCTGTCCTACTTCTGTGTTTTGGGTAAATTTTATGCAGCTCGGTCTGTTCTGCCCTCAAGTTGATCCCTGTAAGAGTCACCTGGGAGAGTTAGTACCCATACAAGTTCACAGTCCTCATCTGTAGCAATTCTGATTCATTGGGCTGAGGTGGGACCTGGAGTCTATTTGATAAAGTTACTCAGATGTGCAGTTAGATTTACCCACTGATTTCAGTGACCTTCCTCATGATTTGTGGGCATGATTATATCATATATATGAGTAATTCTAGTCTTCACAATTGACTTGTGCAGAGATCATTACTCTCTGCTGCTTTGCAGATGGAGAAACTGAGGCAGAGAGAGAGTCTGTCACTGGCCAAGGCCCCCTTGCTGTACGTGCTGGAGCCAGAACCCAGGTAGAGTGCCCCTCCACCCCAAAATCCCATCCCACATTGTCCAGTTCAATCTTTTGTCAGATCTTTCCAAGTAGGTGCTTCCTTCACCTATACTGCATTTCTACCAAAAACTGTCTAAATTTACTTTTTGTTTTTTTTCTGATATCTTTCTTCTCAACAGGCTAACAACATCACATTCTGGTCACTGGCTATTAATTTGAGACACTGGTTAATGAAACTACAGGGCATGGAACCTGCAAAGATGCCTTGTTGATGATGATGATGATGGCGGCATAATTCATGCACCATAACATTCATGTTGTGTACAAGTCAGTGATTTTCAGTCTGTTTACAAGGTTTGAAACCACCACCACTATCTAATTCCAGAACAACTGCATTACGTCCCAAATAATCCTTGGTCCTATTAGCAGTCACTCCCTATTCCCTCCTTCTTCCAGCCCTTGGAAACCACTAATCTCCTTTCTCTCTGTATGGATTTGCCTTTTCTGGGCATATCTTCAAAATGCAATCATCAGACATATGGCCTTTTGTATTTGGCTTCTTCATTACCATAACGTTTTCATGGTTCATCCATGTTTTTGCATGTCTCATTATTTTATTTTTTTTTACACCTAAATAATATTTCACTTTATGACTCTACTACATTGTGTTTATTCATTCCTCAGTTGGTGGACATTTGGTGTTGTTTCTACTTTTGACGTCTATGAATAATGCTGCTTTGAGTATTCAGGTGCAAGTTTGTGACCATGTTTTCAATTCTCTTGGGTACAAACCTGGGAGTGGAACTGCTCCCAGTATGTCAGTGTCAACTCTATATTGAATTTGAGAAACTGATAACTGTTTCCAAGACAATTGCAACATTTTATATTCCCGCTAGCAGTGTAAGAGGATTCCAGTTTCTGCACACCTTTCACATCTCCCTGTGTATGTTTTTATCACAGTCATACTAGCGGGGGTGAAGTGGTACCTTATTGTGGGTTTCATTTCCATTTGCTTAATGACTAATGGTGTTGAGCATCTTTTCACATGCTTACTGGCCATTTTTAAGTCTTCTAAGGAGAATGATTGTTCAAATCCCTTTTGCATTAATATATTCGGTTTTTTCTCCTTTTCCTCTTGAATTGTAAGAGTTCTTTACATCTTGTGGATACTAGACACTTTGTCAGATATAAGTTTTGCAACACTTTTCTCTGCTTGTGTGGATTGTCTTTTCACTTCCTTATTCGTATCCACTGAAGCACAAAAGATTTTAATTTTTTTTTTTTATAAATGTGTGCTGTTTTAATGTGTTTTGGTTTGTGGTATTTTGTTGTACAATAGATAAATAACACAAGAGGTATGGCCTCTAAAATCCCCAGACCCGCATCTCAAAATTTGGAACTTGAATGGATCTGAAGGCCACTTTGTCACCTTTCTTGTTCAAAAATCCTAACAGAGGGCTCTGAATGGCCCAGCTTGCATCAGGTTTCCACCCTACTAATTACCAGGGAGGTTGGAATCAGTAAGAAGATAGCAGTCCCATTCTGAATTAAACAGAATATTTTCCAGAATAAGAGCAAGTATGGGCAGGCAGAACAATAGGTGTTCATTGCAAAGGATGAATCATATAAACTTGTTATTTTCTCATAATCCAGAGGTAGATATAAATGAGTTAATAGTCTATGAAAATGCAATAGTTTATGGGTTGCAGTTCAGGAAGTACCGGTCAGAAAGGGACCTTTCACACAGGCTTGAGAGTCAGGAAAGAATTTCCAGGCAAAGTGACAACAAGATAGACCCTGAAAACTGAATAAGAGTAATAAATAGGTAAATAAAGGGCAGGTAAGAATGTCTCAGACACAGGGAACATCATGTAGAAAAACCCAGGAGCCAGAGAAAGAATGAAGTGTTTGGTGACTTCAGATATTTTTAATCAGTCAGATCATAGCATGAAGCACGTGGGGAAAGGGCCAAGAGGGAGGCTGAAGAAACTTGTCAGGGCTGGAAAATAAAGACCTTGTATTGGTCAGCGTTCTTATTGACAAATCATACCACTCCCCTCGGTAGCTCACAGGGTTAAGACACCATGAAGCACAAAAGATTTTAATTTTGATGAAATCCTTTGATCTATTTATTCACTGTTGTTTTTGCTTAAGATGCCATCTAAGAAATCATTACCTCATCAAAGATCACAAAGATTATGCCTGGGTGTTTTCCAACACATTGCTTCGGATGAGAACTTCCTTGGGTTTTTAGGATGGGGGACACGTTTGAATTTTGTTTCCTATCAATGAATATATATACATTGTATATATACAATGACAGACCTGATTGATATCCACAGGCTTGTCACCCACTGCAGTGGAGCCTTCATGTGCTATAACAGCGATCTGGGAAACCGTATTAATATCCTGGCTGTGATTCAAGTGAGAGTTCTGGTGATGTGGTTCAGTTTAGCCTTGACCCCTCCTGGTTTCAAAAATTGTTCAGTATCTTTAGCGTGGAACAACTGATTGTTTTTCTGAGGAACACTTGGGAGTCAAGGTTGTTCTAAAGCTATAGTGGACTTCCTCATTTCATTCCAGACAGGGAAGACTGCAGGGGTGAGCCCTGGTCAAGACTTTCATCTCTCTTTTAGAAGGAAACTAGCCATGCTCCAGGGTTGAAGGATGGCTGTTCAAAAGGCTCTTGTCCCTCTCCAATTCTTTCTACTATTAACAGGACTTCTTTCTAGAAATGGTGGGAAAATAGTTATTTTAGGACACATTATGTGTTCTCTGCCAATTGCATTCTATCAGTTTAAGGTGAATAAAGGAGAACAAAGTCAAGTATGTTCTTAGCACTTGTTATAGTTCAAGTGATCATATTTAATCCTCTGAACAATCTTATAAGTCAGGTGTTGTTCTTTTCCTCATGACACAAAAGCTCAGAATGGTTATAAAACTTCCTGACATCAAAATTTGGCAAGGAGAGGTTTGATCATTAGAAACCATTTCAATTTGTCCTTCAAAGGCAACCCTGTACCTTTACATTAAACTGAATGGCAGTACTTTTACAAGACTACATCTGCATTTGTTGTTCTAGGGTGATTTTTCCCAAGGGGGCAGTGTGTCATTTTAATATCATTTGGACTTTTAAATTTTATTACTTTTCTCATTAAGTATACTTTTGAGTGTTTGTTTTGTTCCATTGCTTTGGGTTTCTTCTCAAGGGAGCCTGTTATTTATATGTTGAATATCTCATCTATTTTCTGTCGTTTATCACTTGTTTTACCCTTTGTCATCCCTCTTTTCAATGCCTTCAGTTCTACATTGAGGTGTAATTTGCCTAGAACAAAATGCAAAAAACCTAGAAGTACAGATCAGTGAATTTAACATACGGATGCATTGTATCATCACCATCCAGATCAAGGTATAGAACATTCCCCACCGTTCCCCAAAGTTCTGTTGCGTTACTTGCCAGACCATCCCCTTCTGCCAAAGACAAACATGTTTTGATCTCCTCATCAGAGATAATTTTGTTTACTCTTGCACTTCATATGAATGGCATGATGCAGTATGTTCTCTTTTTCCTGGGTTCTTTCACACGATATCTGGTTTTGAGGTTCAATCTTAATTGGCCACGTCGATAATTTGGCTTTATTTTTATGCTAAGAAATATTCTGTTTTATGATTATAGCACAATTGGACTATCCATTTTTCAGGTAATAAACAGATTTGTTTTTGGCTACTCTGCACAAAGTAAGTATGAATAATGGTGCACAAATTATTTTGTCCACACATCCACGTGTTTCTCCTAGGTACATACACCTAAGAAGAGAATTGCTTGGTCAATGAATGGAAACTGACACAGAGGTTGCAAAATAGTTGCGTCATTTTACATTTCTCCCCCCAATATAGAGCTGTTCCAGTTTCTGTATGTTCCCACATACTTTATATATTCAGTCTTTTAAATTTTAGCCATTCTGATGTCTATAGTGGCTTCCCATTTCGGTTTCCAAAAGCTGATTGGTCATTTGGCTATCTTCTACTGAGAAATGCTGCTTCAAATCTCCTGCTCAAAAATACACTACATTGTTTGTAATTTTCTTTGTGATATATAAAAGTTCTTTATATATTTTACAGAAGTCTCTTGTCAGATATATGTATTGCAAGGAATAACTGCGGGTCTATGGGTTGCCTTTTCACTTTTTAAATGGAAATTATGGTAAGTTAAAGATTCAATAATGTATGAAATCCAGTTTATTCAATTTTTTAATCTGTGGTGAGTGCCTTGGCATTTTGTATAAGAAATTTTTGTCTATGCCTTAGTCAAGAAAACATTCCATCATTCTTTAAAAAGCATTGCAATTTTAAAAAGAACATCTCCAATTAACTTTAGTATATGGAGAGAAGTGATTTTTTTTTTTTTTCTGTTATCCTGTCCCATGTGTTGGCTGGAATTCTTTTTTTTTTTTTGGGGGGGGGGTACACCAAGTTCAATCATCTGTTTTTATAAAGAAGTGATTTTTAATATTAAATTATTTCTAAATGAATAGTCATTTGTTTTATCATATTTTGCAGAAAAGCTTTTCATTACTCTGCTATGCATATTGGTGACTTTATTTAAAAAATCAAATAATTGCATACGGATGTGGGTAAATTTTTTACTCTCTACTCTTTCACATTGATATAATTGTGTTGTGTTTACATATACCAATAGTATAGTGTCTTAATTACTATAGTTTTCACCTGAATTTTGAAATCCAGTAGAGTAAGTCTTCCAACTTAATTTTTCTTCAGTGTGTCTTGGCCAATCTACATACTTTGACTTCATATACATTTCATAATTAGCCTGCAAATTCCCCCACAAAATGCCTGCTGCAATATTATTCGGAATAACATTGATTTGACATTCTAAAAATGTTGACTCATCTAATTTATGTATATGACATATGTTTCCATTTATTTAGGTCTTTAATTTCTCTCAGCAATGGTTTTCAGGAGTCTTCAGTATATGTGTTCTTAAGCATTTAATGATTATGGATGTGAATCTCTATTATGTTTCACTGAATTTTATTTTCTAAACACTGCTAGTATGAAGAAAGAATTGCAGTGGATTTTTATATGGATCCTCTTGAGATATGATACAGGTAGAAGAGACTGCACCACTTTAAAGTATACAATAAGGGACTTCATAGGTGGCGCAGTGGTGACAAATCTGCCTGCCATTGCATGGGACACGGGTTCGATCCCTGTCCCAATGACATCCCACATACTGTGGAACAACTAAGCCTGTACAACACAACTGTTGAGCCTGTGTCCCACAATTACTGAAGCCTGCACACCTAGAGCTGTGCTCCTCAGCAAGAGAAGCCACCACAATGAGGAGCCTGCACACCACAATGAAGAGTATCCCCCACACACCAAAACTACAGAAAGCCTGTGTGCAGCAACGAAGACCCAACACAACCAATAAGTAAGTAAGTAAGGTAGTAAGTAAGTAAATAAATAAATAAATAAATAAATAAATAAATAATTTTTTGCCAAAAAAAAGAGTTAGGAATAGCTCTGTGACTTACTTTGGCCAAAGCAATATGCGTGGAAGTGACATGCTTCACTTCTGGGTAGATGCTGAAAAAAATAAAGTATACAATTCAACGCATTTTGATAGATGTATATACTATTAAAACCACAGCTACAATCAAGATCCAGGGTATTTCCCTTCTGTCACAACTTTCCTGTGCCCCTTTGCAGTCCAGCACTCCCTCAACTCTCAGCCACAGGCAACCACTGCCAGAATAGATGAATCTGCCTTTTTAACAACTTTATATAAGTGGATCCATATACATACTCTTTTCTGTCTGCTTTCCTTCATGCAGCATAATGATTAAAGTATATCCATCTTATTATATGCATCAACAGTGCGTTCTTTTTATTGCTAAGTAGTATTCCATTTGTATGAATATATCAGCTCTGTTTATACATGCATCTTTTCTTTTTATTGGTTATTGTTTATACACCTTTATTGGAGTATAATTGCTTTACAATGTTGTGCTAAATTCTGCTATACAACTAAGTGACTCAGCTATATGTATACATATATTCCCATATCTCCTCCCTCTTCAGCCTCCCTCCCACCCTCCCTATCCCATCCCTCTCGATTGTCACAGAGGACCGAGCTTATCTCCCTGTGTATGCAGTAGCTTCCCACCAGCTATCTATTTTACCTTTGGTAGTGTATATATGTCAATGCTACTCTCTCACTACACCTCATTTTTCCCTTTTCCTTCTGTGTTCTCTAGTCTGGTCTCTACACCTGCATCTTTATTCCCACTCTGCCATGCTATTCGCCAGTATTATTTTTCTAGATTCCATATATATACGTTAGCATACGGTATTTGTTTCTCTCTTTGTGACTTACTTCACTCTGTATGACAGTCTCTAGGTCCATCCACCTCACTACAAATAACTCAATTTCATTCCGTTTTATGGCTGAGTAATATTCCATTGTGTATATGTGCCACATCTTCTTTATCCATTCATGTGTCGATAGACATGACACATGTCCTGGCTATTGTAAACAGTGCTAATGTTTCCACGTACTGGCTATTGTAAACACTACTGCAGTGAACACTGTGGTACATGTATCTTTTTGAATTATGGTTTTCTCAGGGTATATGCCCAGTAATGGGATTGCTGGGTCATATGGTAGTTCTATTTTTAGTTTTTTAAGGAATCTCCATACTGCTTTCCACAGTAGCTGTATCTATTTATATTCCCACCAACAGTTTACTTTCCCTTTTCTCCACACCCTCTCCAGCATGTGTTGTTCCTAGGGTTTTTGATGATGGCTATTCTGACCAGTGTGAGGTGATACATAGGTTTGATTTGCATTTCTCTATCGATAAGTGATGGGCATCTTTTCATGTGCCTCTTGGCTATCTGTAGGTCTTCTTTGGAGAAATGTCTATTTAGGTCTTCTGCCCATTTTTGGATTGGGTTGTTTGTTTTTCTGATATTGAGCTGCATGAGCTGCTTGTATATTTTGGAGGTTAATCCTTTGTTAGTTGCTTCATTTGCAAATTTTTTCTCCCATTCTGAGGGTTGTCTTTTCATCTTCTTAACTTTCAAGTTTCATTAGGTCCCATTTGTTTATTTTTGTTTTTATTTCCATTCCTCTTAGGAGGTGGGTCAAAAAGGATCTTGCTGTCATTTATGTCATAGAGTGTTCTGCCTATGTTTTCCTCTAAGAGTTTTATAGTGTCTGGCCTCATATTTAGGTCTTTAGTCTATTTCAAATTTATTTCTGTGTTTGGTGTTCTCATTTCATTCTTTTACATGTAGCTGTCCAGTTTTCCCAGCACCACTTATTGAAGAGGCTCTCTTTTCTCCATTGCATATTCTTGCCTCCTTTGTCAAAGATAAGGTGCCCGTATGTGCGTGCATTTACCTCTGGGCTTTCTATCCTGGTCCATTGATCTATATTTCTGTTTTTGTGCCAGTACCATACTGTCTTGACTACTGTAGCTTTGTAGACTCATCAAGAAGGTGAGTCAAAAATTATCCACGTTCTGGCTGTAGAATTTAGTTTAACTTTTAGAAAAGACAAATACATCATTTTCCAACATAATCTCCTTGCTTTTCAATACACTTTGTCCGTGTGTTAAAAAACTTTCATTTTCCCTCATTAAAAAATGTTTTAGGCTGAGCTGCGAGCCACGAATGCACCACTGTCTTCACTTCTTCATCAGAAGTGAATCTTCGTCCTCACAGGGATGTTTTCAGGGGACCAAACAGGTGAAAGTTCAATGGAGCAAGATCAGAACTATAGGGAGGCCACTTTAACACCTCAAAACGAAGTAATCCATGATAGACTTAGGTTTCAAAAAGTGTCTGTGAGATGGGTACCCAAAACAACTCATGGAACAGCATAAACAGAAGTGCTTGGATATCTGCAAAGAAAATTTGGAGCCATACTCTAAGGAAGGTGAAAGTTTCTTAAAGAGAATCATTACTGGTGATGAGCTGTGGATTCATCATTACGAGCTTCAGAGTAAATGGAAGAGGATGGAATGGAAACATCCTCAACCACTGACCAAGAAAAAGTTCAAAACTCAACCATCATCAGGAAAATTGATGCTTACAATTTCCTGCGATACCCAAGGGCCAATATTGGAACATTGCCAGGAAAAATGTTCAACAATCAACAGTGGTCGTTACAGTGAGATGTTTATTGAAGAGCTGAAACCTAAACTTCAGATTAAATGCAGAGGACTGCTATCCGAGGGCATGGTAATCTTGCATGACAATGCACATCTGCACATTTCTGCCCACACTTTCGAGACTCTGCAAAAACTTCATATTTCATCAGGTCTTTTGACCAATTCTTTTTTTTTTTAATTAATTAATTTATTTATTTTAATATTTTTAATTTTTTAGAACCTTTATTGAAGTACAATAGACACACAATAAACTGCATATATTTAAAGTGTACAATTTGATAATTATTTTCTTATTAGTAATGTATATATGGCAATCTCAATCTTCCAATTCATCCCACCCCAACCCCCGACCAATTTTTTTATTGCACTGTCTTATTGTACAAAACATGTGTAAGAACAATACAATGAAAACCCAGAACATTACTTTGACAAATTAAAGAACTGAATAAATGGAGAATAAATAAATGGGAAACTTGTAGATTCGATGACTCAATGTTTTAAATGTCAATTCTCACCAAATTAATCAACAGATCTCTACAAACCCAACCAAACTTCCAGAAGATATTTTGGTAGACATTTATAAGCTAATCTAAAAGATATATAGAAATTTGAATGTTCTTGATTCATCAAAGCAGTTTTACAAGAGAAGAGTTAGGTGGATGACTTACATTGCCTGTTTCCAGAATTACTATACAAATCTTTTCCCCAATGTAACGTTGATCTCTTTGTCTTCTTTTTCAGTTTTAAGAGTTTCTGTATAGTCTGGGTATAAGTCCTCTATCAAATATGCAATTTATAAATATTTTTTACTAACTGTGGCTTGACTTGCCATTACTTACCAGTGCCTTTTAAGTATATATTGATTTAGCTGCACTGGATCTTAGCTGGGGCATACGGGATCTTTACTGTGGCATACAGGATCTTTTGTTGTGGCGCACAGGTTCTTTGTTGTGGCATGTGGGCTTCTCTCTCTAGTTGTGGTGTGTGGTCTCAGTAGTTACGGCATGTGGGCTCTGTAGTTGTGGCACACTGGCTCTCTAGTTGTGGCTTGCATGCTCAGTAGTTGCAGCTCGTGGGCTTCTTTGTCCCATGGTATGTGGGATCTTAGTTCCCGGACCAGGGATTGAACTTGTGTCCCATGCATTGGAAGGCAGATTCTTTACCACTGGGCCACCAGAGAAGCCCCCTAGTGCCTTTTAAAGACCAAAAGTTTTCAATGGTTATGAAGTCTTTTTTATCAACGTATTGTTCTATTGATTATATCTTTGGTATTGAGCTAAGAAATCTCTGTCTAAGCTGAAGTCACAACTACTTTCCTCGATGTTTTCTTCTACAAGTTTTACAGTTTTCAGGTTTATATTTAGATCTATGATCTATCTTGAGTTACTTATGGTACATGGTGTGAGATATGGATTCTGCTCATTTAGTTAACTACTTTTCATATGGATATAGATATCCACTAGCTGAAAAGGTTGAAAGAGATCATCACCATTTGAAAGATTTCTTCACCATTTGTTGAAAAGAGTGTCTTTTCTGGATTACCTTTTTTCATTGGTCAAAAAAGGTCAGGCTCTTTATAAATATGGGTTTATTTGGGGAGTCTTTATTCTCTTCCATTAATCTGTTGACTGACCACTACAGAATACCATAGTGATTTGATTACTACAACTTGAAAATAGTTCTTGAAACCAGGTAGAGTTAGCCATCCAACTTTTTTCCTCATTTTATAGAAAGTGTTTTGACTCTGCTATGTCTTGTGCATTTACAAATTCATTTTAAAATCAGCTGATCAGTTACCATCAAAGGTGCTCACTGTGTTTACTAGTTGGATTGCACTGAATCAAACTGGGGAAAATTGACACCTCAAAAATAGTGAGTCTTCTAACTCATGAGCAAAGAATTTATTTCCATTCTTTTCACAGTCCAAACAGTTGTTTCTGAATGTTCTGCCTATTTGACTGGACCCAAAACTCAGTATAAACATAGATTTACTCTCAGTGGTTTATGATCAACCAATTTAAGAGTTATGTACATTACATACCATTGTATACAGTGAGCTGGCTGACCCCGTCCTTTTTACCTGTTTCCTGTGGGGGGTCTGACAGGTGGTATAATGTCACTCACTACTTCCACTGACATTCCAGGATGACATTGTGGCAATCTGTACAAACAATTGCTATACATTGTTGTTTATCAAAATCATCATAAGCTGTGTGTAAAGCTGCATATTAGTGAGCATGATTACCCGTTAATATTTTGGTAGTCAGCTCTTCAGTTAGGTCAAAGACTATAATTTGAAAATGAGAAAGAACTTTATTATTTTTAGCTTGTGAAAAAAATATGCCATTTCCATTTCAGGTATGTGTGCTGATGTGCAGGTTCCTGAACTCCTCTCAAAGGTCCTTGGTGGTCCAAGACAATACAGGTTAATTATGTACAGGATGATTGCAGATAATGGGCTAAACAGTTAGTGTCCATGGGATACAAAATTTTGCTAAACATGTTTTAGTTACATGGAAGGTTCTTCTGAGTGAACTCATTTGCAGCTCCAAAAGCTCAAGACATTTTTCGCCACCACCTGTGGCTATTGTCATAAAACCTGCTCTGCCTCTTCCTAGGTCACCGACCATGGGATCTGTTTCATTCCATGGCCCTAGAGGAAGAGCCATTTTCAAGCTTATCTAATTTAAGTGCATTAAGGGCCCCTTGTTTCCATAAGACCAGTGGAAGTGAAAGGCTCTCTTTGTCATTTGGTAGGAAGGGTTATCATTTGGGTTATTTGAGGAATGTGCTGCCTTCACAAGTCATTAGATGCCTCTAAAGGCAATAAATTTTCTCTCACTGCATGACACTAAACCCCACCTATGCACTGCATTCCCTAAAACCTCACTTCCTGAATGGGATCTTGATCTTTTAAAGATTCATTGCCCAACCACACATTATTCATTCTTTTCAAGTCCAACCCTCTGCTTTTTCTCTTGAATTTGCTACCATCTAAACAGAATCTGGGAAAGGGAACACAGTGAGGGAGCCCATGCCAAGAATTTGTGACAGTCAAATATGACAGTTGGTACCCAGGACACTTTCTGGAGGAGACTCTCTAGGTGCTTTGTGACCTGACTCTTCAGGAGGGAGAAAGCCAGGTGCTGTCATTGCTCCTGTTCACATCTTCCCTTTGATCAGGATGAGGCTATTGCTGTCTGCTATTGATGTTCTCACCTACAGACACCCAGGCTGAGCTGGGCACCATCACCTTTCAACTTCTTTCAGTAAAGATTTATGTATCCTCCTTTTGTATCCTCCAGTGGAATGACCATAGTGATTTACTCACAAGGGCTCAGTAATGTCTTCATGGAGCTCCACTAACTGAGAATCCAAGTTATGTAGACGAGCAGAAATGTTATATTTCATAGAACTTGATAGGACAAAGAAGAGGAGGGAATTCGGGAGTGTTAGGTAATTCTGTTTTTAAGAAAACAAAAGTCATTGGGTTTATCAACCATCTGAATAGCAAAAGCCAGGATTTCAATCCCAGACCATCCTACATCTCACTGCAAACTTGGAGTTTGCTTTACTCCTTTTCACTTTAGTTATTTGATCTACAATTAGAGATAAAACACCAAATTCTACAAGTCTAGAAATATGGCTGATATTTAAATGATTTTTGATATGGAGAGAGAATCTTGAAGACTGGAGAGTATTTAACTTTGAGAGGAAACAGCTAATCACGCATCATGATGACAAGGATGAACCTATAGGACAAATCAAACTTGCCTCGTTGTCTCTCCAGCTGCCCAGGACATAGTCAGTAGCTACAGATATTAGCAGTTATCGCTGAAGACCGTGACAGTGTTGAATGCCTTGAGCCAACATGGAGCCCAGGTGTGAGTTGTATCCTGAGAAGCTGAAATCTGGCTGAGAACCAGGTTCTTGGGCCAGGAGAGACCATGTAGCTGTTGGAAAAAAGAGAAGGGGGACCAGGACCACCCATGAGGTCATCCCTAAGCAGCGCTGATCATCTCTTCCAATGAGCCCACCACCACTACACCTCTCATGATTTTGTTGTTACTCGATGGAGAGCTCCATGAAGTTTGGGACAACATTTGATTCGTCTGTGTGCATGACTCCTGGCACTGAGTCAAGAACCGAGGAGGCTCTCGGCAATATTTGTTCACTGACTGAATAAACATGCTTGCAAGTCTCCACTCATCTTAACGACATTTCTGTCCAACTGTCCTGTCAGGGATGCTCTGCTTTCTCCCAGGATGTAGCATCCCTTTCCTTAATAGGAGCCTTCCCTACGCTATCCTCATCCTAGGACACCTGCCTGTGGTGACTCTGATGAAGACACAACTGTCCTCAGGGATTCCTCTCAATGGTTCACTCTGTCATTAGGAAGAGAAGTCCTTGGCCTCCCCTCCCATCCTCTGGGCTGCCACAAAATCCCAACTGAGGGCCACCACGTTTTGTTGAAACTATGCACTTGTATTCTTCCTCTCACTGCTTTAATCTCCTCATGGAAATATTACTCATATAGGAACTCCAAATTGTTAACACAACATAAGGCAAATTAAGCACTCAACATATAGTTCAGAGATGTTGTATGTAAAGCCTTTGAAACGGTAAATGCAGAAGAATATTATTACTATCTCTGCTTCAGAAACAAGGGTCCCATTAGCTTGGTCCCTGGGAAGAATGAATATCTCTAATTCTTCTCCACACATTATTTATCCGTCTTAGTGAACACTTACTTGGGAGGGCATCCACCACTGGGAAGCTCCAAGTTTGAGTTTGGGGGGTCTAGGACAGAGCATCAAGGTCCCATCCTCTTCCCCCTGGAGTTGGTGCTTCCCAGAAGTATAAGCCAACCCTGAACCATCCTGTGGATCTCCTCGGCAGGTGCACAAGTTCACTGTGGAGTAACTTACTCTCCCAGTCCTCCCTGCTCAGCTGAGGTGCTCCTTGAGGACCTGGACGATGCTCTGTGCACGTCCCACTATCCCTTGATGTTTCTGGACTCAGCTTGTCCTTCGTCTCACCTCCCTTGGCAACCACCTCCCATACCATTACCTTGTTTTTCTCTGGATTTTTCTCATCCTTCAGACCAGTTGATTTTCTTTCTTCCATCTCCTCCCTCATTTCTGTGTTTTTGGTGTGTGAGCTCAGTTGAGGCTCCTGTAGGGGACACACAGAGAAGGGACCAAGGTCAGCTCTTGGCTGCGGGTCCCAGCGCACATTTAACATGCATCTCAGTCTCTCGTGCCCTCGGAAAAAAATTCAGCAAGAAGGGAGTTTGGAGAACCTGAATAACCTTATCTTACTGACGAGGAAGCTGAGATCTGTATGGAGATGTTCCCTACATGCCCATACCACTTGGTGGCAGCAGAGTCACCACACAAACCTTGACCATAAGCCTTTCTGTCCAAAAGCACCAGGAACCCATGGTTGAATTTCAGGGGACATTAGATCAAACATACGTATTTCCATTAGTAAGACAAAAATATCTGAAGGGGGACTTCCCTGGTTACACAGTGGTTACGAATCCACCTGCCAATGCAGGAAACACGGGTTCGATCCCTGGGCGGGGAAAATACCACATGCTGCAGAGCAACTAAGCCGGTGCGCCACAACTCCTAAGGCTGTGCTCTAGAGCCCTCGAGCCACATCTACTGAAGCCCATACGTCTAGAGCCTGTGCTCTGCGGCAAGAGAAGCCACCGCAATGGGAAGCCTGCACACTGCAATGAAGTAGCCCCGCTAGCCACAACTAGAAATAAAGCCCATAAGTAGCAACAAAGACCCAATGCAGCCAAAAAATGTCAAGTAATTAAAAAAAAAAAAACTGAAGGACATTCTCCAAAAATAATTTTATTGCTGTTCAATAGTCTTCTGTTGATACTCAGTTATCAATCCTGGCTGACACAATGGGACCAAGGTACCCATGAGTATTAAATACATCATCGTCATTAATTTAAAAAATATATCAATATGTATGTGATTCTCTACAAACATCTGGCTCCTGTGTTATGGGTCATCTTCCTGAGAGCAGGTGCTCTGCGTGCCTTGTTCCCCCCTCCTCCCCAGTGCCTGCTCAAGAGCCTGCCACATAGAACATTCAGTAAATACTTGTCAAGCAGTATTTATGTACTGCTAGTTACCAGGAGTTACTAACTTTTACCAGTGTCATCTACTCTCTACCCTAATTCCGATCAGTTTCTACCCTAGGTCTGTGCAAAAGCAATGAAAGCACAGTCCTAGGAAAAGCAGTCCAAGATGCAAATACCAACTCCACCAGGCACCTAGCTTGCTTTACATGGTGATTTCATTACCCCCTTGGAACATATGGATTGCAAGTTTAATAGAGAACACTGTACAATGTAAAAGAGAGAAAATAGTATTAACCTTGGATGAGTAACTGTGATATCATGCAGCAGACAGGCTCCAATCCCTGGGCACTAGCTGCACCCTATAGAACACTACGTCACGGTCACTATGGGACTGTTAAAAACTTCTGGGGAGACGGCACAAGAAACTGCATTTCAGACAAAAATCTGAAGGAGATTCTCACGCAAGGAAAGGCCGAACCATTACAGAAACAGCCTAGGAATCCCCAGTGGCAACAAGGATGACGCAGCTTAAGTACAGCACGTCCCTTGGCAAGGTGGCCTCCCAAGGAGAAATGTCTCCTTTCCCAGGATGGGGGCCCAACCCCGCCCAGCCCCACTCTCCTCCAGGGGCAGCACAGCGCTGGTCAGCAGTGGCCATGGGACAGGATGTGGCTTCCTGCAGAGAGCATATGTGGGGACCTCTCCCCTGGCTCCTGCGGGTATCAGCCCAGATCCAAACCCACAGGTAAAGCACAAAGCCGAGCAGCTCAGCCTGTGAAGTGACATCTCGTTGAGGAGCCACCCCTTTCCTACCTGGGTGGCTCTTCCATTTCTCCCCTGGTGTCTGGCTCACGGCGTGGGGATAAAAGGAAAGGGCCCTTTCAGTGCTTAGTCCTTCCTGAGTGCATCCGTTATCCTCCCTGCCCAGGGCCTCGGTGCTGAGCAGGGGTAGGAGCAAGTCCGCGGCCACCTCTGTGCTCTCACATTCATGTCCTTCTCTGTCCCTGCAGCCTGGGCCCCTCGCAGCCCACTCTCAGACCCTTCCAGAATGCCAGGCACCAACAGTCACAGAACATTCTTCCATCAGTCAGGAGTTGTACAGAAAGGGAGGCGTTTCTACACAGATCCCCACCCCATAAACATGTCTTGTGGAGAAAACCCAATTCAAACTCTCCCTCTCACTCCTAGCTCCCCTGGTCAGGTCCAAGAGGCATCTCACCACCTGGACAGGTGTAGCTGTACGGGAGAACGCTGGGATGCAGCTCAGTGCCAACAGCAAGAGAACTGTGATCTTCAGAAAAAGGCTGTGTCTAAAGCAAAATGAGGCAGTTGACGTAGTCTGTCATGAGCACCCCTCCCACTGCTCTTTTCTGCATCCTTTTTCTTTTCTTGGGGGTGTTTCTCCCAACTCTCTAATCAGCTTTCAGACCCCTGGATCGGTGCCATACTGACAAGGAGCAGGCCCTACTGGAGATGTTATTAGGCAAACACAGATGCAGCCATTCGTGTGGTGGACAGTTGTGACCGAGACCTAATTGGCTTTTCTAAATCAGAGTTAGTTTCTGTGTTGGAGGAAGAAGAGCAGAGAAAAGCCATTTTAGTGCTGTTTGCTAGTAAAAAAGACATGGGCCAGGCCATGTCTCCCTTGGAGATGGCATATTCACTTGGGTTACCAGCTTGGAGGACTAAGAATGGCAAGTATTGAAAACTTCAGCCACCAAAGGCACTGGCCTTGATGAGGCAATGGAACGGTTCGTTGAAACACTAAGGGAAGGCAGTAGTACAATCACTCCAGCTCCTCTGCAGTGGACACCACCTGACATGTCCCTGTGGAAACAGTTAAGTGGGCTTTCTTCCTTTCACGTTAAAAGTAATTTGAGGGAAGCATTGAGTAGTAGTCATTAACCACATAGGATGAGCTGACGTGAGGACCTAACTTTTACCTTAAGCCTTCTCTCTAAGGGTGGAGGAAGGGCTTTGTCCCTTGCTAACAAATGTTCAGTCAAGGGTCAGTAAGAGGAAAGGTAGTAGGGCAGAGGAGAGGCCTGCCTCATTACATGCAAACTTAGCTCAGGAGATGGCCAGACGTTTAGCAAGTGCTAGGCTGACTTCCACAGCCTTCAGTGATTTTTTAAAAATTTATTTATTAATGTATTTATTGATTGGCTGCATTGGGTCTTTGTTACTGCACGTGGGCTTCTCATTGTGGTGGCTTCTCATGTTGCAGAGCAGGGGCTCTAGGCGTATGGGCTTCAGTACTTGTGGCACATGGGCTCAGTAGTTGTGGTGCATGGGCTTAGTTGCATGTGGGATCTTCCCAGACCAGGGATCGAACCCATGTCCCCGAACTGGCAGGGGGATTCTTAACCACTGTGCCACCAAGAGAGTCCCTTCAGTGATTTTTTTTAAACCATGTGAAACCCCTGACACTTAGCACCTACCCTAGTAACTGTACATGTGCACTTACAACTCCCTTACACACACCCCTGTATGGAGGAGGCCCATGGGGCTTGGTTAGCATCAGCTGTCCTGTGTTTGAAGCCAACTGACTCTTTAAACCAGTCACCTGAGCTTCTAGATGCCCCTGTGAGAGGACAGTGATGTTTAGGGATCTTGCTGGCAGAGCCCCAGCCCCTAACGTGGGCTCCAAAGGCAGGGGGCCAGCTTCTCATCTCCAACCTCCTCCTGCCCTGCTGGGTGGCTGCAGGGACTGACCTGCTACATGAGCATCTTGGTGAAATCCAGAACCTGCGCCAGCGCCTGGAGGAGTCCATCTGCATTAACGACTGCCTGGGGGAGCGGCTGGAACACAGGCTCAGCTCCGCTGCCCACGGAAGCGGTAGGAGAGGCCCTCGGCTTCCTATTTCTGGTCATAAATTAGGGAGAATATGAAAGTTGCCCTTGGGCAGAGCTTCAAAATTTTCAAAGCACCTTGGTCTGCTTCCCTCCACTTGCTCCTTACAGTCAACAAGGCAGGGGGGTAAGTACTATTCTCCGCCCTTTGCAGCTGCATCTGAGCTCAGAGAGTAGCTTTCCTCACTGCACATCTAACCAGCTATGGTCCCCAGAATCCTCTCTCTCATCCATCCTTAACCTGCTCACATGCTGCCTGCTGACTTCTGTGCCCTGGTCCTGTGATTGGCAAGTGGTAGAGCCAGGTCTGCAGGGCCTCCCCCAGCCGCTTCCCGAGGTGGCCTTCCTCCCCGCACTCTCCCCCAGGCTGCTGACACTTGGAGGCCGTCCCTTCCACACGCCCTTGTCCTGCCCACACCGCAGCAGCCGCTATTTAGGGAGGAGAGCCTCCTGAACAGCTGCAGCCAGGGCATGCGAAATGCATGCAAAGAACCCACAGAGGAGCCCCTCGAAAGCCAGGCATTCGGCCCAACAGGCTTTAGGCCCAGGACTCAAGTCCTCAGGGTTTTCTGCTGGGTTGAGACAGTGCGTTTGGAGACACAGAGTGAGCAACACAGGGAGGCTCTGATACCCAACTGTGTGACTTGCCTGCTTGCACTTCCCGAGACAGGACCCACCTCTAACTTCTACAATCCAAGCCTGGAGTCCACGCCTCAGCTCTGCAGTGAGAACAGAGTCCTCAGGGAAGAAAACCGAAGCCTTCAGGCTCAGCTCAGTCATCTTTCCAGAGGTGAGTGGTCAAAAACCACAAACTGTGGTCACTCTTGGGTCCCTTTTTTCCCTGGCCACACCAGTCAGCAACTGGAGAAGCAAAGAGACAAGAAAGAGAGAACTGAGCTACCCAGACCCACCAACCCCAACTCCCAGAGCTATTATCAGCCTAGAAAGGGCTGCTTCCTGACAATTCCCACCCATGGGTCCTTAGACTCCTAGGCTCCAAGGATGAGGAGCTCTAGTAAACCCACCACTTCTGTGCAACCCACATTCAGTCATTAGCTATCAAACTGGATACCAGTTAGTGCCTGTTCTACCTGCACACAACTCACAGCTAGTTTGGACCCAGGAAAGGAAGGAACATGAAGCCTATGTGCTCTCTCAGGTTTCTCCAGACTTTGCTGCAGCTCTCTGTGTCCCTCCCAGTGCTGATCTGCTATCCCCATGTCTCCTCACCACCTCCCTACTCATATACCCAGGGCTCCTCTTTGGTCCCTAGTCCTCATGACTCTGTGTCTGGAGGTGCTACCAAAACGTCCTCCAGAGCGTTCCCAACACTATTCAGTGGGCATCCACGTGTGGGCATCATTTCCTGTGTGGCCTGGGGGACAGCTGACCTTAGTGTTAGTTGACTTAATGAAATCAATGTTTTCAATCACAAATTATTTTTATTTACAAATATTTATTGAATAGCCATAACAGACAAAGAATAGTGGCTAAGAGGATGAAGCCCAGAATGAAAGAATGCTTGTGGAAAAGGAAAAAGACATCAAGAGATATTGCCAAGTTAGCCTCCTCGGAGCAAGAGATGTGAGAGGAAAGGTCACCATTTGGGAAGATAACAAAAGCCATAGATAAGGGAGAAGGTAGAACTACTAAACTACCACTGTGTGCCTGGAAAGACCAGAACAGACCTCACAGGTGAGAAGACAGGAAGATTTAAATGAGCTCAGTCTGCCAGGCCCAGGTGATTCCACCCCAGACGACTGACAGCACCAGAGCCCTGTTCTCAGAGTCCCTGTCAATAGCCTTTGAGAAATCCTGAAGATCAGAGAGATGCTGCCAGACCAGGAAAGAACAGAGGGCTCTCTTTTCAATATGATGAAAATACTATATACTAAAAACTGTAGTCAAGAAATTTTTATGTTGATCCCTGGAAAAACTCAAGAATGGATTATTGCACAGTAGGTACGTGAGCGGTTAGAAAATAAAGAGCGTTAGGAAGCAGAGTGTTTTCTCTAAAAGCATGGTGGGCCGTATTAAATCAGGGGATCAAAGGGCATTGCAGAGAAAGAGGTTCCCATTCCCCTGAGTGTGTGGACAGTCAGACAGTCACTTTGCCTCCCCTGGCAGCATAAGCTGGCCTTCCTTTTGCCTTAGTTCTGATTGTCATGATGGATATGCTTGGGCTCATCTTCCTGTGACCTTTGGCCCTACAATATAAGTACTCCTGTGTTCTGCTCACCAGAGCACTCCCAGGAAACAGAATGTCTGAGGGAGGCTCTGCTGACCTCTCGGTCCCAACTTCAAGAGCTGGAAATGGAGCTAGAGCACCAAAAGGTGGAACGACAGCAGCTTTTGGAAGACTTGAAGGAGAAGCAACAGGAGATCTTGCATTTCCAGGAGGAACGGCTATCTCTCCAGGAGAAAGACTCCAGGTTAGAGGGAGCCCATTGATAAGGAAGGTGGCCCCATTTTCGGATTTAGAAAAAGGGATATTGGCAAGACAGTTAATGGTCCTTTTTGGAAACCTCAATATCCCCTCTGCTAATCTGGATTTATGGGTAACTTTGAACAGAAGGAAGGACTTCTCTGGGAATGCCTTTTTCACTCCAAAGTTGAGACAGTAAAACCCTGTTATGGAAGCCTTCAGCATATCAGATTCTACAGAAAGTACATTCTTGTGCTTCCAGTTAGTTTTAGGATGTTAGTCCCTCCATAACCTAGGAAGCTTCTACACCAGCCATAATGGTAGTCCCCAGCATAAACCCTGTAACTTCTTGACAACATGAAAAGAGCACTGTGGGGCAGTAAGAATACCAGGTAGTGTGTCCTAGGTATGGTAGCTAATGGCATGACTCCAAGCAAAGTTACTTTACCTTCCTGAGCCTCTGTTGCCACATCCGTAAATTAAAAGCAATGGTTTTCATGACCCCTGAGTTGACATCTAGGGCTGAAATTCTATGATGCCAAAGTTGGCTCATAGCCTCTTGCCCTGGTGGGGCCCTACCAGCTCAGTGGTCCCTTGCTTCTCCCCTGACAGGCTGCAGCATAAGCTGGCCCTCTTGCAGCAACAGTGTGAAGAGAAACAGCAGCTCTTCCAGTCCCTCCAGTCAGAGCTGCAGATCTACGAGGCACTTAATGGCAATTCCAAGAAGGGGCTGAAAGGTATGTTTTCCCCTCTTCCCCACCCTATGAGCTTCCCTGCTCTCGCTAAGGATCCTGATGAATTCTTTACCTTGGGAGTTGTGGAGATCTTGGAAACCTACCTTGTTCTGTCTCAGAAAAAAACCTCAGTCATTGAGGGTCCCAATAAGAAGAGAGGGGCGCTCTCACACACAAAGCCCAGAGGTTGGTGACATGAGCAAGATACAGCCTAGACATCCTTAAAAATAGGCCACAAGAGTCAAACTTCACCCACCTGGATGGTCTGAGACAAGTTAATCAAAGTCCAGATTATACAATGATTCAAAAAAAAAAACAAAATACAAAGAACTGTCCTGATGGTATCATCATTTGAAGACGTCTCAAATGTTGTGAATTCTGATCACCCATGCAGCCAATGTTGCAGGCAACCTGCTCCCACCCTGACCTTTCCCCAGTGAGAAAATTCAAAGATTTTTTAAAGAAATTTTTATTCTGGATATAATTAACCAGAAAAATAATTTGCAGATATTTTCTCCAAGTCTTTTTAGTGTCTTTGAAAGGCAAAACATTTAAATTTTGTTGAAGGTTAATTAATCCATTTTTTTCTATCATTTATGCTTTTCTTCATGTTGTAGCTAAAAAATCTTTATCTCAAGATCATAAAGATTTCCTTGTATTTTTCTTCTTGCAGTTTTATAGCTTTTGCTCTTATGTTTAGGCGTACATTTCATTTTGAGTTAATTTTGTATATGATGTGAGAAAAAGGTTAAAGTTCTTTTTGTCCCATATTGATATCCAGTTTTTCCAGCACCATTTGTTACAAAGACTACCCTTTTCCCATTGAATTTCCTTGGCAGCTTTGTTGACAATCAGTTGACCATAACTGCTGTTAGTAGGATTTTGTAATTTTTGGTATACTCATCATTCTTATTTTAATTTATATATAAATATTTCTCATGTGTGGGATACATGTGTGTGGGATAACATTTTTATTTCAATTGCCAAATAAAATTTTTTGCTAAGATATAGAAACACAATTGATTTTTCATCACCATGACATTGATTGGCATCTCTATTGAAAAACAATTGCCAAGGCAAAAAAAAAAATTACTAGCCAATATATGTGAGTCTACTTCTGAATTCTCCATTCTGTTCCGTTAATCAATATGCCTATTCTTACACCAGTACCAAACTGTCTTCATTGTTAGTTTTATAGTAAATTTTGAAATCAGGTTAAGTCTTCACACTTTTTTCTCTTTTTATTTTTTTTTCTCTTTTAAAAATTTTTTAAAATTTATTTTTTATATTGGAGTATATTTGATTTACAATGTTGTGTTCATTTCAGATGTACAGAAAAGTGATTTAGTTATACATATACATATATCTATGTTTTTCCGAATCTTTTCCCATATAGGTTATTACAGAGTATTAAGTAGAGTTCCCTGTGCTATACAGTAGGACCTTGTCGATTATCTATTTTATATTAGAATGTATATATGTTAATCCCAGCCTCCTAATTTATCCCTCTCCCACCTCCTTTCCCCTTCAGTAACCATAAGTTTGTGTTTTCTAAGTTCATGAGTCAGTTTCTGTTTTGTAAATAAGTTGGTTTGTATCATTTTTTAAGACTCCACATATAAGTGATATCATGATATTTGTGTTTCTCTGACTTACTTCACTTAGTATGATAATCTGTAGGTCCATCCATGTTGCTGCAAATGGCATTATTTTGTTCTTATGGCTAAGTAATATTCCATTGTATATATGTACCATATCTTCTTTATCCATTCATCTGTTGATGGACATTTAGGTTGCTTCCATGTCTTGGCTATTGTAAATAGTGCTGAGGTGAACATTGGGGTGCAAGTACCTTTTTGAAGTATGATTTCCTCCGGATATATGCTCAGGAGTGGGATTGCTGGATCATATGGTAGCTCTACTTTTAATTTTTTAAGGAACCTCCATACTGTTCTCCATAGTGGCTGTACCAATTTACATTCCCACCAACAGTATAGAAGGGTTCCCTTTTCTCTACATCATATCCAACATCTATTGTTTGTAAATTTTTAGATGATGGACATTCTGACCTCATTGTGGTTTTATTTGTATTTCTCTAATAATTAGCAATGTTGAGTATCTTTTCATGTGCTTTTTGGTCATCTGTATGTCTTCTTTGGAGAAATGTCTATTTAGATATTCTGCCCATTTTTTGATTGGGTGGTTTATTTTTTTCAATATTGAGCTGCATTTGCTGTTTGTGTATTTTGGAGATTAATCCCTTGTTGGTCACATTGATTGCAAATATTTTCTCCCAATCTGTGGGTTGTCTTTTCATTTTGTTGATGGTTTCTCTTGCTGTGCAAAAGCTTTTAAGTTTAATTAGGTCCCTTTTATTTATTTTGGTTTTTATTTCATTACTCTAGGAGATGGATCCAAAAAGATATTACTGCAGCCTATGACAAAGAGTGTTCTGCCTATGTTTTCCTTTAAGAGTTTCATAGTATCTGGTCTTACATTTAGATCTTTAATCCATTTTGAGTTTATTTTTTGTGTATGGTGTTAGAATGTTCTAATTTCATTCATTTACATGTAGCTGTCCAGTTTTCCCAGCACCACTAATGGAAGAGACTATCTTTTATCCATTGTATAATCTCGCCTCCTTTGTTGTTGATTAATTAACCATAGATGTATGGGTTTATTTGTGGGATTTCTATCCTGTTCCATTGATCTATAAGTCTGTCTTTGTGCCAATACCATACTGCTTTGATTACTGTAACTTTGTAGTATAGTCTGAAGTCAGGGAGCCCAATTCCTCCAGTTCCATTTTTCTCTCTCAAGATTGCTTTGGCTATTTGGGGTCTTTTGTATCTACATACGAATTTTAAGATTTTTTGTTCTAGATCTGCAAAAAATGCCATTGGTAATTGGATAGGGACTGCATCAAATCTGTAGATTGCCTTGGGTGGTATAGTCATTTTGACAATATTAATTCTTCCAATCCAAAAACATGGTATATCTTTTGATCTGTTTGTGTCATCTTCTATTTATCAGCATCTTATAGTTTTCAGAGTACAGGTCTTTTGCATCCTTAGGTAGGTTTATACCTAGGTAGTTTATTCTTTTTGATGTGATGATAAATGGGATTGTTTCTTGAATTTCTTTTTCTGATCTTTTGTCATTAGAGTATAGAAATGCAAGAGATTTCTGTGCATTAATTTTGTATCCTTCAACTTTACCAAATTCATTGATGAGCTCTCATAGTTTTCTGGTAGCATCTTTAGGATTTTCTGTGTATAGTATCATGTCATCTGCAAACAGTGACAGTTTTACATCTTCTTTTTCAATTTGGTTTCCTTTTATTTCTTTATCTTCTCTGATTGCCATGCCTAGGACTTCCAAAACTATGTTGAATAAAAGCAGTGAGAGTGGACATCCTTGTGTTGTTCCTGATCTTAGAGGAAATGCTTTCAGCTTTTCACCATTGAGTATGATGTTAGCTGTGGGTTTGTCATATATGGCCTTTATTTTGTTGAGGTAGGTTCCCTCTATGCCCACTTTCTGGAGAGTTTTTATCATAAATGGCATTGGATTTTGTCAAAAGCTTTCTCTGCATCTATTGAGATGATCATATCATTTTCATCCTTCAATTTGTTAATGTGGTTTATCACACTGATTGATTTATGGATATTGAAAAATCCTTGCATCCCTAGGATAAATCCCACTCGATCCTGGTGTGTGACCTTTTTAATGTATTGTTGGATTTGGTTTGCTAGTATTTCCTTGAGTATTTTTGTATCTATATTCATCAGTGATAGTGGCTTGTAATTTTCTTTTTTGTGGTATCTTTGTCTGGTTTTGGTATCACAGTAATGGTGGCCTCATAGAACGAGTTTGCGAGTGTCCCTTCCTCTGCAATATTTTGCAATATTTTCAGAAGGATAGGTGTTAACTCTTCTCTGAATGTTTGATAGAATTTGCCTGTGACACCATCTGGTCCTGGGCTTTTGTTTGCTGGAATTGTTTTAATCATAGTTTCAATTTTAGTAATTGTGATTGGTCTATTCATATTTTCTATTTTTTCCAGGTTCAGTTCTGGGAGATTGTACCTTTCTAAGAATTTGCCCATTTCTTCTAGGTTGTCCATTTTATTGGCATATAGTTTCTTGCAGTAGTCTCTTATGTATCTTTATATTTCTGTGGTGTCCATTGTAACTTCTTTTTCATTTCTAATTTTATTGATTTGAGCCTTTTCCCTTTTCTTCTTGGTGAGTCTGGCTAAAGTTTATTAATTTCGTTTATCTGTTCAAAGAACCAGCTTTTAGTTTAATTGACCTTTTCTACTGTTTTCTTTATCTCTATTTTATTTATTTTTCAGAGGAGAAATAAATAAATTTATGTGTAAGTTTAGGTTGTTTATTTGAGCTTTTTCTTCTTTGCTGAGGTAAGACTGTATTGCTATAAACTTCCCTCTTAAAACTGCTTTTGCTGTGTCCCATAGGTTTCGAATCATTGTATTTTTGTTTTCATTTGTTTCCTGGTTTCTTTTTTTTTACTTCCTCTTTGATTTCTTCAGTGATCCATTGGTTGGTTAGAAGCATATTGTTTTGCCTCCACGTGTTTGTGTTTTTTACAGTTTTTTTTTTTCTGTATAGCTGATTTCTAATCATAGTGTTGTGATCAGAAAAGATGCCTGATATGATTTCAATTTTCTTAAATATTTCAAGGCTTACTTTCTGGCCTAGCCTGTGGTCAATCCTGGACAATGTTCTGTATGCAATTGAGAAGAATGTATATTCTGCTACTTTTGGATGGAATTGCTCTATAAATATCAATTAATTCCATCTGGTCTAATGTGTCATTGAAGGCCTCTGTTTACTTATTGATTTTCTGTCTGGATGACCTGTCCATTGATGTAAGTGGAGTGTGCCCCACTGTTATTGTGTTACTGTTGATTTCTCCTTTTATATCTGTTAACATCTGCCTTATACATTGAGGTGCTTCTATTTTGGGTGCATATATATTTACAATTGTTATATATTCTTCTTGGATTGATCCCTCGACCGTTATGTAGTATTTTTCTTTGTTTCCTATGACAATTTTTATTTTAATGTCTCTTTTGTCTGATATGAGTATTACTATTGCAGCTTTCTTTTGATTTCCATTTGCATGGAGTATCTTTTTCCATCCCCTCCCTTTCAGTAAGAATGTGTCCCTAGATCTGAAGTGAGTCCCTTGTAGACAGCATATATATGGGTCTTGTTTTTGTATCCATTCTGCCAGTCTGTGTCTTTTGGTTGAAACATTTAATCCATTTACATTTAAGGTACTTATTGATATGTATATTCTCCTTGCTGTTTTGGTAATTGTTTTGGATTTGTTTTTGTAGGTCTTTTTTCTTCCCTTCCTCTTTCGTTCTCTTCTCTTGTGACTTGATGATTATTTTTAGTGTTGTGTTTGGGTTGATTTTTCCTTTTGTGTGTTTGTATATTAATTGTAGATTTTTGATTTGCAGTTACCATGAGGTTTTGAGATAGCAGTCTATATATATATATATATATATATATATATATATATATATATATATATAAGATTGTAATCAAATTGACAAAAATTAAATTTATATACATATAAAAATCTTTATATATATAAAGATTGTTTTAAGTTGCTGGTCTCTTACTTTCAAATGCATTTCCAATATCCTGCATTTGTACTCTCCTCACAATTGCTGGTTTTGATATCATATTTGTGTGCAGATGATTTCCTACCTTTACAGTATGCTTGCCTTACCAGTGAGCTTTCCCATTCATAATTTTCTTGTTTCTAGTTGTGGCCTTTTCTTTTCTGACTAGAGAAATTCCTTTAGCATTTGTTGTAAAGCTGGTCTGTGGTGCTGAATTCTCTTAGCTTTTACTTCTCTGTAAAGCTTTTGATTTCTTTGTCAAATCTGAATGAGAGCCTTGCTGGGTAGAGTATTCTTGGTTGTAGTTTCTTCCCTTTCATCACTTTATATATATTGTGCCACTCCCTTCTGGCCTGCAGAGTTTCTGCTCAAAAATCAGCTGATAACCTTATGGTGATTTCCTTATATGTTATTTGTTGCTTTTCCCTTGTTTCTTTTGATATTTTCTCTGTCTTTAATTTTTGTCAGTTTGATTACTATGTGTCTTAGTATGTTCCTCCTTGAGTTTATCCTATATGGGACTGTCTGTGCTTTCTGGACTTGGGTGATAATTTTCTTTCTCATGTTAGGGAAGTTTTCAGCTGTTATCTCTTCAAATATTTTCTCAGGCCCTTTCTCTCTCTCTCTCTCCTCCTTCTGGGACCCCTATCATGCGAATGTTGGTGCATTTAATGTTGTCCCAGAGATCTCTTAAACTGTCCTCATTTATTGTCATTCTTTTTTCTTTATCCTGTTCCATGGCAGTGATTTCCACCATTCTGTCTTCCAGCTCACTTATCCATTCTTCTGCCTCATTTATTCTGGTATTGATTCCTTCTAGTGTATTTTTCATTTCAGTTCTTGTATTATTCAACTCTGTTCTTTGTATCTTCTAGCTCTTTGTTAAACATTTCTTGTATCTTCCCAATCTGTGTCTCCATTCTTTTTTCCAAGATTTCAAGTCCTCTTTACTGTCATTACTCTGAATTCATTTTCAGGTAGATTGCCTATTTCCACTTCATTTAGTTGTTCTTCTGGGGTTTTATCTTGTTCCTTCATCTGGAACATATTTCTCTGCTGTCTCATTTTTTCTAACTTTCTGTGTTTGTGGTCTTCTTTCTGCAGGCTGCAGGATTTTATTTCTTCTTGCTTCTGATGTCTGACTCCTGGTGGGTGAGGTTGGTCTAGGGGCTTGTGCAGGCTTCCTCTTGGGAGTGACTGGTGCCTGCTGACTAGTCAGTGCAGTTGGGTCTTGTCCCTTTGGTGGAAAGGGCCAGGTAAAGGGGTATGTTTAGAGGCAGCACTGGACTCTGGACAACTTTATGGAGCCTGTCTGCTGATGGGTGGTCCTTTGTTCCCATCCCCTTGGTTGTTTAACCTGAGGCAACCCAGCATTGGGGCCTGTAGGCTGTTGGGTGGGACCAGGTCTCAGTGCCAAAATGGCAATCTCCAGGAGAGCTCACGCTGTTGACTATTGCCTGGGGCTTCTGCCACCTGTGTCTATGTCCTCGCAGTGAGCCACAGCCAACCCCTGCCTCCCCTGGAGACCCTCCAAGACCTGGAGGTAGGTCTGGCCCAGGTTCCTATAAAGTCACTGCTTTGCCCTGGGTCACAGTGCTCATGAAACCTTGTGTGCCCTCTCTAAGACTGGAGTCTCTGTTTCCCTCAGTCCTGTGGCAATCCTACACTGAAGCCTCACTTGCCAAATGCTCTGATATCTCCTCCTTCCTATTACAGACCCTTAGGCTGGGGAGCCTGACATGGGGCTCAGAACTCTCACTCCTATAATTATTTTAATTATATTATAATATATAAAATAATTATATATTATAATATATAAAATAATATAATTGTTTTCCAGTTTGCAGGTCTCCCACCCACCTGATATGGGGTTTGATTATATCATGAAAGCATCCCTCCTACCATTTCGTTGTGGCTTTGTCTTTGATGCAGAATATCTTTTTTGGTAGGTTCCAGATTTTTTTTGTTGATGGTCATTCAGCAGTTAGTTGTGAATTTGGTGTTTTCATGAGAAGAGGTGAGCTCAGGTCCTTCTACTCTGCCATCTTGTCCTGCACTCCTCTTCATTTATCCCATTTAGTGGGAATATTCACATAGCTCATTGCAGAAATATTGATGTGTTTGGTTAAGGCCTGTGGCCCTGATACAACTGGGTACATGTATTATGTGGTATATGCATCCTACTGCCTTGCTAAAAACCAAAACAAATTTTACCTTTTTAAATACATTTGACTTCAACATTTTTAGATGAGCACTTATGGTCTTGTAAAATATTTCTTAGATCTCTTCTTCCCCCAGTACATAGAAACAGGCTATGAGTGGTGAGTGAAGGTAAAAAGAACTTGAGAAGTCCAATTAGTTATGATCCCTGCTCTGTGGTACCCCACCCCCATTATTATTTGCTGCCCAAAGGCCTGATGTCTTCCTCCTGTCCTTTTGATTCCTAAATGTGGAGGTCATCCATCTCCTTCTCCTTCAGCCCGTTCCCTTCTCTAGTTCGGTATTGATCTCCTGCCCTAGAAGACCCTGCTCTCTAGCCTGCAAGACTAAGGTTAATAAGGAGATGAAATAATAGGCTTGACTTCATCTGCCAATCAAATGCTCTCTAGATGCACAAGGGTCATTTGAGCCTCAAGGAAACTCCATGCTGGAGTGTAGGCCATTTCAGTGTGTGCCAGAGCCCACACAGGAAAAGTGACATCTGTCATAGATGTGTTCCTGGGACCTTGGTAGGAAGGAATGTCAGAGAGGAGTGTTCTGACAAATGCTTGGAAATATTTGGTTCAGTGCCACCAGACTCCCTCCTCTCTCTACTTTCAGCTTACACCTGGGATGCCTGTCACCAAGTCCCTTTGGGCAGTGACTTGAGCCGCCTGGTGGCAGAGATCCGAGCTTTGAGAGGGCAGCTGGAGCAGAGCATTCAGGTGAACAACTGTCTGCGACTGCAGCTTGAACAGCAGTTGGATGGTGGTGCCAGCAAAGCCAGCCTCAGCCCCTCCTCTGTTAACCAGAAATTCCCCAACAACACTGACCCTGGAAACAAGCAGCTGCTCTTCCAAGGTAGGAAGGAAAAGGAAATCAGCAAGCCCTCAGCCGATGAGGAGGTCCCCAGGATGTCTGTGGTGGAAGGGACAATCTTACTTCTTCCACACTCCTTAAGATCATGGTGAAATCGAAGATGCTTTGATACAGTGCCTGAGATGATGGGATTTAGGGTCAGATCTGGCTCCAGATTCTGAGTTTGCCACTTACATGCTGTTTGCCTTGGGAAAAGTGTTTAAACTCCTCAGGCATTTAAGCCTTAGTTTCCTCATCTTTAACATGAAGATATGTATAATATATACTGTGCATAGTTATATGGAGCATTAAATGAAATAATTTACAACTGCCTGTCACAATAAGTACTCAACAATTAACAGCTATATATGTTAATGCTTATTCCTTATATTTGCAGAGTGCTTTAAAATTTACCATGTTTTCAGATAATTTTTCAAATAATTTCATCAGAGCTAGGGGAGGATTTACTATCTCTGTATTTCACATGAGAAAACTTAGGCATTGAGACAATTAACTGACGTGCTAAGGAGTTAAGAGGCCAACCCAGGATTCGAAGCAGAGGTTTTGATTTCCTGTCTGTTCCTTCTGCCTCCCTATGCTCTGTCTTGGTATTGCTTCTGCTCCCTCTCAGGCTTTCCCTTCTCAGTGCCTCTGCGCAACACCAGCCAGGACTCATCCCCACTGGCTCAGTCACTCCTCCTCCCCATCCTACAGCACAGAGGCCTGAGCTGGAAAGCAGGTTCTAAGTCACAGTTGCCTGAGCAGGATTATTTCTGTCTCTTCAGATATTTTCCAATTACTCCCCTGGAGGATTGCTGTATGGTCTCCAATAGGGCACCTCAAATTCACCAAGGCTTATGTCTCCTATTCTTCTTATACTACTACATGCCTTCTAGTATGTCTCCCTTCTTATACTACTACATATTTTCTAGTACTGACTCACCAGAATGGTGATTAGAGTGCTGAGTTTAATCTGCCCATAAATCCATTCATTCTTTGATCAAATATTTTTAACATGTATACTGCATATATTTATGCATATTTATATTTAATTACAAAGCATTATATTAGACATACTACATACAATATTATATTCAAATCTGGGGTTAGAAAAATATACCTAATAATGTTTCAAACTAGAAGTTGCTTTCTCATGGAACAGCCCTCAATTATAGGAACTTGATCCAAACTAAGTGATTTGTTTGCTATTGGTTTTGATTGTGGTACATGGGTGATGATTTTGTAAGAGGAGAGTCATGTTGCTGTAGACCCCAGTGGTGAAAACAGGCTGTGCATGTGTTTGGGGAGCAGTGTGTTCCAGGGTTTCTAAAGTTGTGGTTATTTGTACTCCCTAGATTCAGTTGCCTCCCCTCCAGTTCAGGATGTGGGCATGAATTCTCCAGTTCTGGTCCTCCCCAGCTCCTCTTCTGCTGCTTCTGGCTCAGGGACCACAACCTTCAACAGGAAAAATGGTAAATAGGGCAACTATGGGATTCAGGGTCTAATGATGGGAAATGACACTGCAAGTAACTTTTGGTTCTCTATAGGCACATTATCTGAATTTAGAGATTTTTCTCCACATGTCCCAAGGCCTTTAGCCCTACTCATTCCACCTTCTGTGGCTGCCTTTTTGGTCATTTTTCTTCTTCCTGTGGTTTTCCTATTGCTCTGGTATTGTTTCATTGCACTATAATCTCTTCCTTCTTGAAAGTGCTCTCTGTATCCAGCTTAATTTCCTTGTCTGTGTCTTCTCAACCCCCAAATTTAAAATTTTTAAATATCTGTCCTGAATATTTCATTTGTCAATAAGGATAAAATTTGCCTCCTGGCAATTTTATCATTATGAGATGATGTAAGAAAGATTATAAAAATCTAGAACCCAGAATATCTATGGACTTCACACTTGTACTTTCCAAGACTGTCATTCTTGTTTGTGGCCTCTTTCACTATCTGATGTCCCTTTTGGATTGAACTAAGAATGACTATAAATAACAGTGTATTCTGTGTTATTGTGGTTTTATCTTCAGAGCTGGGTTTGGATGCTTCTCCAGTAATGAAGAACCCTCCCAAGCTGGAGGGTGATGCTACTGATGGCTCCTTTGCCAATAAGCATGGCCGCCATGTCATTGGCCACGTTGATGACTATAGTGCCCTAAGACAGCAGATTGAAGAGGGCAGACTGCTGGTCAAGAAGGTAGCATCCCTCATGAGATCAACCTGCGACTTCCTTGGCCTTGAAGCTCTAGGCACAGAGGTAATCACGTTTGAGCTCTTAGGTGCACCTTTTCCTTAGGCCATTTCTTCTTCTGATTTTAGCTCCTTCTCCCACTATTTTTTGCCTGCTCCACATCTCCTACCAACTGAGGATACATTTTCCATTTAATCTAGCTAGGCCTTTCATCTTCATCTGCTAATTTCACTACAAGCTCTGTTCTGGTTCCAGATGCAGCTGACTTGATATTTCCCCTCAGAACCACAGAATAGCAGGTGCAGCATTGCCATCCTCATCAGTAGAGCACATTAAGCATCAACATACATACAATGCTGCACCCAGTACCCTTTGGTAGCTTATTATCTGCTAAAGTCACGCTGGCATATGACCATCTGTGGGCAGCATAAAATCACTTAATCAGTTGGCTGGAAATGGAGAATCTGCATCCATATGGGCAGATGTGTAGAAGGGGTGAGGAGCGTGGCAGACTGAGGAGGGGAGGAGAGCAGGCAGCAAGGTTTCTCAGAGCCCTTTCCCAGGGAGAGATCCAGGTACCAGCTGCTTTGCTATCTGAGCTACTGGAGATGCACAGGCATGCAGGGACAGCCCTGCCCCCTGGAGCCCCCACACTAGAGAGGGAGCCCCACACCATACAACAAGGAGCTCCAGGCAGTGTTAGAAGTGCCCTGGGTATGAGGGCATGAACCCAGAATCAGCTATTATCCCAGGCAAGGAAAGTAACAGGTTCATGGGGTGGGGGGTGCCACTAGGGAATGTTCAGGTTCTCTGGGAAGGAGAACATGCCAGGTAAAGCGAGCGGCACCTCAGTCCTTTGAACCACAAATGGTGCAGCCCATTTGAAGCATAAGGTGTGATTCAGGGAAGGGCAAGGGGGACCAGTGCAAAAATAGGGACCATAGACTCTTGAGCATGAAGCAGGACTAGAAGCTAAAGAGTGTGCGGGAAGCTGGAATCAAATGAATTCTTGCAAGTTGGGTGGTCCCTCCTGAGGTCAAAGAACCTTGGCTTCCAGGTTAGGAAAGGATTTCACAGGTTCAAGCAGGCCCATGTCCATACCTCACTCACAAAGGAAGCTGAGGCCTGGGCTCAGCAAAAAAAAAAAAAAAAAAAAAAAAAAGTGATCTCTCAGCTGCAGGGATGCTCATGGCTACCACCCTCTTTTCCCAGGTGATGGGCAGTGAAGCCATCCATGAGCTCAGGAGCAGTGCCAACGCCCTGCACCACTGGCTGGAGGAGTCCGCCTCCCTCCTCACCATGTTCTGGCGAGCAGCCTTGCCAAGCTCCCATGGCCCTGCGCTGGGTGGCAAAGTGGTAAGAAGCCAGCATTCTCTACTGGATCTGCCCCCAAATATCCCCTGCCTCCTTGGTCGGCAGATCTTGAAGATAAGGAGCCAAATGGTCAGTTGGAACAAAGGGCACTTGAAGAGAGTGTCCCTGGAGGGAGGGAGACCTCTCCTCTGTGGTGGCTGCTTTCAGTGCAGCTCTGACTACATCCCCTCTCCCCCACCTCTGACCCCCAGGAGAAGTAATCAAAGAGGAAAAGGAAAGGACATGGAGGAGGCAGAGACATGAGAGCCCTGGTAACCCATAAATGTTCCATCTCTTTAACTTTCTGAAGTCTCGCTGAGCTGAACTTCAGGGCCGTGTTAAAACATCAACATTCCCTTTCCCAACCTAACCCCACCCCCACCCCCAGGTCCACATCGTCAGGCAGGATCACAAAATGTCACCAGCAGTTGCCCAGCCTCTTTCAGCCCCCCACTGGAATCCCAGAAAATCACTTAAATCTGCATCTCTGGGTCAGGCCTGGGGAGAGCCAGCCTCCCCAAGGTGCTCTCAGACCTCAGGCAGCTCTCTGGTTGGTGAACTTAGATAGGCAGGTTTGAGAATCCCTCCCAGGGGTTCTAACTCCAGACTAAAATCACTGACACTTTAGGGGACTCATTTATGCTAAGTCCAAGGAGGGAGTGTTTTCCCATCTTGAGGTTCCCAGATACATTTACAAACTTGCTGACTCTCTCAGGTCAGACCTGTCTCTCAGGCATAATATTCCTAATGATCAAGTCTTACTTGTGATGCCCAAGTGATATAACCATGTCAGCACTAAATCGGAGCTCTTGTTCACAGCTGGGTTTCAGTGTGGCCTGGAGTCAGGTTCTCTGCAGCAACAGGCGTGTAGCCTGTGCTAATCTGCACGGGGGCTTCCAGGTCCTCAGTGTTCCCACCTCATGGCCCATCCTGAGCCATCACCAGCTGGAGGGTTTGAGAGGCTTTAACGAGGGGAATCTGATCCAGAAATAGTTAAGAAGATTGTAGAACCCTATTTAGAGTTGTAAAGAGCCACGAAACACAGGGTGCTTATGCCTTCTGACAGAGAGCCTGTTTTTCTTCCCAGGGAGAGTCCATGAAAAGGGAGCTTCTGGAACTGAGAACCAAACTATCCAGACAGGAGAGTCTCCTTCAGAGCACAGCTGAGCATCTGAAGACCGCCAACCAACAGAAGGAGAGCTTGGAGCAGTTCATCTTCAGCCAGTGTGGGTGCTCCCAGCCAGGGAATGGGGCAGGGAATGAGGGGACCCTTCCAGGCTCCCCACTTGTGCTGTGAATGGACAGTGACCAGAGAGCCTAGGGGATGGGGGAGACTGATATGATGTCCCTGAACCTCCTGTGCCATCAGTAATCATGGAGGCAGAGGAGGGGATGCGGGCAGTTGAAAGGGGGCAGGCGGCAGGAGACCCCGAGCTGAGTGGCCAGTAAGACAGGCTTTACGAGAGAGTAGCACCGACATATATATACTACCAACTGTAAAATAGATAGCCAGTGGGAAGTTGTTGTATAACAAAGGGAGTTCAACTCGAGGATGGAAGATGCCTTAGAGGACTGGGACGGGGAGGGTGGTGGGGACTCGAGGGAGGGTGGAGGGGGAGTCAAGGGAGGGAGGGAATACGGGGATATGTGTATAAAAACAGATGATTGAACTTGGTGTACCCCCAAAAAAATTATAAAAAAAAAAAAAAAATACAGGCTTTAGAACACATAAGGCAAGTATAGGCCATGCTGGTAATTTTGCCTTTGGGGGCTGTTTTGTTGTTTCAGTGACCAGGACACATGATGTTTTAAAGAAGGCAAGGACTAATCTGGAGGTAAGGAAACCATTGCAACAGTCAGAGCCATAGAGCCCACCCCAAACTTATCACCATGTGTCATCAGAGTGTGCAGGTGATCCTTGACCTGCTCTGACCTTCCAGGAGGAGATTGCTGGTCCATCTGTAGGAGCACAGGTCCTCAGTGAGCATCCCTCTAGATTCCATCCCCATCAGCCCTCCCACTCCAATCGGCAATCTCCCCTGACCTCTCAGTTGACTCTCACTTTGCCATAATCTTCTCTCTTTATCCCAATTCTCTTTCTTTTATGCCAGGTCAGGAGTGGGGAGAAATGCAGTTCAGTTGATTATCGAGGTCAGAGGACATATGGAGTCTGCCCTGTGAGCTTTCAGTAAAGGGATCCTGAGGGCACTCATGTGTTCTTGGGTTTCCTAAACCACTATGTGAAAAAATCATGGAAAGATGCAACCTAATAAGTTGATTTCACTGCACACCATTGGGCTGAAAACAGCAATTTAATGTTGACATATTTTTCTTTAAGCAACAACACAAAAGAAAATCGTTGGGTTTTAGTGATCTAAAAGAGAATTTGGTAATAAGTAAACACTGAAACTTAAAGGGAAAGATATTATCTATATGGTAGACATTTCTTTACCTTCATTTAAAACTAACATATTCTTTAGCAACCACTTTGAAGAAAAACTTGAGGTCTTAGAAATGGCTTAGAAATCAAAATTAAACCTTTTACCTTGGACTTTAAAGCTTTACCATAAGCAATTGAGTGTATTCCTAGGAATGTTCGTAAATTGTAACCTAAGGGAATGTTGACCCCACAGTGTGAAAATAGTTTGGGCCATAATTTAACTCTGTTTTTTTGTTTGTTTGTTTTGGTTTGGATTTTTTTTTCTAATTTCTTCTGTTTTTCTCTGTAGATTCCTTTCTTTCCTGAGCCTTTCTAGAAGAATACTTACAAGATTGCCTCTGTAAAGCCTTATTCCTGTCCCAGTAAAGGTAACCCAACAGCCTCTCTTACCCGCTGGCTTCCCCAGTTTGGAAGTATCCTTCCCACTTCCCCTAGGCCATTGGAAAGATCCTGAAGCCTGGGTTCTAATCCCAGGCTTCTCACTAACTGCCTGTGTGGCTTTGTGGTCTCTCACAGAGACCCAATCTCTATGAGCCCACTGACCCTCATCTGTAAGATGGGGCACTAGACTTAGATGAACTCTGAGGTCCCTGCTGACCTGGCCCCTCCCTCTCCTCATCAAGTAAACAGAACGTGAATGTAACAGGGGGACCTCCATGCAAAATGTCCTCTCCTCCCTACAACAGGCTGTCTATATGTGCCTGTTTCATACTAAGCACGTCTTTTGCTGAGCAATCACAAAAGCCATCCTTTTGCTCCAAAGTGAATTGGAGAGTGAACTGGAACCTGAAGAGGGGGTGGTAGGATCTGGCCACCCGGTGTGCAGTGGCTTTGAGCAGAGATATGACCACAG
The DNA here is from genome assembly GCF_030028045.1 of Hippopotamus amphibius kiboko. Classification (NCBI taxonomy): domain Eukaryota; kingdom Metazoa; phylum Chordata; class Mammalia; order Artiodactyla; family Hippopotamidae; genus Hippopotamus; species Hippopotamus amphibius. The sequence goes on from NC_080186.1 coordinate 110,142,796, forward strand.
GAGGTGGTGGGAAGCTTGTCCTCTAACCTGGTGGCACCAGTTGCTCCTCCAGACCTCAGCCCACCCCTCAGCTCATCCTCTTGACAGGCTCTCACCATGCTTTTGGCTTCTGTCACCACTCAGTGCTCGCTCCAGCCTCAGTTAGCCACCAGCAAGGCCTGATAATGGACTCAATTTGATTGTGTTCTTTTGGCCTCCAGGTGAAATCCCTAAGGGCTCTTCCATGCACCCCAGTCCTGTGACCCTTGCCTTCCAGGAGCCAAGCAAGAAGCGAAGCCACCAGAGGTCCTCCAAACAGCAGGAAGGATGGGCCTTCCCCCCTTTTTCACAGCTCCCTGTCTGCTGAGGAGGATCTGGGCCCCACTCCTCACCTGCTGGAGGGTCTGGAAGGAGTCACAGATGTGGCCTGGTGGTGCAGGGTGAAAGGCAGAGGGGCTTTCCTGCAGTTGAGGAATAACCAGCCAAGGACCACTGGGCCCAGCACTAAGCAAAACAGGCACAGTTTGTAAGGACCTTGTGACACTGCTTTGAACACCCAAGGGGCATGGGAACCAGGAATAGTACATTTCTCACCCCTCATCATCTATCCTCAGAAGGTCAACTCAGGGGAAATGGGACCTGCTCCCCAGCAGTGGAGCATGTGGTCCCAACACTGGAGTGCCACGGCAGATCTAAAAGCACAGGACTGAGCAGCAGTGCCCTGCAGGACAGTGTTGGCAGGGCCCTGATGACCTGACCTGGGTCAGTACAGCTGGGTCACAGTTACACTGGGGGTCAGTCTACACGGCAGCACCTGAGAGCTTTGAATCCACATGGTGAAAGGGATGACTTCCAGATGCCATCTCATGCTTAGCCTAGATCTCCTATTTCTATTCTATTATGATCTCCAAAAAGTGTACTGACCTTACTCTAAATATGCTGTCCAATTTTGTCATCCCAAATTTTCTCTGCAAACTGGGGACTGATGGCCACACCAAGCCCACTGAAAGTCTTGTGTAAAGCAAACCAGTGATCATTTTTAAGTGACATGTGAGGGGCCCCCAGTTGTGCTAAAGCCTAGTCTGTGTCTCCACAGTGCTTTTGAATGTGTGTATGTGTGTATAAATGTATGATATATATTTATATATGTTGCTATAGCGATATGTTGAAGGCTAGCATAACTGGTGGACAGGGTCAGTGAGAGGAAATGAAACAGTCTTTTTGGTGGCTATTAAAGCAAAATGTGTATAAAGAAATAAAGTTTTCTTTACCTGCTTAGTTTCTAATTTCTATACCAGTCCTCAGGGCGAAAGTGTAGAAATAGGAAAGACAAACTGTCATTTAAAAGCTCACCATCTGAAACAGAATCAAAATGGTGGAGGAGGTGGATGTGGCGCTCCCATCCCCCACAAACACATCAAAAAATACATTGACATGTAGAGCACTTCTCACTGAAAACTGGCAGAAGAACTCTTGTAAACTAATGCTGCAAGAAAGATCTGCTTGTAACTGGGTAGGACAGAAGGAAAAAAAGAGAAGAATCAGGTCAGGACCTGGGTCCCTGGGAGGCATCTGCAAGGAGGAAAGGGTTCACAAGGGTAGACCCTGGCTCTGGGGAGTGAGCAGGTAGAATCACAATCTGGGTATCCCAGTCATGAGATCCTATATGGATTGGCCAGGCCCCCTTGCCTCTTGGGACATCTGCTGAGACAGAAGGTTTGGAGAAGGCTAGACTCTACTCACCAAGAGTACATGCTGGCTTTGTCAACAATCAGGGCAGAGAGTCTTGCATCAGGAGCACCTTCCTTGCTGTACTTCCCAATCCGAAGGGGCAAACAACCTGGCCCCACTCACTCCGTGCTACAACCTGGCACAAGATCTTGGCAGTGACTCAATCTAGCTGTACAGAGACAGACCAGGATACATGGGGTGTGACCCAAGTGTGGCCTCAGATGCCATAGTCAGCAAGGGCTCAGGGTGACAGGTGTAGACGTGGTGAACATTAGTGTGGGAGGTGGCAAAACAGGAGTGTGCAAGGGCCAACCAATGAATCTTGAGCAGACAGGCCCTGGGAGAAGACATGATCTAGCTAGGCAGAGACAGCCCAGAGGGCCTGGGGTGTGGTCCAGTTGGGGCTGCAACAGCCATTGTGAGCACACTCAGGAGTACACAGTGGTTGGGCTTCCAGCTTTGCACTAGATCTGGGGCAGACAGGTCCTGGGTGAAGTCTGCCAGAGAGGCAGCCTAGATCTCAGGTGGCAGTGCAGCCATCTCAATCCCTACAGTCACAACCCCCCAACTTCCAGCCCCAGCTCACTCCACACCACAGTCTTACACTAGATGTGGAACAAACACAATAAGGACACCATCTTGGGCTGCCTCTGAGTGGAGCTGTAGATGCCTACACAGGTGGAGAATAGGTCCTCTGTGACCACACAGGCCTCACTTGCTTCAGCACTCACCTCCTTTGGGGCAGGGCATGTACCCAAGTGCAACAGAGTCTGATCAAACTCAGCCCTCAAGGCTTCTACTTCAACAACTGGAGAGCACACCCGGCCCCTGACCAGGCCATGACATGGTGCAGAGAGGAAGCTCCACCTCACATCCAGCACAGGCTATAGATACTACACCACCCATCACACCCTGCTAACAAGGGGATAATGGTCAGCACACACAGAGGAAAGGCATGGCTGGCATCCCTACTGAAACCAGCTCTCACACCAAAAATATTAGACTTATGGAGGCTACACAGGGACACTCCCATAGTAGATAAATATTTCTCCTAAAATCATAGAGACGGAGAAATTTAAGTAAAATGAAAAGGAAGAGGATCTACTCCCAATTAGAAGAATAAGAGAAATCCCCTGAAAGAACAAATAATGAAACAGACCTCACAAGTCTACTAGACCTGGAGTTCAAAAAGGAGGTAATAAACTCAAGATAATAAAAGCTATTTATGACAAACCCACAGCCAATATAGTACTCAAAAGACTTCCTGCTAAAATCTGGAACAAGACAAGGATGCCCACACTCACCTCTTCTATTCAACATAGTATTAGAAGTGCTAGCCACAGTGATCAGACAAGAAAAAGAAATGGTATTCAAATTGGAAGGGAAGATGTAATATTGTCATTATATGCAGATAACATGATACTATATATAGAAAACCCTAAAGACTCCACGCAAAAGCTACTAGAACTGATAAACAAATTCAGCAAGTTAGCAGGATACAAGATTAACATACAGAAATTGGTTGCATTTCTTCACACCAACAATGAATTATCAGAAATGGAATGTAAGAAAATGATACCTTCTAAAATTACAACCCCCAAAATACACTACTTAGGAATAAACCTCACCAAAGAGGTGAAAGACTTCTTTGCTGAGAACTATAAAACATTAATAAAGAAAACTGAAGATGATGCAAAGAAATGGAAAGCTATCCCATGCTCTCAGATTAGATGAATTAATATTGTTAAAATGGCCATACTACTCAATGCAATCTGCAGATTTAATGTGATCCCTATCAATTTACCCATGACATTTTTTACATAAGTAGGCAAATAATCCTACCATTTATATGGAACCATAAAAGACCCAGAATTGCCAAAGCAACTCTGAGGAAAAAGAACAAAGCTGGAGGCATAACCCTCCCAGACTTCAGACAATACTACAAACCAATAGTAACCAAAACTGCATGATATTGGCACAAAAACAGACATCTGGATCAATGGAACAAAATAGAGAGCCCAGAAATAAACCCACACACCCATGGTCAATTAATATTTGACAAAAAAGGCAAGAAAATACAATGGGAAAAGACAGTCTCTTCAGCAAGTGATGTTGGGAACGTTGGACAGCTGCACATAAATCAATGAAGTTAGAACACACCCTCTCACTATACACAAAAATAAACTCAAAATGGCTTAAAGACTTAAACATAAGACATGACACCATAAAACTCCTAGAAGAGAACATAGGCAAAACATTCTCTGACATAAATCATACCTATGTTTTCTTAGGTCAGTCTTTTAATAGAAATAAAGGCAAAAATTAACAAATAGGACCTAATCAAACTTACAAGCTTTTGCACAACAAAGGAAACCACATACAAAATGAAAAGACAACCTACAGAATGGGAGAAGATATTTGCAAATGATGCGACTGACAAGACCTCAATCTCCAAAATATACAAAGAGCTCCTACATTCAATAACAAAAACAGCAACAAACAACCCAATCAAAAAATGGGCAGAAGACCTAAATAGACATTTCTCCTAAGAAGACAAACAGATGGCCAATAGGCATGTGAAAAAATGTTCAACATTGCTAATTGTTAGAGAAATGCAAATCAAAACTACAATGAGGTACCACCTCACACCAGTCAGAATGGCCATCATTAAAAAGTCTACCAATAACAAATGCTGGAGAGGGTGTGGAGAAAAGGGTACCCTCCTATAGTGTTGGTGGAAGTTTAAGTTGGTGCAGCCACTGTGGAAAACAGTATGGATGTTCCTCAGAAAACTAAAAATAGGATTACCATATTACCCAGCAATTTCACTCCTGGGCATATATCTGGATAAAACTATAATTCAAAAAGATACATTCACCCCTATGTTCATAGCAGCACTATTCATAGTAGCCAAGATATGGAAACAACCTAAATGTCCATGTCCATCAATAGATGGATGGATACATAAGATATGATACAGAAAATGTGAGATACATACACAGACAGACAGACACACACACACACACACACAATGGAACACTATTCAGCCATAAAAAAGAACAAAATAATGCCATTTGCAGCAACATGGATTCAGCTAGAGATGATCATACTAAGTGAAGTCAGAAGGAGAAAGACAAATACCATATGATATCACATATGTGGAATCTAAAATATGACACAAATGAACCTACCTATGGAACAGACTCACAGACACAGAGAACAGACTCTTGGTTGCCAAGGGGGAGGGTGTTGGTGGAGGTATGGAATGGAAGTTTAGGGTTAGCAGATGTAAGCTTTTATATGTAGAATGGATAAACAACAAAGTCCTACTATATAGCCCAGAGAACTATATTCAATATCCTATTATATGCCATAATGGAAAAGAATATATAAAGAATGTATATAAATGTGTAACTGAATCACTTTGCTGTACAGCAGTAATTAACACATTGCAAATCAATTATACTTCAATAAAAAAGGAGGTAATAAAAATGCTAACTGAATTAAGAAAAATTATCAACAGAAATGCAGGTCACTGTAACAAGGATCTAGAAACTATAAAAATGAACCAGTCAAAAATGTACAATTCAATTGCCAAGATAAAAATCCAACCTAGAAGCAATGAATACCAGACTAAATGATACAGAAGAATGAATAAGTGATCTGGAAGATAGACTAATGGAAATCAACCAATCAGAAGAGGAGACAGAAAGACAAATTTTTTAAAAACGAAGGCAACATACAAGATCTATGGGACAATAGGAAACGTGCCAACCTTCACATAATAGGGATTCCAGAAGGAGAAGAAAGAGAAAAGGGGATTGAAAATGTATTTGAAGAAATTATGGCTTGAAACTTTCCAAACCTAAGAAAGAGACAGAAATCCAGATACAAGAAGCACTGAGGATCCCAAACAAGAGGAACCCAAACAGATTCACACCAAGACATATCATATTGAAAATGGCAAAATTTAAGAGAGGATTCTAAAAGCAGCAAGAGAAAAATGGAGAGTCAGTTACAAGGGAGCATCTATAATACTATCAGCTAATTCTCTGCAGAAACTTTGCAGGCCAAAAGGAGTGGCATAATATATTCAAAGTTCAGAAAGGGAAAAACCTTCAACCTAGGATACTATACCCAGCAAAATTATCACTTAGTATAGATAGAGAGAGAGAGTTTCCCAGGCAAGTGAAAACTAAAAGAATTCAGCAATATTAAACCTCCCCCAAAAGAAATATTGAAGGGTCTTCTCTAAATAGAAAAGAAGCAAGAATCTATAGAAAATGAAAATCACAATATGAAAGGTATACATAAAAGGACTGAAGATCATTTAAATAAGCCAGTAGAGATTTTAAACAATAAAAAAGCATGATGAAGGCAATTATAAATACAAGTAACAGTAAGAAGATAAGCACAAAGATATGAAATAGGACATCAAAGTCACAAAATGTGGGGGAGGGGATTGTAAAAATGTAGATCTTTTATAATGTGTTTGAACTAGTATGACTTCCAGTTTAAAGCAAGTAGATATAGTTATGGGTCAACATACTTGAAAACCAGGGTAACCACAAATAAAAAATACATAATAGATTCACAAAAATCAGTAAGAAAGGAACTTAAGCATACTATAAAAGGAAATCATCAAACTACAAAAGAAAAACAAAAAAGAAGAAATGAACAAAGAACTACAAAACAACTGGAAAATATGGATTTAAGTGGCAATAAGTACATACCTATCAATAATTACTTTGTGAATGGGCTAACAGCTCCAATCAAAAGACAGAGTGGGAGATTGGATTAAAAAAAAACCCACAATATTCTGCCTACAAAAGACACTTCAGGGTGAAAGACACACAGACTAAAAGTAAGGGAATGGAAAAAGATATTTCCATGCAAATGGATACAAGAA